>NC_037671.1:118837905-119209959 GCF_003255815.1 Theropithecus gelada
TTTTATCTTTGAAACACTTTCACATTGAATCAATATCCACAAACCTGGGTGGTAGTTATGGGAAACAGGCATTATTATTGTATACAAGGCATCTGTCAATCACAGACAGAGCTGGATGCCATTGGAAGTACATGCCGTATGGAGGGCAATGGCCAAATTCCCTTTCTCCTAGCCCTAGCCCTGTGCGCATTCTCAGAATGCAGGACAGTGTGATGAGTTCTGCATGTGACACAGTGGAGAAAGTGACCCCCATAAGCTAATGTAACCCAGCATTTGTTTCCGGCATCTGCCAGAGCAATTTCAATTAGCTTCCAGAATAGATACTGCCATGTAGCTGATGCAGCAATTTCCATTTAAAGCACTATGGAGCAATTTCGTTTCATAAAGCTATCCCTGCAGCTTAGATTCAAGAGTATGCCACATTTATGAAGATGGAAATGGCATAATCATGTTCTAAGTAGAGTCTATAAGTCACAAACCAATTCCAAAGGCCAATGAATGAGAAAAGTTGCTTTTTCCAGATACTTTTCCATAATTTGAGGCCCAAGGGCATGGCGGCCAGGGCTGAACACATGACCACCATAAAAGGTCCTCATTTTCTTAAAGTTCCTGAGTGTCTCTCACCTGCTTGTCAAGCTATACTCTCCCTGAAGAATAATTTTGCCTAATAACCCTTTGAGTTAGCATAATTCTGCAAATCTCCCATTCAGAGGACAGCGTCTCTTCATATCAGGTATAAATAAGACTCACCTAAAGAAAGACTATCCACGATATGATACCCCTCACATAACAAAGGAAGAGAGATCCTCAAGAAGAGAAGAGCCTCAACTAGATCTCAATAATTAAATTACCAAGGAGAAACTTTTATCCCATAATTTCAACTTGCTCTATCCAACTCGGATAGGGTTTGGCTCTGTGTCCCCACCCAAATCTCGTCTGAAACTGTAATCCCCACATGTCAAGGGAGGGACCTGCATTCCTCAAGTATCAAGAAAGGGAGTGATTAAATCATGGGGGTGATTTTCCCCTTGCTCGTCTAGTGATAGTGAGTGGGTTCTCACAAAATCTGACGGTTTGAAAGTGTGACACTTCTTTAGCTCTCTCTCCTGCTGCCTTGTGAAGAAGGTACTTGCTTCACCTTCACCTTCTGCCATGATCGTAAGTTTCCTGAGGCTTCCCCAGCCATGCATAACTGAGTCAATTAAACCTCTTTCCTTTATAAATTACTCAGTCTCAGTTATTTCTTTATTGCAGTGTGAAAATGGACTAATACAAACTAGAATTTATTTATTAACACTCCAAACAAAGGAACAAATGTTATCTGAACCAAATAACACTCCCTCTCTGTTTACTAATTAATATTCTGAAAATATCATATGGCTAGTGAATAGAACCATTAAAGCCAAAGAGCAACAGTATGGGTGCAGCCACTGCTGCTGACTAATGGCGGGATCATAGTGACCAAGGAATCCCCAGGAAAAGAGAGAGGGAGGGGAACGTTTATTGAGCACCTATTATATGCCAGACTGTGTGTTTTCAGCTTGTCCTATCACTCAGTCCTCACAGGGACTGCACAAGCAGTTGCAGATGAGGACATTGAGCCTCAGAAAGGTTAAGGCCAAAGCCCAGTGTCACACCACCTATGAGGTTGTGGACCCTAAATGTAACCACACATGTGACCCACTCCTCATTCCCCAGAGCCTCTGCAACATTTTGTTTTCTCAACTTAGAAGCCAAGATGAAAGTCAGGACCTCTCATCTAGAACAGCAGAATCATAGTGAAGGTATGTTTTTGGTATATTTCAAACTGTGGTTAATATAATTTATTTATTTAAAAAATACTCAACTGCAAACATTTCAGTTAAATCATTCTAGCCAATATTTTAATACCACTCTGTTGAGGAAGATATGTTTATGCCGACACACATTTGAGGCGTATTTCAAAGAAGTAAGTATTTATTAATATTTGGATTTCACTAATATATGCATGGCAAATTCTTCAGCTATTTCTGGAGGGCTTTTATAAATGAGTTCACAACCATGGATGAAATAATTTTCATTCATTTATTTCATTCATCTGCTCCTTAAAATAAGTAATATCTTCTTTTTTCTCAATTTTATTAATTTTGATGTAAATAAAAATGAATGCTTTTCCCCAAATCATAGAAAATAGGTGCCCAAAAGGCATGAGACAAATATTATCAGTGATCTATTTTTAAGTTAATAACTATTTAAAGGTTCACACATTTATTGAATCTAATCTTAAAATCAGAAATATAATTTATTCACATGGCATTAATATAGCCTAATTTAAAATTTCAATGAGCTTTTAAAAACCAGAAATACAAATTATGAAATCAGGGCTAGTGTCTAATATGCTTTGTTTGACTGTGTTGGTATTTTAAATGTACTGTTCTACATGTATACTTTTATTCTGCTTAGCTTTTTTAAAAACTGCAGTATAATTTATATACAGTCATCCTTCAATATCTGTGGGGGATTGGTTCCAAGATGCTCAAGTCCCTTATATAAAGTGGTGTATATTTGCATATAACCTACACACATCCTCCCATATACTTCAAATCATCTCTAGATTACTTATAATACCTAATACAATGCAAATGGTATGCAAATAATTGTCATATGATATTATTTGGATTCTCTAAATAATCTAAACACAGATATAAATTTGTTTATAACATAATAATGACAAGAAAGATGTTTGTGGATGTTCAGTATAGATATATTTTTTTCCAAATATTTTCAGTCTGTGGTTGGTTGAATCCATAGACACAGAAACCTCGAATACAGCGGCCAACTCTATAGTAAAATGCAAAAATCTTAAGTGAAGTAAGTATGCAGCTTGATGAATTTTAATGTATGTATGTACTCGTGTACTCACTATTCATAGCAAACTGACAACATTCCAGAAAGTTCTCTTGGGTCCCTTCCCAGGCAGTATTATCCCCAACCCTCTCCCACCCCAAATCTCAGGTAAACATTTTCCAGCTTCCTACACCACAGATTAGTTTAGACTGAGTTTCATCTTCATAGACATGGGATCTTATGAGTGTCTCTTTTGTGTCTGGCTTCTTTTACTCAACACTGTAGTTCTGAGATTCTTCCACATTGTTGCATGTATCACTCTTTTGCTGGTTTTTATCAGCTTATCTTTTATTTTTTTTTTGGAGACAGAGTCTAGCTCTGTCACCCAGGCTGGAGTACAATGGCACAATTTTGGCTCACTATAACCTCCGCCTCCCAGGTTCAAGTGATTCTCCTGCCTCAGCCTCGCAGGTAGCTGAGATTACAGACACCCACCACCACGCTCAGCTCATTTTTTTTGTATTTTTAGTAGAGATGGTGTTTCACCATGTTGATTAGGCTGGTCTCGAACTCCTGAGCTCAGGTGGTCTGCCCGCCTCTGCCTCCCAAATGCTAGGATTACAGGCGTGAGCCGCCGCGCCCGGCCTATCGGCTTATCTTTCTACAGGCTGTTCACTCTGTGTCAGATGCCACCTTTGCTGCCTCACAAATCTTGCTGATCTTACTGAACTCACCCAACACCGTGTTCTCCATCAGGCTTTTCTTGATCTCCCCAGACAAAATTAGCAGCTCCTTTTCTGCTCATGTTGTCTTCTTTAAAAGGCATTTCATTTTGCCACATGTGGTGTGTTGGTACTCCCTGGGGGACAGGAAGTGCTGGTTCCCTCATTCTATAGAGCACTCACCAGAAGGATAGGAGAGGACACAGACCAATAGTCACTTGGTGGATGAATGTAGCTGGGAGGTGGAGCCATGGAGGACAGAGGGAGGAAAATGTTTAATTAAGGCCCAGATGCATTCTCACCATTTTCCTTCCCTTTTTCCTCTCCTGCCACCTCTTTTCTTCTTTCTCCATCCTTCCTCCTTTTGCTCTTCCTCTTCCTCCTCCTCTGCCCTTTCTTCTGCATCTCTCTGTTTCTCTCAATCTCATTCTTTGTTTTCTTTGCCTTATATGTTCATTTATTCCTCTTCTTGTGTTAGTGAATTCACTTGACAAACATTTAATGGAATATTAGCTACTAAGTTCCTGGAGTTTTCATTATACCTCTTCCCAAACAGCAGGCAGCAGGCCTGGTGGTCACTGTTCAGGGTATCAGGGGAAGAAAAAGAATGGTCTCAAGGTGGCAGTGGAAGAGAACTGTTAGGAGTAGAGAATAATCCCTGTCTCCAAGCCTGAGTGAGTGCCAAGTCTCGACTAGCCAGAAAAGGAGCCAGAAGTTTGACAATGGGTCAGACTATCTCTTAGTGGGTGGGGCTCTCGGAAGACATATAAGAGGATCAGGGGCTCAATAAGGAAGAAACCCACAGATTCACAGGACAAAAACCCATTGACTAGACACACTCCTCCTGTACTACACAGCTGCTCTAGGGGGTGCAGGAAGGTGGAGGAGCAGATGATAGGACAAATGCTTCTATGAGATATAATCATAATGAGTTTTTATTTATTTTTTATTTTTGAAATGGAGTCTTGCTCTGTCACCCTGGCTGGGGTGCAGTGGTGTGATCTCGGCTCACTGCAGCTGGAACTACAGGCGCAGGCCACTACACACGGCTAATTTTTTTGTATTTTTAACAGAGACAGGGTTTCACCATATTAGTCAGGCTGGTCTTGAACTCCTGACCTCAGGTGATCCACCCGCCTAGGCCTCCCAAAGTGCTGGGATTACAGGCATGAGCCACCGCGCCAGGCCAAATTTTTCCATAAAAGCTGAGACTTTAACTGTGACAACTTCAGGAAGGAGAAAACAGAGTCAGAGGGAAGACTGAGTTGTGTCACTGCTCAGACCTACAGCAAGTATAAAATGAAGAAAGGCGCTTACATAACGTGATAGAACTCAATAGATTTTATAAATGAAGACGATGATTCAGGGAGAACCAGTGATTCACCCAATTTTACACAACAGGTTCCTCTGTGCTTCCGTGGGTTTCTGAGGCCAAATCTAGCATTGTTCCTACCATATTTCTCAAAAATAAAAAAGTTCACGAGCAGGATTTGAATAGGTAAAGGAATTTAGAGAGAGCAATTTGAGATGGTAGAAAAAGAATAGAACACTAATGGAGGAGGAGGTTAGGAAAGTAGTTTGGGCCAGATGACTAAGGATTTCAATGCCAAGTAATGAAGTGTAGACTTGATCCTTCAGAAGCAGTACTGGAATTAAGTTTTGGTTTTTAAATCAGAGGTAATATAAAATACAAAGAATGATTTAAAAGGCTTATTGAAAAAATAGGAATACAAAAGTCTTATTTAAAAAAAAGAATGATTTAGGCCATTAGGTTAGTATAAAAGTTGCGCACATTGTGACTTTTTGGGCTGGTTATGCTTTAGGCTAAACAGGTCTCAGAATGGTACCAAACTCACAGTCTCTGCCAACCAACAGTGTTCCTCTGTGTCACCAAATGGAAACCACGTGACCTCCCCATCATGACAAGAGATGGGTTAGACTTAGGGTTAGAGTTAAGGGTTAGGAATTGACCCAAGATACATCCACCTATTCACTGGACAGCAACTAGGCCATAATACAATCAACTAAACCTATACTACCCTTGCTTTCGGAGAGTTTGAACTTGAGACACACGATGATAGATAAACAATTGGTAATAGCCATAGATGCCTAAAGGCATATATAGGAAAGCAGAATCAGAGGGAGATGAGCTTCATCGATGGCCCAGCATTCTAGCAGGTATCTACAGCTGTTGTGCTCAGGTGTTGGGAAGATAATTAGAAGTTCCAGTTGTCTTAGAGCCCAATGACAATTGTCCTTTTCCCAGATTACACTTTCATCTCCATGAAGCTAATGTATGACTGTAACCAGGGTTCTAGGCAACCTCCCTGAGTGAGATTCTGGCCACAGATCCTTGTAACCAGGCTGTAGTACTTCAGGTGACTTTGAGGAGTCTCTGTTCCTCCTAGCTAAATAATTTTACCAGCAGCAAAGCTCAAGATTGGCTCAACTCCAAATCTTCAGAGGAGTTCAATGTGCCCTTCACCTTTCACATTATGAAAACCCCCACGGCAGGTCACAGTAGTTGTCCCTCACTCTCCGCGGTGATTTCTTTCTTTCCTTCTTTCTTTCTTTTTTTTTTTTTTTTTATTATTTTTGTTTTGTTTTGTTTTAAGAGACAGAGTCTCATTCTGTCACCCAGGCTGGAGTGCAGTGGCGTGATCTCGGCTGACTGCAACCTCCGCATCCTGGGCTCGAGCGATTCTCCTGCCTCAGCCTCCTGAGTAGCTGGGATTACAGGCGCACACCACCATGCCTGGCTAATTTTTCTATTTTTAGTAGAGGTGAGGTTTTACCATGTTGGTCTCAAACTCCTGGTCTCAGGTGATCCTCTCGCCTCAGCCTCCCAAAGTCCTGGGATTACAGGCATGAGCCAGTGCACCCAGCTCTATGTGGCTTCCAAACAAGCTTCCACTTGCATATGATTCTCGGTCTCTTATTTCAAATTCCTCTCTTGCATTTTCCGTCTAAGCATTTGTATGTAGTTCTGGAGCCAGGTTTCTTAACTTCTTACGATGAACTCTGGCCTTGGCTGGGTGCGGCGGCTCACGCCTGTAATCCTAGCACTTTGGGAGGCCGAGGCGGGTGGATCACCCGAGGTCAGGAGTTCAAGACCAGCCTGGCCAACATGGTGAAAAACCCCACCTCTAATAAAAATACAAAAATTAGCTGGGCATGGCGGTAGGCGCCTGTAGTCCTAGCTACTCGGGAGGCTGAGGCAGGAGAATAGCTTCAACTCGGGAGGTGGAGGTTGCAACAAGCTGAGATTGCATCACTGTACTCCAGCCTGGGCAACAGAGTGAGACTCTGTTTCAAAAAAAAAAAAAAAAAAATTCTGGCTTTTATTCATCCTATTGATTCTCTCCACATCCATCTCTCTCTAATTGGTCGCCTATCCCAGGCCACCCTCCTGGGCCCAACCCCAAATCCTCATCAAACCTCCTGCAACCATAAGAGAAATGAGGGCCAGAAACTCACCAGAGCAACTGATTCAGGACTTGTCAATCTTGTGAGACTGAGGCCAATCAGGATGCTCCTGGGACAGTCAGTATGGGTGGGTCTGATTAAAAGGACTAGTGGGCAATTTGAATTTCAGAGACATTCTGGTGTTACTTTGCCATGTCCAGCAAGTGCCTTACTTTAGGAAACTACTGGTAATGATACACATTTCAATTCCATGCTTGCATACAATTTTAGAGGAAATATATTGCATAACAGATGGCAGTGGGGAGACACCGCTCTGGAATCACCTCCCTGGAGCACCGCTTACATACAGCGTCGCCTGGCATGGCGATTGCTCCCAGGAGGGTCACCGTTGCACCAACGCCGGTCATGTCTTGAATACAGACTCTTGTTTAGAGGAGACATTTTTTTTTTCTCCTATTTTTACATCAGTGGGGTAGATCAGTTAGGAATAATAGGAACTGCAACAGACTAAATGCTCCAGGTAAATGATCCATTTCCTTCCTTTCACTGTGTGTTTATCAGCCAGCCCAAATACTTTTCACATATAAATGTAAATGGAAACCTGAACACGCACAGTGTAAGATGTGTAACAAGAGATTTGTGCCCAGCATGGAAAGTATCTCATAAGTGAGAAAATTATGTTCATTGTTTACAGAGCGCAGCACACAGCATAATGTGCGATCTTCATACTTGGTTCGTGGCTATTTTCCCAACTGTTTGATGAAAACAACAAAGAGACAACAAGCTGTGGTCTTTTGAACTAGACTGTTAAAAAAATTAAATCCAGGTGTATCTAAAAAATAAAAAAATAGAAATGCTTACATGGGACAAGTATTTTTCTCTGATCCACTAAATATGTTCTCCCTGACCGGGTGCGGTGGCTCACGCCTGTAATCCCAGCACTTTGGGAGGCCGAGACTGGCGGATCACGAGGTCAGGAGTTCAAGACCAGTCTGGACAACATGGTGAAACTTCATCTCTACCAAAGATACAAAAAATTAGCCAGGCGTGGTGGCGAGTGCCTGTAATCCCAGCTACTCAGGAAGCTGAGGCAGGAGAATCGCTTGAACCAGGGAGGCGGAGGTTGCAGGTTGCAGTGAACCAACATCACACCAATGCACTCCAGCCTGGGCGACAGGGTGAGACTCCGTCTCAAAAAAAAAAAAAAAAAAAGAAGGTAAATATGTTCTCCCTTTAGCAATCCAGTAGTGATGGGAAGTAATGTCTTTCAGGGAGTGCAGTAGTTTGCTGGGGCTGCCATAACTAACAACCACCCAGTGGTGGCTTAAACAACAGACATTTATTGTCTTGCAGCTCTGGAGGTGGGAAGTCCTACACTGAGGTTGGCAGAGTTGGTTCCTTCTAAGGCCTGAGAGGCAAGGTTCTGTTCCAGGCCTCTTTCTTTGGCTTGTAGGTGGCCATCTTCATGTTCCCAAGGTGCTCCCCCTGTGTGTGTGTGTGTGTCTGGCCCCAGATTTCCTTCTATGAGGACACAAGTCATATTGGAAAAGGGCCCACTATAATGACCTTGTTTTAACTTGATTATTTCATAAAGGTCCTATCTTTAAATAAGATCATATTCAGAGGTACTGAGGGTTAGGACTTTGGCATATGAATTTGGGGTGGGGGAACGCAGTTAAGCTCAGAACAAGAAACTTGAAAAATAATAGCTTTTAAAAGGGAGCTCTTACCCATTTGATACAAGAAAACAAGTATCCTTTAAAAAGTGATCACTTTCTATTTTATTTAATTTTATTTTTTTAAATTTTTGTGAGTACATAGTAGGTATATATATATTTATGGGGTACATGAGCTGTTTTGATGCAGGCGTGCAATCACAGAGAATGGGGTCTCCATTCCCTCAAGAATTTGTCCTTTGAGTTGCAAACAATCCAATTTACACTGTTTACATTATTTTAAAATGTACAATTATGATTGACTATTATAACAATTTGATTGTGCTATCAAATGGTAGGTCTTATTTATCCTTTCTATTTTTTTTAACCCATTAACCATCCCATCTTCCCCTGCAACCCCCCACTACCCTTCTCAGCCTCCGGTAAGCATCCTTCTATTCTCTATAACCATGAATTCAACTGTTTTAATTTTTAGATCCCACAAATAAGCGAGAACATGTGGTGTTTACCTTTCTGTGCCTGGCTTATTTCACTTAACAAAATGACCTCCAGTTCCATCCATTTTGTTGCAAATGACAGAATCTTATTATTTTCAATGGCTGAATGATACTCCATTGTGTATATGTACCACATTTTCTAATCTATTCATCTGCTGATGAACACTTAGGTTGCTCCCAAATCTTAGCTGTTGTAAAAAGTGCTGTAACAAATGTAGGAATGCAGAGATCTCTCTGATATACCGATTTTCTTTCTTTTGTGTATATACACAGCAGGGGGATTGCTGGATCACATGGTAGCTCAATTTTTAATATTTTGAGGAACCTCCAAACTGCTCTCCATAGTGGTTGTGCTAATTTACATTCCCACCAACAGTGTACAAGGGTTCCCTTTCCTCCACATCCTCACCAGAATTTGTTATTGCCTGTCTTTTGGATAAAAGCCATTTTAACTGGGGTGAGATGATATCTCATTATAGTTTTGATTTGCATTTCTCAGATGATCAGTGATGTTAGGCACCTTTTTATATGCTTGCTTGCCATCTTGTCTTCTTTTGAGAAATATCTATTCAAATCTTTTGCTCAGGTTTGAATCAGATTATTAGATTTTTTTTCTTGCAGAGTTGTTTGAGCTCCTTATATATTCTGGTTATTAATCCCTTGTCAGACGGGTAGTTTGCCAAGATTTTCTCCCATTCTGTGGGTTGTCTTTTCACTTCGTTGACTGCATCATTTGCTGTGCAGAAGCTTTTTAACTTGATGTGATCCCATTTGTCTGTATTTGCTTTGGTTGCCTGTGCTTGTGGAGTATGGTTCAAGAAATCTTTGCCCCGACCAGTGTTCCGGAGAGTTTCCTCAATGTTTTCTTGCAGTGGTTTCACAGTTTGAAGTCTTATATTTAAGTCTTTAATCTATTTTGATTTGATTTTTGTATACGGTGAGAGACAGGGGTCTAGTTTCATTCTTCTGCATATGGATATCCTCCAGTCTCTTCCCCAGTGTATATTCTTGGCACCTTTATCAAAAATGAGTTCACTGTCGGTGAATGGACTTGTTTCTGGGTTCTCCATTCTGTTCCATTGATCTATGTGTCTGTTTTTAATGCCAGTACCATGCTGTTTTGGTTACTATAGCTCTATAGTATAAATTGAAGTCAGGTACTGTGATTCCTCCAGTTTTGTTCTCCTTGCTTAGGATAGCTTTGGTCCTAGGTCTTTTGTGGTTCCACACACATTTTAGGATTTTTTACTATTTCTATGAATGATGTTATTGGTATTTTGGTAGGGATGGCATAGAATCTGTAGATTGTGTTGGGTAGTATGGATATTTTAACAATATTGATTCTTCCAATCCATGAACATGGAATATTTTTCCATTTTTTTGGTGTCCTCCACTTTCTGTTTAAAAAAATTCAAAATTCTATGAGAGTTAATAAAAACAATTATAAAAATGAAAGAATTTTTTTAAAGCTCATCAGATGACATAATGTCCAGCCATGGTTGCAAGTCACTGCTTTAAAATGTGCTGTAAGCCTGGAGTTAGACTTGCTACTTGAAAAGCAGAATACAAGGACTTCATATACTTCTCTTTTTTTTTTTTTTTTTTTTTGAATAAAGCTTCTACAGATTTGAATGACTTTGGATAATACATTTCTCTCTGTTCCTCCTTTAACTATGTATAATAATCATTGAAAGTACATTCTCTGGAATATTCTGCCTGGATTTGTCTGACTTTACTACTGTGTGACCTTGTGAAAAAGCTGTGCTTAATCTCACTGTTTCTCAGTTTCCACATCTGTAAAGTGAACTATATATATGTTGTGAGGATTAATTGAGAGTATATATGTGTGTGTGTATATATATACACACACATTTATTTATATATATAAATATGTATATATATTTTATATATATACACATATATATATATATATATATTTCTTAGAATAGTGCCTGGCACGGTTAGTGGTTTGAAAGTATTTACTATTGCAGTTGTCACTGTGATTCCTCTGTCTGTTACCCACTACCTACACTCATTTTAAAAAGTCTTTTTCTTAAGTTAGCTGTCATTTTTTTAGATAATAAATAAATAAATAAAAATTTTAAAAATGCAGTGGTAACAGATGTTCCTTGTGCCATGCAGACATAAAGATTATTGCCATGAAAGACCTACGTTGGGTCATCGGGCCTGCCTAATCTCACCCATGGCTTATCTTTGTTCTGTTTAGTTTTATTTAATAAATCCAGGAGCACTATTAAAGCCTCAACATTTGCCAAGAAGGAAATCAAGTGAGAATCCAAGAAAAACAACCTAACAACAACAAAAGATCACTTTACAGTACATCAGACACAAAGGGGGCCACCAAAGCCACCGAAGGCCACCAAAGCCACCTGTGCCCACCTTCCGCACATTTCTTGGGTCCTCTCTACTGCACCCATGCCAAAGGGTCATCTAGTCTGTCCTGGGCAGGAATCCCCCTGAGAGAATGCCCAACCTCCTATAAACAGCCGGAAGGTAAAAGTTTTTCCTTTTATTGAGCAGAATAGAGCCTAATTCTGTCTGTGGGATCAAACAGAACCTATCTAATTCCTCCCTCACATGATAATCCCAGAGTTTTTGAATGCTGTTATTCATGCGTTCATCAAATATCCGCTATATCTTGTGTGCCAACCCTGCTCTAGGCCCACTAGTCTTCTCTGTGATAAGCACTATGTGCCTCAAACATACCCCTGAGAAACAGTTTTATTCCCTTTGCCATTTTGGCTTCCCAGCTTAAAAAAAGGAATTTTTCTCCGTTTAAGGTACACTGCCCATCATCAGATACAGTCCTGACGGTAATTGTTTTTATCTTTCAGCTCAATTCATCACTCCATCTTGGATTTCTGTGTGATAAATTTGCATACATGGCAATTCAATTAATGTGAATTCTGTTGAATTTAGGAAAGCATAAAGGGGTTAAGTCTCTGATTTTAATGGAATTTCAATAGGTTTTAAAAACGGGTTAATATTTTTTTTAAAATCCCTCCCATTCACTCCATTTTCTGTACATTGCTTTGTTTATAGAAAAACCTGGAAAAGTATTTCTTTTCCAAGCATATTACATGGTACTATGGTTTCCAGAATAGGTTTAAGACTACAAAGATTACTTACAGATTCTTTACCATCCATTCTTATCAATACATTTTATGAAATTAAAATGCTAAAAACAAAGCCAGGCATGGAGGTTCATACTTATAACCTCAGTGTTTTGGGAGGCCAAGGTGAGAGGATAACTTGAGGCCAGAAGTTTAAGATCAGCTTGGCCAACATAGTGAGACCCCCATCTCCGCAAAAAAATGTAAAAATTAATCAGGTGTGGTGGTGCATGCCTGTAGTCCCAGTTACCCAGGAGGATGAGGCAGGAAGTTTGCTTTGAGTCCAGGAGTTCAAGGCTGCAGTGAGAAATGATCATGCACTCCAGCCTGGAACAGTCCTTGTCTGTTAAAAAATAATAATGAAATAAAATGCTAAAACAACAACATGAGCATGACATTGAACTAGTACTGAAAGTGACAGAAGACAGTGTCAGAGAAATCTTAGATGTGGAAATGTAACCAAACCATAAATTCCTTATTTTAGTGGTCAAGGCTCCGATTATCCTTCATATATAAATCAATGGTCACACTTTAGAGCTTTAGAAATTCTTCCTCAAAACATTTTTAGTTCCCCACTATCTTTTTTATTAAATTTTTAAAAGTCATTATGTTATTCTCCATGCTCCAGTAATCCAATAAGGTATAACCTGGAGTTTTTGTAACATCAACACATGTGGACTGCAGGTATTCTAGAAGACATACATAGAAAACTATCATTAAGGCAATTACGTAGTAGGTAAATTTATTCAATAAATTTGCCAGCTTTGGTTCACATATTCCATGATGCTGAAGCTTAATTAAGTCAATGTGCCGGAGAATCAAAAGAATTCTTCCAACCAAGTTGAGCAAAAGCGCCTTGGCACTTCAATGAAAGATGCGCCAAAACTAGTTGCATTCTTGAAAACCAGAACTGAAATTGGATCCCCACCTACTGCTGCTGGCATGGGCTCACGTGTTTCAAAACTCCCCAATTCTGCCAACTATATTTTTCCCTCTCTTGAAAGTGATTTTGTAATTACATAGCACTTAACCTAACAGGGAAACTATCTCTTGGCTGGAACTTACGTGCTAGGGGGAAAGGGGCATAATTTCCTCACAATCTCATTCCAACTGCAGAACATGTTTGCTGTCCTCTTTTTTTCGTCAAGAACTGCCAGGTCTTTGTAGGAGAAATAATTGAGGGCAATGTTAAAAATGAGACTTTTCATTGATCTAAGCAGAACTCAAGTCATAAGTCCTGATATTTAAGCATCATTTAGTAAAAAAACAAAAAAAAAGTATATTTATGTAAAAAATAATCTTGTCAGTCTGGCGTAACTCACTTTGGCTGTTGTGTTAAATTTGCAATTTTTCTAGTCGTCAGTCTTCGTGTTAGAAACAAAACATTATTTTCTCATAATATTAAGCCTATATTCCAGATTAAACACCAGGGTTATTAAATTCAAAAATGTGCATTTTTAATCCAACCACTATGGGAAATTAAGGCCTAAAAACATACATGCAGCCTCATAGGGTAAGATAGAATGTCTTCTAGAAAGATTATTAGAGAGTAGTATCAACGAAAGCTAGAAGCATACCGAGACTAACTCCATCCTGCCCAGATTTCAATTTCTGCATAAACATGGAAAAATCAAACCCTCCAGCTCCCAGCAAGGAAGGTGGCTTGTTTTTTTGTTTGTTTGTTTTTGGGTTTTGTTCTGTTTTGTTTTTTAATGAAATGAATGTACTCTGTTCGTAAGTATGCCAAATGTCAATTTACATGAACTCTTTGTGAACAGCTTAGTGAAAAGGTATTGGTTAGGAAATTGGGAAACCTATGCTCCAGACCTGGCTTTACACATCACTAGTTCTGTGACACTGAGCTGCCCTCACTGGTCCTCAGAAGAACTGAAGAGCAGCCAGGCCCTGGTGCGGGGAGATGCAGCCACTGAGAGGCTGCCACATTCTTGTCGCTCCTCCAACTCAACTTACTATTGTCAGTTGCTAACTAGAGCAAATTTGAAGCACTGATCCCTGTAGTTTTGAAGTAAGGATTGCCTCTGGGGAATGTCTGACTCTAATAATAATAATTTTTAAAAGGTCCAACCTAGAAATCTAATGAAAAAGGATCTCTCTCTTCATCAGTATAAACCCATCAATATAACATCTACATACACCTCCATGCTGAGAAAAATTATTGTATAGGACACTGAAAATATTCTACTGCGTAATATATCTGTGGGCCTGAAATCGTGCTGCCAATAGACTGTTTTATTAATATCCTCCCTAAACCTCAATTTAATTTCTGTTGTAATTTACCCAGAAATAACCTCAGTTAATATATTTGATGCAATTCCCCAAGAAGAAACATAAGATCTGTTTCTTTTTAAAGAATGAGAATCTTGAACTTGGGCAGTCTTATCTTTTCAATTTCATCTTTACTTTTACATGGCCTTAAAATTATAGCACAGTAATTTGTGTATACTTATGAAATGTATTTCCATTCCATCCATTCCTTCCATTTCAGTTGATTCTTATCAACTTCAAATAACGTAGCCCCTCTTCCACTAGTTCCAGACACAGTTGGGCTTTCAGCATCCCTCATCCTCCACACCCACACATTTCATTTTAGCATTATTGGCCTGAATATTTCTTTCTTCTATGTTCAATTACCTATTAACTCTTCTTATTCTAGAACTACTCTATTTTATTGGGCGAGTTTTTTTGTTGTTTTTCTTTTCTTTTTTTTTTTGAGACAGAGTCTTACACTGTCTCCCAGGCTAGAGTGCAGGGGTGCAATCTCGGCTCACTGCAACCCCCGCCTCCCAGGTTCAATTGATTCTCCTGCCTCAGCCTCCCGAGTAGCTGGGATTACAGGCTACCACCACCACGCCTGGCTAATTTTTGTATTTTTAGTAGAGACAGAGTTTCACCATGTTGGCCAGGATGGTCTTGAACTCCTGACCTCAGATGATTCACCCACCTCAGCCTCCCAAAATGCTGGGATTACAGGCATGAGCCACTACGCCTGCCCTACTGGGTGAGAATTTTTGTGACAATGTTTGTTTCCACAAGGATCACTTCAAACATAGCAAAGGAACGCTTTTGAAATATGACCTGATATATTATCCCTATAGGTAATTTGGAAAAATACATTAGTATAATTTTTAATGCAGAATTAATGGCATTAACTCAGCACTGTTACCCTTTCCAGTCCAATTGTTTGGTTTAGAATTGAAAATGTTATGTTGAAAATGATGCACTTTCAGTCTTTAGCCTGTCCAACCCAAATGGGAATGAAAGATATCTAAGAAGTGAAAGGTCTGACCAGTTCTCAATCTGTGTGAGAATATTTTAAAAATGTGAAATGCATTTGTATCTCTTACAAAGTAAGACAGCAAAACCAGAATGAAACAAGTTGCTGCAATTTGATGTGAGCAAATTCAGGCAGCTGCTGTTATACTAATGAGATTGGAGGTCTCTTACAACTCTGCTGAGTCTTCAGCCCCTTCCTTTAGGACAATTGAGTGCTAATTCAAGTGAAGGAAGCAATGCACTAAGATAGCTTTCATGAAATATGAACACTCCCTAGTACCCATTCCTTCTGGCAGCTGCTTCTTCATAAAAACCCCAAAATGCATAATTGCATTCACGGTGAAGTAAACTGTGTCAAATCTATGGGTCGACGGGCAACATACCGTGATTAATCCTTTAATACCATATAAGACATGAAGAACGGTAACATGAGACAAAAATAATGCTTTAACTTAATTATTTAATTTTGTTTCTTATTTTCTATCTTTCTAACAAGTGTTTCAATTCATGACCAGGACTGAGCATTATAATCTACGGTATGTTTATTTTCAAACAACGTGTACATGGACATGTGTTCCGTTGGGAAGATCTGATCAAAGCGTGAGCTCAGGACGCACCGAAGTTCCTACTCTCTAAAACAATATTAAATTGACACATGTACGATGTTTTTTTTTTTTTAAACCACAAGGTACAGTCAGATACAAATCATACAGTAAAATAAGTCCTTACATGAGTTAGAGAGGTTGTTCTAGAAATAAAAATAAACTGATTATCCAAATATCTGAATGAAATAGTTGCCCGCAGTCCAGCAAAAAACAACAACAACAAAAAGTCTGATTTATGGTGTTTAGGGGACGGACAAATAATGTGCATTTACAATCTATAAACTCATATGGGAGAAACCTGATGGATTTTGTGATTTGCTTATTTTTAGATACCCATTTCCTAATGAACTGCTGCCAAGTTGCTGGACACACCACACTGATGGAGAATAGAAGATGGATCTCAAACACGCTCCACTGAAGAAGCGTGTAAACTCAGTCTCATCTGTCTGCGGTCAGCCTGTACATTCTAAATGGAACCCATGGAAAGCTAATAAATCTGTCAGCCTTTCATGTTATGTTTGTCACCCAAATAAAATAATCAGAGTTCGGTCCCAATCACAGCAAGAACAGCCCACCCGTGATTTTTAAGACTGTACGATTGTGACGATCTAGTTTTAAGTTTTAGCATTCATTCCATATTGCCTGGTGCACTGTTCACACACAGTCAAGGGTAGAACTGCTATAGCAGCATTCCATTTCCTTAAGGAATCAGATTTGAGGTAGCCTCATCTCACCTCTGCCCTCATCCACAAGAATCCATAATTTGTTCTCACACTTTCTGCTTTCTCAAAGTCTCTTGAAGATGTCCTATTACCATCTGACAGAACATAGAGACCCTGTGATCAAGTCTTGACAAGCCTCATCTCATTAGTGTCATTTTTAATCATCAAGGGTGACAATCCATGATAAATTATGTCAAAACATAGGATTCTAAATGAGGAGAGGGAGGGTGGAGAAAAGTGATGTATTCCAAGAATAGATATGTTTCTTTACCTAATTTTGAAAGTGAAGAGAAAGACAAATCGGAGATCAGGGAACCCTGTGAACTAGACAGGAGGGTGGGAGGAGGCTCCATATGAAACTCCCAAGAATGGGAGGCTGGTCATCGCTCAGTGCTATTTCTTTACCTCTTTTATCTATCAAGGAATAGAAAACCTATCTGAAGCCAAGAAGAAAAATCAAAGAAAAGTTTACCATCCCAAAGTATGGACTTTTCCTTAGTCTCTATGCAGGCACAGGCTGACTCCCGGGTGAACTCCCTAGAGCAGGGTTGGAGTGACAGCAGAGATACCTGGAAGAGGACAGGTCAGGGAAAACTGCTGCAGAAGTCATTAGAGCTCCTGACTAAATAGAATATCCATGAGGAACCATTCCTACGACCTTTCCATTGAGAAGGAGCTCCTCACGGACCCAGAGGCTCAATATCTAGCATCTGTTCTGACCACACTGCAAAGAGGATCCATGTTCCCTGGTCATTTTTCCTCCAAGTAGAGTGGCTCTCACTCCCCAAACCAGAATGCTCCAGGAGAAACAGACAGCAGGAGAGGGATGGGGTGACCACGACTGGTCCGACACACACCTCTTGGTCCCATATACACCTCCTGGTCCCATACACACCTCCTGGTCCCATACATACCTGCTGGGACCTCTTGGAGCCCCAGCAGTACACTAAGTTCAGCATTTGTTTCCTTACTGCCGCAGAAGTCAGGCTGTTACAATAAAATACATGTAAATAACACTTTTACATGAATAACTGAGAGAAACAGCCAATGACCAGTCTGGTAGTGAGGTCTTTGGCTTTACCAAGCAGTGAAGCAAAACTGTGTTCGTTTTCACAAATCTCTTGTGACAAGAAATGGAACGGAAGTATGAACTGACAATGGTTCTGGTTCTCTTCACTTCTAATTCTAACTCAGGAAAGAAACATTTCAAGTTTAATGCTGAGGCCTCAAAGGAGGTCACAGAAAAGTATGTGGACATGTCCTTTTCCCCCCAAAGGATTTCACTAGTCAAAATCTCAGATTTTATCTGGAAGAAAAGAATTTTTAAAAATTTCAAAAATACATTTTCCCTACAATTCTGACAACTTCTATGGCTAGATTAGATTAGAATTTATACTTTAATAATTAACATTGTGCTCACAGATTCATTAACATTTTACAATTTTAGAAACCTTATCTCACTGCAAATTTTAAATTGTTGTGGCAAGCAAAATTATCTGAAACTTATCACAACATTGTGCAGTCTGAAAATACAAACCTCTTAGCCCTGTTTGTCTCTTTTACTGCCTTCTCGTCTTTAGAGTCAAGCTTCTTTCAAGAAACCTATACATTCTCCTTATTCACTTCTAAACCCACAGCAATTTGGCATTCTTTGCCATCACTCCATCAAGGTCACAGAAGTCCTAGCCTTGTCCAATCAAAGGGACACTTGGAACCATTTGGTATGCTTCCACGTGCCCCTTGGAACTCTCCCTCATCTTCTGCAACCTCCCCCACTGTGGTTCTCAGTTCTCCTCCCACTCCACTGACCAGATGTCCTCAGTGTTCTATGACACAGTGTCAGCGTTCATTATTGAACAGTTCTCCTGCCCTCCCTTGAAATGTCTGTGTTCCCCAGAAGTACATCCTCAGCCTTTGTCCCTTTAATTTGTGCATATTCAGTTCCAATTAATCTGCAACCTCAACCTCTACCCAGGCTTTTTCTTCTCCCCTGTCTTCTTCCCCAACTTTATGTACTTGGGACACACCTTCAGGACATACATCAACACAGTGCTAAATATTAATGATAGATACACAGTAGGTGCAGATTGACGAATGAATGAATGCATGCACATGTCAGATGTACAGAAGAAGATGGTCTTAACTCTGCAGGGGATCCAAGGGCTGGATTCCAGAAAGAGCAGAATGAGATGCCTGGGTTCTATTCAGTCTTCCCAGTGCAATTTCTCACAGCTACCTGTGAAGTCAGCATCATCATGATTATCCTCTTTTTAATCTATGTAGACATTGGGTAGATGAATGCCTCAAACCCAGGGCTTTCTGATTCAAAATCTATATTGTTTTCTGCTGTACTATATTGCTGCCAAAAAAGCAGGGGAAAGAGAACCATGCTTTTTCATTTTAAAAAGAATATGCTAGCCGCGGTGGCTCATGCCCGTAATCCCAACATTTCGAGAGGTTGAAGCAGGTGGTTCACTTGAGCTCAGGAGTTGGAGACCAGCTGGGAACCATGGCGAAACTCCTTCTCTAGAAAAAATACAAAAATTAGTCAGGTGTAGTGGTACATGCATGTAGTCCCAGCTACTTGGGGGACTGTGGTGGGAAGATTGCTTGAACCCAGGAGGCGGAGGTTGCAGGCAGCCATGATCACACCATTGAAATCCAGTTCAGGCGATAGAGCCAGACCTTGTCTCAAAAATAAAACAAAATAAAATAATTGGTAAAAGAAAAGAAAAAAGAATACCTGGCAACTTTGTCACCTCCAGACTCCACTGCATCAATGGTGTGGTGACTCTGCCTGGAGGGCCTGGCATAATCCAGCCAAAGTAGCATGGCACCAGGAAGGAGGGAGCCATCCCAAGGAGCAGCTATGCAGGCCTGGGGTGCTCTGAGCGTCCTGGCCAGCAGGGTGGTTCTTATCTGGGCAGTATCTAGGTGACCAGAGGACAGGGTGGGTCAGTCATGCCCAGGGGAAGAAGTCACCCTGTAAGCTACCAGATCATGACTCCCTGGTGATTCCTAGCTACAGCCACAGAAGGACTGTTCAGGGAGCCTGGAGCTCATGTGAGTTTGAAGCAAGAGTCAGGAAAAAACTGGTTGCAGCATAAAGTTTTGCCTTGGAAAACAATGGCTCTTGAAGAGATCATGAAATTTATATGACTAGAATTACTGGTATAATTTTCTTGCTTTATTGAAATAAATAAATCATGTTTTAGAACGTGATGACTCTTCTCTGTTCAACTGCAATGTTTAATTTTGTAAGTACACTTTCTGGTAGGGTGAGAGGAAATACATCTAAAAAGCTATTAAGATTTTATCAAACGTTATCAATTCACGACACAGAAGTATGTCACATACGTGAGTGAGAAGGATAACCTGAAATAATTACGAATAGATTTTTGTTCACAGCAAACCCACAACTGGGCTCTCTTAATAAATAGTCTCCTTTTACTGTAGAGTTGAATAAGTGAAAGGGATTAACTCAGGGTCTGAAAACGCATCTCAGCAGTGCTCAAGGGACAGTATCTCAACAGACATCTGGAGAAGCCACTGATTAATTAATAGATTAATTAATCAGACAGCTGTACTCTTAGGAGAGAATTTAATTGTTTGGATTAATAACCTTACTAATTAATCCTAAAAATCATCAACCTTACAGTTGAGAAAATGGTGATTTTCTGAAGATCCATCTGTATGATAAATATCCTTCCAAAATACTCGCTGGCTAACTAGACAATGGCATCCCAGGATGCCCATGCTATCACGAATCCAGGTGATTCCTCAGCTGGGCGTCCACTCCCCACATTTCCACCATGACCCAGAACCATAAGCACTTAAGGCATGAAAGAAAAGTCCTCAAATGACATTTATCTGAAACTTAAAGCACATGGCCCTCAAAAGTAACCCATTTCCTCTGAAATGGAAGGTTCTGAATAAATGTAAAGAAACATTACCATCAGCTCATGCAACTGGTTCACGTGACTTTTTTCTAAATAAAATCAAACCAGACATAGACCCTTCTTCCATAACACCTATCTAACCAATGAAGCAGATGTGTACAAACGTTAGTGGATGGGCAGTTTTGTTAAGTAAATTTCAAAAATACTTGTAAAAGAAATATTGTTTATGAAGTGTGGCTAGAGTAAATCTAAGTGATGTTTATCATTCCTATAGTTTTATAGAGTTTTTGGTAATAGCTCATTAATAATTGGGGAAAGAGAAATACTGGAGTGCTTAATAGCTCATTATTCAAATTGAATTATTAACATGACAATCTCACAGCAAATGATAATCCCATTTTCTCTGAAAAATATATTTGTAGAGAATGAACATTAGTTTCCATTAGAATTCATATATACATACAAACCAAAATTTTGCCAGAGTGGCAATTATGGCCATAACCACAGACTAGTAGGTCTAATAAATATGCAACTGAAAATATACTTTTTAATCAATGTTTAAAAATCATGCTAAGTTTAACACTTGAGAATATTTTATAAGAAACTTTACAGTACTGAAGGCACCGAGGCAAAGACAGTCATTAGCCAATAACTCATCTACACTATGACATATTGCTTGACAAATCACAGGAGTCATAAAAAAATGGAGGAAGAATCCAGCCTATCATTGATGGGCATTTGGGTTGGTTCCAAGTCTTTGCTATTGTGAATAGTGCTGCAATAAACATACGTGTGCATGTGTCTTTATAGCAGCATGATATATAATCCTTTGGGTATATACCCAGTAATGGGATGGCTGGGTCAAATGGTATTTCTAGTTCTAGATCCTTGAGGAATCGCCACACTGTCTTCCACAATGGTTGAACTAGTTTATAGTCCCACTAACAGTGGAAAAGTGTTCCTATTTCTCCACATCCTCTCCAGCACCTGTTGTTTCCTGACTTTTTTTTTATTACATTGTCTTTATTAGAGTTATGCAAACTTCATCTTACTTTTCATTACTATCATGTTTTTAGATTTCTGAAATATGCTTTGGTAGTACATTTTGCAGTATTGCTACACACATTGAAGTTTCATGGTGAAGTTAAATTGCACTGACAAAACATGAATTAACTTTCAACTCTTCTACTGACATTGTAGAGAACTTTATATTCTTTTTTTATGTACTTTATGTTCTAGGGTACATGTGCACAACATGCAGGTTTGTTATATATGTATACATGTACCAGGTTGGTGTGCTGCACCCATTAACTCGTCATTTACATTAGGTATATCTGCTACTGCTATCCCTTCCCCCTTCCCCAACCCCACAACAGGTCCCAGTGTGTGATATTCCCCTTCCTGTGTCCAACTGATCTCATTGTTCAATTCCCACCTATGAATGAGAACATGCAGTGTTTGGTTTTCTGTTCTTGCAATAGTTTGCTGAAAATGATGGTTTCCAGCTGCATCCATGTCCCTACAAAGGACATGAACTCATCCATTTTTTATGGCTACATAGTATTCCATGGTGTATATGTACCAGATTTTCTTAATCCAGTGTGTCATTGATGGACATTTGGGTTGGTTCCAAGTCTTTGCTATTGTGAATAGTGCCACAATAAACATACGTGTGCATGTGTCTTTATAGCAGCATGACTTATAATCCTTTGGGTATATACCCAGTAATCGGATGGCTGGGTCAAATGGTATTTCTAGTTCTAGATCCTTGAGGAATCGCCACACTGTCTTCCACAATAGTTGAACTAGTTTACAGTCCCACCAACAGTGTAAAAGTATTCCTATTTCTCCACATCCTCTCCAGCACCTGTTGTTTCCTGACTTTTTAATGATCGCCATTCTAACTAGTGTGAGATGGTATCTCATTGTGGTTTTGATTTGCATTTCTCTGATGGCTAGTGATGACGAGCATTTTTTCATGTGTCTGTTGACTGCATAAATGTCTTCTTTTGAGAAGTGTCTGTTCATATCCTTTGCCCACTTTTTGATGGGGTTGTTTGTTTTTTTCCTTGTAAATTTGTTTGAGTTCTTTGTAGGTTCTAGATATTAGCCCTTTGTCAGATGAGTAGATTGCAAAAATTTTCTCCCATTCTGTAGGTTGCCTGTTCACTCTGATGGTAGTTTCTTTTGCTGTGCAGGAGCTCCTTACTTTAATTAGATCCCATTTGTCAATTTTGGCTTTTGTTGTCATTGCTTTTGGTGTTTTAGACATGAAGTCCTTGCCCATGCCTATGTCCTTAATGGTATTGCCTAGGTTTTCTTCTAGGGTTTTTATGGTTTTAGGTCTAACATTTAAGTCTCTAACCCATCTTGAATTAATTTTTGTATAAGGAGTAAGGAAAGGATCCAGTTTCAGCTTTCTACTTATGGCTAGCCAATTTTCCTAGCACCATTTATTAAATAGGGAATCCTTTCCCCATTTCTTGTTTTTCTCAGGTTTGTCAAAGATCAGATGGCTGTGGATGTGTGGTATTATTTCTGAGGGTTTTGTTCTGTTCCATTGGTCTATATCTCTGTTTTGGTACCAGTACCATGCTGTTTTGGTTACTGTAGCCTTGTAGTGTAGTTTGAAGTCAGGTAGCATGATGCCTCCAGCTTTGTTCTTTTTGCTTAGGATTGTCTTGGCAATGTGGGCTCTTTTTTGGTTCCATATGAACTTTAAAGCAGTTTTTTCCAATTCTGTGAAGAAAGTCATTGGTAACTTAATGGGGATGGCATTGAATATATAAATTACCTTGGGCAGTATGGCCATTTTCACGATATTGATTCTTCCTATCCATGAGCATTTGTGTCCTCTTTTATTTCATTGAACAGTGCTTTGTAGTTCTCCTTGAAGAGGTCCTTCATATCCCTTGTAAATTGGATTCCTAGGTATTTTATTCTCTTTGAAGAAATTGTGAATGGGAGTTCACTCATGATTTGGCTCTCTGTTTGTTATTTGTGTATAAGAATGCTTGTGATTTTTGCACATTGATTTTGTATCCTGAGACTTTGCTGAAGTTGCTTATCAGCTTAAGGAGATTTTGGGCTGAGGCGATGGGGTTTTCTAAATATACAATCATGTCATCTGCAAACAGGGACAATTTGACTTCCTCTTTTCCTAATTGAATACCCTTTCTTTCTTTCTCCTGCCTGATTGCCCTGGCCAGAACTTCCAACACTATGTTGAATAGCAGTGGTGAGAGAGGGCATCCCTGTCTTGTGCCGGTTTTTAAGGGGAATACTTCCAGTTTTTGCCCATTTGTATGATACTGGCTGTGGGTTTGTCATAAATAGCTCTTATTATTTTGAGGTATGTTCCATCAATACCAAATGTATTGAGAGTTTTTAACATGAAGGGCTGTTGAATTTTTTCAAAGGCCTTCTCTGCACCTATTGAGATAATCATGTGGTTTTTGTCTTTGGTTCTGTTTATACGCTGGATTACGTTTATTGATTTGCATATGTTGAACCTGCCTTGCATCCCAGGGATGAAGCCCACTTGATCATCGTGGATAAGCTTTTTGATGTGCTTTCCTGACTTTTTAATGATCGTCATTCTAACTGGTGTAAGATGATGGTATCTCACTGTGGTTTTGATTAGCATTTCTCTGATGGCCAGTGATGATGAAAATGTGGTACATATAGGTACATATACACCATGCAGCCATAAAAAAGGATGAGTTCATGTCCTTTGTAGGGACATGGATGCAGCTGGAAACCATCATTCTCAGCAAACTATCGCAAGGACAGAAAACCAAACACCGCATGTTCTTACTCATAGGTGGGAAGTGAACAATGAGAACACTTGGACACAGGAAGGCGATCATCACAACAGGGCCTGTCGTGGGGTGTGGGGAGCAGGGAGGGATAGTGTTAGGAGAATATACCTAATGTAAATGATGGCTTAATGGGTGTAGCACACCAACATGGCACATGTATACATATGTAACAAACCTGCATGTTGTGCACATGTACCCTGGAACTTAAAGTATAATAATAATTTTAAAAAATGGAGACAGAATCAACAAACATAATCCTGGCAAAGAGGAAAAAGCAAATGAGGAAAAAAGAAATAGTTAAGTAATCTGGTTTTCCAGCCAATTTTCAGTTACTTTTCCATGGCCTTGAGTTTCCTACTTAACTGGGAAACTGACAAACACAGAAGGGATTACAGCCAAACTCATCATGTAATCAGCATGTGTTCCAAACATATTTTACATTACATCCCTGGCTAGCACAATCTATGCTGCTAAAAGTCTATCCCACATGCATGTGCTTCCTAATAATAAGAGTAATATGGAGCTGTATAGAGGGCCCCTGCTATCACTATTTTCCAGGTAAGAAAATTGAAACATGAGGAATATGGATGGCTTGCCTACTAATTAAAAAAATAGTAGTTTAGACTGGGCACAGTGGCTCATGCCTGTAATCCCAGCACTTTGGGAGGCCAAGGCAGGTGGATCATGAGGTCAGGAGATCGAGACCATCCTGGCCAACATGGTGAAACCCTGTCTCTACTAAAAACACAAAAATTAGCTGGGTGTGGTGGCAGGCACCTGTAGTCCCAGCTACTCAGGAGGCTGAGGCAGGAGAATCTCTTGAGCCTAGGAGGCGGAGGTTGCAGTGAACCAAGATGGTACCACTGCACTCCAGCCTCGGTGACAGAGCAAGACTCTGTCTCAAAAAAAAAAAAAGTAGTTTAGTCGCTACTAAAAATACAGTAGGGGGTGGGGATAGTCTGGGGCACATTTATTCTAGAGGCCTAATAATAGCAGTTCGCCAAAGACTGGGTTGAAGAGCCAAGTTAAAATTAAAATCTGGGTTAACTATTGGGAAAGTTATTCTAAGTTTCAAACTAATGGGGGAAATAAGAGTACTCTCATAACTTGATGTCACTACTAAGTTATATGTTGCATATAAAGCTTTTTGCATGGTGTTAATAATATCAATGCTTATTATTGTCATTATTCTGAGAAATAGATCTCATAATTTGTGCAAACATTCCAAATATATTAGGCATTTTTTAAGGAGCTGCTCAAGGCTGCATGAATCTCTGAGCTAGAGCAACTCTCAAGACGTTATACTATGCAGTGGTCTTAACAGGTACAGCAAGTACTAAGATAGCATATGAAACTTATTCTAACACATAAAATTAATAGCTTCAGCAAGTTTTTCATCTGTAGTTTTAGTCAAGTAGGATAAGTTATATTTTCCACCTGGGGTTAGAGAAGGGATGTACGAGATGAATAAAAATTCTGGTAAGCAGAACTATCATCTTTCAAGATGCAGGCATCACCAACTTCTGAGGAAAGAATATACGAATAGTTAACAAAATGATACTGAAGTTACTTCGGTTTTCCTAAGAGACTTCAGAGGCTACTTCAACCTCTTGAATTACCTGAAGACCTTCAGGTTGGACTCCAATTTTCTTCATATGGCAAAATTTCTGAGAGATGCCTGGTTGGTGACCATTTCTGATTGACTGTTAGTGAAGCATGTTTACAGTTATCTTCCCCAAGTAAAGCTGGAGTTTGGATGGGCTCTGAACGTCCCCCCGCTCCATCCCCCTGTCTTTCCCCTTTGAATACTAAAAGGAATCTGCTGTCATAATAACTCTACTAGATCTGTTTAATAATAGACCTTAAAGTGGAGACAACAATTTGCCAATACCTACCTTTGTAATATAATGGATTAGATAAAAACTTGTAGAATAAACTGTGCCTCAGTCTGCTACTCAGAACTTGGCATAATTAAAATCAATGACATTATCCGTGAACTTAGTTATAGTCTCATTTTACCTTCAATCTTCTCTGCTCTCAAAACCTTTTTGTTAACAGCTGTTAACAAAAAGGAACAGAGACTATTGCATTCTCCACATTCTGCTATTACCTAACTCTGATCACATCTTAGCAAGCAAATGAGCGAGAGATGAGCAAAGGATAGGGAAAAAGGGATCCAAGTACTCAGCTATTGATAATTCACAAATGGTCTAATTCAGACTAGGAAATGGAAGTGCTCATTGTTGCATTTTATTCTTTTGCTTCCATTGCTTTTTTTTTTTTCCTGAGACTGAGTCTCACTCCGTCACCCAGGCTGGAGTGCAGTGACACCATCTCAGCTGACTGCAACCTCTGCCTCCCAGATTCCAGCGATTCTCCTGCCTCAGCCCCCTGAGTATCTGGGATTACAGGCACCCACACACCAAGCCAGGCTAAGTTTTGTATTTTTAGTACAGACGGGGTTTCACCACGTTGGCCAGGCTAGTCTCAAACTCCTGACCTCAGGTGATCTGCCCACCTTGGCCTCCCAAAGTGCTGTGATTACAGGTGTGAGCCACCGCACCCGGCTGCCTATTGCTTTTTTAATTTTACCTTCATGGGGATGAGTCTTCAAAAGAGTCTTAGAGCTCCTACAATGGATGTGTCCTCTAAGCCTTCAGACGTGGAGAAGGAAAGTAAGCCCAAGATATGACTGTGGAGAAGCGAGCAGAGCAGAGTCTAACTTTGATGCATGCTTTTGCAGTTTTAATCATTTTGAAATCTGTGTTCAAGTTATGTCACTCTCTGAAAAACCTTCAGATAAAGGCAGCTTGAAAAACGCTGCATTCAGGCAATTGCAAGTGACTAATACTAATGCTCCAATACACAGCTGGGGCATTGGTTACTATTTCCAACACATTCGCTACAAAGAATATACCAGATTTATTGATCAAACATTTTATGGCACTTCTATAAGCTCTGTTAAATCAGTGACTTTTTGCACAGATGGCCTTTCTTGGTTCCTTAATCTAAATAGGTTTCTCACCCCTTCCCCTTAGCCTCCCTTCCTTTTGCTTCAGTGTATTGATCATACATTTATCATACGTTTACTTGGATATTTATTTGTATGTTGTCTGTCTCCCTACTGGACTCTCAGCTCTGTTAGGATAGGGACACAGGTCTAATTTGCTTAGGACTATAAAGCCTTTTATTTTCCTAGTGCATGATACAGAGTAAGATCTCAATGTTCAGTAAAATGAATGAATGAGTGAATAAATGAGCAAATGCATGAGTGCTGGACTCCAGTCCCAGCCACTAACTTCTGGTGTAATCTAATAAAGCCACTTCCCTCTACCACACCATTTCCCTGACACATGAACCCAAACCCAATCCCTTACAACCTTAATTACCTCTGCAGTATCCCAGGACTCCACCACATAGCTGTTAAAAAAATCAAACACCTAGACTACATGATCCTGAAGTCTCTTGTAGCTCCAAAAGTCTAGGAGCTACCTCTGGCTTAAGGAGGTTCAAGATCTCAATGGTGGATAAATGTTACGGATCCTGAATACAGTGTAAGAAAAAAGAATGACGGTAACAGCTGTGCTAACCATCTATAAATTCTACTCCATGTCGGATCCCAGGCTGGACACTTAACATATGTTCTCTCACACATTCTTCATGCATCCTTTCAATATGGGTGTTATTATCTGTTTTGCAGAAGAGCAGACTGATGCACCGAAATGTTAAGCATCTTGCCCAATCCTTCAGAGCGAACATGTTCATAATCAAGACCATCATCTAGTTGCTGGGTATTATTAACACATGAACCCAGGCTTTTAGGAGAATAGAGTCTATCTGAATTGAGTAGAGCTTTACATATTTGGATGTCATTCTTTAAATTATGTTCACTCTTTAAATCCATAGGAGCCAATTTCTTGTGTTGGGATGTGCTGGCTGCTTAACTAAGATGCCCGCCTCTTCCTCTGGGAGCCATCCCTGAAGGTCTGCGACCATGTGAGGTGCCTCTCCCGCACTCCCGTGGCAGCCCGCACCCACCTCTTTTCTTGCACTGATCCTACTTCATTCTAGCTGCCTCTTCATTTCTATGGTGGGAGAGAAACCTTCTGCAGCCACTAGGGGAGTGGAACAATTCATATGAGAAAAGGTGGGTCTTTGTTTAGGAAAATACCTGTTTAGGCAGGAGGATCGCTGGAGCCTAGCAGTTCGAGACCAACCTGGGCAAAACAGTGAGATCCTGTCTCTACAAAAAACTAAAAAATAAAAACATTGGCTGGGTGTGGTGGTACGTGTCTGTAGTCCCATCTATTTAGGAAGCTGAGGCTGGAGGATCGCTTGAGCCCATCTCCTTGAACGTAAAGGGTGAGGCACATCAGGGCCTCAGGAGAGAGTAAAATTCTCTACTACTTTCCGGCACTAATTCTGATCTGTTTTTCCCAATGCTCCTGTGGCTATCTTACCCACCAGGCTAGAAAAACTGGAGAGACTTCTAGAGACAGAAGAGCTGCTTGCTGAGGGATACTGCCTCCTGAGCCCTTCTCAGAGGTGGCACAGGAACTCTGAAAAGGCTCCGAGGGAGCACCTGAAGGAGGTGCTGTCCTGGGGGTCAGGGTGACCTGTAAATGTAGATGCTATATGCTCGTCACAGCTTCATTCTCCAAAAATGCCACAGACATCTTTATATCCTTAGTTTTTTCAAATTAGTGAAAATCCCCTATTTCTAAATGAATACAATCCCCATTTCAATAGAAAACGGAACAGCCTGTTATCCAGATGTATGACTGATTTGGTTTTGTGCTAGAATGTCCATCCTTATAGTGCAAGCCATAAGATGTAAGCTGGTCATAAGGAAACATTCAAAACTATGCATAAAGTGTCACATACTCCAGCAGGTCAAGCAGATTTCACATTAGTGAACTCTGTTCTTAGTACATAAGTGAGAAGAAAGAAAGAAAACTGACACATCCAGCAGTGGCTAACCCCTCCCATGTGTGGCGACCCCCTTCAATTCAGCAAACACTCCCTGAGTGGCAGCAGGTGCAGGGCCCCGCGCTGGGCACATGAGGGATACAAGGACAATCAGGTAGTGCACACTCTGAAGCAGCTTTATATGCCACTGGAGTTACACCTTCTTTGAGTTATACACTTAAACCATCATGGTTGAAGAGTGAAGTGTTTTTCTTATCAGTATGAGCATTCTGTGAAATGGTTGATTTTGAGAGATGTAGTTGCTCTGTTGACCTTTTCCCCATCTTGTTTTTACTGTTGTTGTTGTTGTTGTTCATAAATTGATGCTGTTCTGGAAACAATACAGGTAAGAGTCTGTCTTAGATAAGCAATTTTTTTCCATCTATTGTCTCCATGGTTTTACATTGTTTAACAGCTTTTTAAAAGACCTCAAAGAATAGCACTAATACACCCAGGAGAAAAAGTCATATAAAGGTATAAAGTTCATTTCATTTTAACCTTGAATACATTTAAACAAAGATAAATAACACACAACGTCAAAATAATCTTAAGTCCTTGACCACATCTTAAAAACAAGACAATTTACTACCATTTAGTTACTTCTTGTAGGAAAACAGATACCAGTAGGCAACCATTAGATTTTTCTAGGTGAAAATCATTTCTGAGAAAGCATTCTCTTTACCAAAGCAGCATTATTTCCAATAAAGAAGCCAATCATTCATCTAGTATTGGTTTATTAAACAGTTACTGAGGCCAGGCGCAGTGGCTCACACTTGTAATCCCAGCACTGGGAGGCTGAGGTGGGTAGATAACTTGAGCTCAGGAGTTCGAGATCAGCCTAGGCAACATGATGAAACCCTATCTCTACAAAAAGTACAAAAATTAACCAGGCATGGCAGTGCATGCCTGTAATCCCAGCTACTCAGGAGGCCAAAGTGGGAGCATTACTTGAGCCCAGGAGACGGAGGTGAGATCATGCCACTGCACTCCAGTCTGGGCAGTAGAGCAAGACTCTGTTTCAAAAAACAAACAACCAACAGTTAATGAGGGCATACAATGAGCTAAACACTATGCTACATAGGTGGATTTTTAAATGAGAAAAACACAGACCCAGCTATCCTGGATTTCTTTGAGAAACATTAAATAAATAAAATTACTCCCAGTTCCTTTGTGGAAATAGGTGTGGGCCTTTAAGAGATAAATACAATCTCTCTCTCCTGGAAAAACCCAAGGAAATATTTAGGACTGTTAAACCATCATGATTCTGGCTCTCACTTCAAATAAACAGGATAAATAAACCTCCCTTCTCTGCATTTCTAATTTAGCAAAGCCTTTATATACCCTTTAAGAGTAAGTGAATTTCATATTTGCATCTTATTTGAAATGTGCTGGCATTTTGCTAGATTTTTAACTGCAATTTGGCAGCCCTGAGCAGTCTATTTGGAGAGATAAAGCAATATCTGCTCAGAGTTTCTAATTCTGGGCCTATGCACATACAAATGTATGCACATATTTAGAATATCTGTGAAGAATACATTAGTGCTGGGATTAGGCAGGGGGATAAGCCAGAGACATTCCAGGTAAGTATCCAATGACACTATTGGATTTCATTAAGTGCTGACTATGTGTTACACATCACTCTTATACTATATTTAATCTTCAGAGCACTAATAACAATTGCTAACATATACTAAGCATTTTTTATGTGCCAACCCTTATTTTAAGAATATATATATCAATGTGTTTAATGCTGTCACAGCCTTAAGTTATGGTGGATTCATACCCATGCAGTTGGATATGAAAGTCTAGGTTGGTAACTGCTATATTTTACTGCCTTTCTAAGAAGTGCTACTACCATTCCCCCATGCTCAGATGAGGACGCCGGGGCTTGGAGAGGCTGGCTAGCCTGCTCGAGATCACACAGACAGAAAATGGCAGAGCTGGAATTTGGACCCAGGTAGTCTGGCTCCAACTCCTAATCCTTTATGTTTCATAACGACCAAGCTAGATTTGTCTCTGTGGCACATATGAGAAAGACAGGCTTGGTCTGTGAGAATCAGTGGTGGAGAGAAGTGGGGAAAAATATGTGGAAGGTGTTTTAAAAGTCCCTACAGATGGACTAACATATAAATTACTGTCTAAACTTTTGAAAGTGAAAACAGACATTGTTAAAATAATAATGCCAGGTAGGACATGGTGGCTCACACCTGTAATCCCAGCACTTTGGGATGCCAAGGCAGGAGGATTGCTTGAGCCTAGGAGTTTGAGACCAGCCTGGGCAACATAGTGAGATCCTGTCTCTACAAAAAAAAAAAAAAATTGAATTGGCTGGGTATGGTGGTACGTGGTAGTCCCAGCTACTGGGGAGGCTCAGGCAGGAGGATCACTTGAGCCCAGAAGGTGAAGGCTACAGTGAGCTCCAATTGTGCCACTGCACACCAGCCTAGGCAACAGAGCGAGACCTCATCTCATAATAATAATAACAATGCCAGGACCACAGGCATAAATCAGAAGGTATAATCCCCCAGCAAGGCTGTCTGTAACATGGAATCATGCCCATATTTCATGAACTGAAGTACTGAGTACTTGAGTACTTAGTACATGAATTGAAAATTAGTAAAAAGATGGATGGGGTAAACAACCAAATGCCAGTTTCTGTAAGTTAAGTGATCCTTATAATAAGTAAGCCTGGTATAATGTCTTGATAAGCAAACTGTTATAGTAGTGATCTTCCAAAAGCTATTTCAAAATTGCATCACAGGGTAACAAAAAACACATTTTATTTGGAGAACTGAAATGATTCATTGAAACTGGGCAGGCTGTGCATGGTGGCTCACGCCTGTAATCTCAGCACTTTGGGAGGCCGAGGCAGGCAGATTACCTGAGGCCAAGAGTTTGAGACCAGCCTGGCCAACATGATGACACCCTGTCTCTACTAAAAATGCAAAAATTAGCTGGGCACGGTGGTGTGCATCTGTAGTCCCTACTTGGGACTACTACTCAGGAGGCTGAGGCAGGAGAATTGCTTGAACCTGGGAGGCGGAGGTTGCAGTGAGCTAAGATCATGCCACTGCACTCCGACCTGGGCGACAGAGTGAGACTCTGTCTCAAAAAAAAAAAAAAAAAAAAAAGTAAGGGGGAAAAAAAAACTGGTCAATATTATTTATATTGTGCATTTATCTAAACTATTTGAAAACAAATTAAGATCTGTACCTATGTTTCAAGTTCTCACTAAGATTTGTTAATTTGCTTATAATGATTCCTTTTCAGAATGAATGAGGGAGATTTAAGTGACCGTACCCTGGACTTTGTTCCTTAGCCTTCAATTGCCTCACATTATTGCTTGTTTCACCTTAATTTATTTGCTTTCATTTATAAACCATAGAAGCACACACATCTCCTTTGAAGAAATCTATGTATAGAGAGCTAAATTTAAAAAGTTGAAACAGTAGATCCATGACATATTTTGAAAAATGCAATGCTTCAAACACTGAAAGTTTCCCAGTTGTAAAACATACCTCAGAAAAATAAATCCTCACAGTTTAGCTTTATTTGTTATTATAAACTTAGACATGAAATAGAGAAAGGAGGTTAAGTTCTACGAACTTAACAAAATAAGTGATTGCTCTGGTAGATTGGGAAGAACAAACTATGTCAGATAGTCAAAGGGAAAGCCCAGAAAAGGGAAAGTCCTACCAAGTCTTGAAACTGCTGCAGGAGAAAAAGTAAGTCTATAGTAAATTCACCAGTCAGAAAAGCATATCCCTGTTGGCATATTAATATAGCCATTATAACATGGGAGTAGATGATCTCTCAACTGAAATTATTTTACAAAATGTTCAATTTTTTATACCAGATACTTTTCTAGAACAGCATCAATAGTCATTGAAAAGGGCCGGGAGTGGTGGTTCATGCCTGTAATCCCAGCACATTGGGAAGTCAAGGCAGGCGGATCACTTGAGGTCAGGAGTTTGAGACCAGCCTGGCCATGATGATGAAATCCCATCTCTACTAAAAATACAAAAATTAGCTGGCGTGGTGGCACATGCCTATAATCCCAGCTACTCGGGAGGCTGAGATAGGAGAATCATTTGCACCTGGGAGGCAGAGGTTGCAGTGAGCAGAGATCACGTCACTGTACTCCAGCCTGGGCAACAGCGTGAGACTCCATCTCAAAAAACAAGAAACAAAAAACAAACAAAAATAGTCATTGAAAAAGTATTTTTAGCAGGAATTACAATTGCCCTAGGCGCTGAGAATATGGTGATGAAAAAGACATAGTTCTTACCCTCTGGAAACTTACAATCAAGCCGAAAATATATGAATTAAACAAATAAACACACAAATAAATAAATAAATAAATACTCAAACCCCAAAACTAAATCTAACATGAAAATAACATTCATTTTGTTGATATTCACTGTACAATCAATTCTGCAAGCAAGCAGATATTTTTCAAAGCTTAAAATATCATATATAAAACTGTAGATGAGGAATGAAATTAGTGTTAACATAATTTATGTACAAATAATTATTAGTTCTCATAATTCTGAAATTTTATTTTATAACATATCAGAGAAAGAGAAAGGTGAGAAGCAAGAAAATTGGAAGAATGCTAATATATTTCCTCATTTGGGGTTTTACTTCATTAATTGTCTTTTACTTTATTTTACTTTGGCTACCATAGGCGCTTTTCCACATTCCATGTATCATTTATTTATCTTTATATCATTTATATCTTTTTGTTATTTATAATATAAATTATTATAATTAATACTTTAACTCCCACAATTATCACAGAGTATTGAAGAAATAGTGATTAAAAATATCTAGATAATATGGACTTATTTAAAGAAAAACCATGGTAATGTTGATTAGTTTAAATGTGGAGTTCAGGTGGAGAGATTTTAGCCTCTCCATTCCACAATTTCTCTGTAAACATCCATAGAGCTGTTTCACATGAACATCAATATAGATATTTCTACTTTTTTCCCTTATGGAGGGCACAAACATATTTTTCTAAGGGTAAAATTTTGTAAGACTTGGTATTTTTTGAATGTATGTGTACTAGGGTTTCTCCCCACTCTCTTAAAATAAGTAAAACATTTCTGTTTCCAGAGCTTTCCAAATACACACACCCTGACAAATTGGTTTGTGATGATTTGAGACTAGGCAGTTTGCCCATAATTGAAGACATTTTGCCAGCAAGTCACAGGCTGCCAAGAGCAGCAGCAGCACCACTGTGAATATGAGCGTATGATCCCTATGTAAATATTGGGGCTTTCTGTCCTTTCCAAAGCAATGATTGAAGCCCAGATGACTGGCAGATACCTTAATTAATCATGGCGCCCTACAGTGGCCATCCTTAAGGAAGACTGATATCTCAGCTTCTAAAACTCACCTCATTTTTTGATGTGACCCATTTTTTTCTGTCATGACCATGTTGTTCTGAACGGCGACATGAAGAAACTTTGATTTAAATTACAACCTTTATCTTTTTTGAGATGCTTTCAACAGGATTTATGTCAACACTGAATTTTTACTTTTTCACCAGCTGTTTTTAGCCTTCATAGTGTGAATGTATGTATATATTCTCTCTCTTAAAAGTGAAATGGCATGAGGTCTTAAGAAAATCAAAGTTCTTTAGGAATTCATCAAATATAATTTATATGCAAGTAATTCAAGACCAAAACTCAGAATCCTTTTTTAAATGATGAAGAAATGGATGGTTTTTAATATTGTATATGGGGCTTGTTCCTCCTGCCAAGAAGGGAGTGAATTGCTACTCCATGGAACACTTTTTTCTCAGGCCATGAAGGGTGATTTCCTATGCCAGAATAGCAATTTATTAAATAAATTCCTAGTGGCCTAAGATAGTTAATGCACCTTCTAAACAGGAGCCCTCTGGCGCCTTCCCGTTAGTAGTTCTTGCCCATTACATAGAGTTCGTAAGAGTCAGTACTGAGCCCATCACAGCTCTTAAGAGCAAACTCTTATTCTGTTTGGTGAGATCAGTTATTGACTTTGGGGAAATGTTTTCTGACTAAACCTGTTGGAAGGGGTTCATGCTGTTCATCCTTTCCTGTCTCCATTCCCTCTGATAACAGTTACAGTGGCATTTGGAGTTACCTCTATAACTTTTCACTTGAACTTGCAATGTTTAAAAATCCTCCACTCCTTTCCATCCCTCTCAAGAACAGATCCTCCATATAAGTGCCATGATATTCTCCACATTCTTATGTCACTATTAATGGGTCTCAATCTTTTGTCTGCCCCGACACACCTCTCATAAGGAAGAGTGGCTCATGGAAGTGGGTGAGACATTGAGTGGAGGGTGGGGACAAGGCACATAGAGTCAACATGAGTGGGTACGATTTATAGAGGAGCTCTCTCCCATCCTCCAAATGCTTCTAGTACACTCATACATTTAGACATCCTGAAGTATTAAGAACCACTGGTTTGTAACAGTTGTTTTTACCAGCAGCTACTTTTGCAAAATCAACAGATTTTTCTCTCATGTGCCTTCTTTCCTTTCTGTCACATTTTCTAATAAAGGTTTTATAGCTGGTAACATATCTGCCATGGATAACACACAAGTTATATTTGTTAATTACAGAGCTAATCTAATTAGTGGTCTGAAACTCTCTAAAGGAAAATACATACCCTCATTTATTTACTCTAAGAAGGCATATTATACTAAAAAAAGTATATAATTATAATGCACCTATTAATTCATCATTGATAAAATGCTGTGTGAATCAGATGAACAAATGCCACCTACAGCTGGCACTGTCTCAGATCCCCATTAGCTGATAATAAGGACTGTGGGCTAGGACTGGCCAAGGCAATGATGGTGAGGCCAGAGCAGCCCTGGCCAGTCCAGGTTTCTGGGAAGTGGGGGGAGGACATGGGCTGAGCCAGCTGCAGGCTAAGTGGCCACTGTTCAGTACTCCGATGCTGTGGTCTTTGGCATGAGGATAAGAAGCATACGTGGCAAAGAGTGACAGAAGCAGTGGGTCAAATCACAAAGATTAAAGAATTTCCTCATCAATATAATATAAGATAAAGGCAAAAGATAGTTCTTTGACAAACAAAAGCAAGTGCTTGGTTAACATCATCTGAATGATGTTTATGAACTTCCCATCACAGTGTACAAAATGCTTAGGGTGTTACTTGTTTAGTGGGTTATATTAATAATATATTAATGTATGGAAGTAATACATGCTCAATGCTGATATCCACTAATAAAGGAAAAATAATAAAAATGCCTATAGTCACAGCAATCAGAGATAGGAATTGTTAACATACGCCGTTTGACTTGCCAGTATTTTTCCTAGATGTGTAGACTATATATATATATATTTTTTTTCTAAAATCATATGCTCTGAAGTACTTCAGAGTATTTTAAAGTCTTTCTTAAACTTGGCAATATAAATGAACATTTTTATTTATACATGTTTTAGAAATGGAAAGATACTCAAGAAATTCATCATTTATTTGTCAAAGAGGATTGACTAGTTGTTTTTACTAATAAATTTCTTCAAAGTAAATAGCCCTTTTTTGTGTGTGTGTGTGTGTTTGAAAATTCCACTTTTTCACCTTTTATCAGGTCACTTATTCTAGACCAATAGACCTAGAGTATAAATTTCTCCCGCTGTTCATTTTACCACTCTATGGGGTAGAATGGCAATAAGTTATAAAGTAGTTGATGAGTATTTTCTCATTTCAGTACAGGGCTGATGGTTCCTGCATTAAAAATTACCTGTAACCTTCTAGATCTATCTTTCAGGTAGTTATCTATGTAATTTAATATGCTGGTCCAGGCATATTAGAGTCAGCTAAATATATGGATTGTGTGTGTCAGCTCTTTCTCATAAATAATAATGTTGTACTTTCTCTCTCAAAACAATTGGCTGCCACGATGACAACTTATTGTAGAAAAAACAAAGAGGATCCTTAATACTTTTTAAATAATAAAAATTAGAATGTGGTAAGCTCAAAGGCCTAGCAATTACATTCCACTTGTTTAGAATGTAATCCAAATTCTCACATTAATTCCATGCTGTGTGTTTAAATTTTAGTTCACTGAGGCTTACTGATTAGATCAGATACATCTAGTAGCATTTCTTTCCATATCTAGCTAACTATGGTATTGGATTTAGCAACAATTCCCTTCAGAGCCCTGATGTGGCATCTGGAGAAACAGCTGCTCAGTTTCATGTTAAAGAGATATTCATGGAATGAAATGTCTATGTGTAAAACTAGATATGGATTTTATATGTCTTGTTTTTATTTAATGAAAGGGTATATTGCTTTAAGAAATCATTAAGTCTTTTAATGTTTATTTATATTTTCATTTTGCATAACAAGGTTTTCTCAGACGCAGACGCTGATGCCACCCAGATCCCAACACACTCCACGTGCCTGAAATACATGTGTTTTCTAGGACCTGCAAAGGTCATGTCTGAGCTGTACACTGTGGCAGGCACATGTTACAGACCCCACTGTCCTCACAAACAAGTGCTGCTGACCATGAACACGGGGCCTCTGAACACAGTGCTGACCCAACCCCAAGTCTCACTCTCTGCTTAGGGCTCTGCACCTTAGGCATTCCAGGACACACTTCTATAGAGTTTTCAAAATTAGAATCATGCACTTCCAATAGAAACGGCAGAGAGAAAAAGCCAAAACAAGTATTGTGCTTGATTCTGGCTTTTACTTTAGTCAACGGGAAATACCTAAAGCTCCTCTTCACTTTACAGCCCCAAAACTGACTGCTGCTAAGAAGTCCTTCTGCAGATAAGACTGGACAGATTGGCTTTCCTAAAGCCCAATGCCAACTTCAAATGCACAACTCACTTGCACCGGGATGCTTTTTATGAGAATGTTCACATTAGCTCCATTCAAACATAAAAATCACTTGAGGACTATATAGAATCTTAGATATAAAACTAGTTTTGGCAAAGCCAGCACACAGACAGGACCTCTCTCAACCATCACCTCCTGAGCCTATTAACTTACCTGCAGCCACACCCATCCTTTCCTTTTATTGGGGGGGGGTGGCAGATCTCAGCTCGCTGCAACCTCCGCCTCCTGGGTTCAAGCGATTCTCCTTCCTCAGCCTCCCAAGTAGCCAAGTAGCTGGGATTACAGGTGCGCGCCACCATGCCCAGTTAATTTTTGTATTTTTAGTAGAGATGGGGATTTACCATGTTGGTCAGACTGGTCTCGAATTTCTGACCTCAGGTGATCCACCCACCTCGGCCTCCCAAAGTGCTGGGATTATAGGGGTGAGCCACCATGTCTAGCCCCTCCTTTCCATCTTAAACCGAAAGTCATCCCTCTCTCTGCCTAGGTCAGTGTGTCATTCACCACTTGTTCTCTAGACCCCAACCCTCCTCCTTTTTCAAGGGCTGGTTCCTTAATGATCTCATTTCCTTCTGTGTCTTTATCCGTTTTGCTACCAGTATTTAAACATACTCTAATCTACTTTCAAAACAAACTCTCCACCCACCTCTCACCCTCCTGCCCCACCAGGTATAGCTATTCCAGCTCCCTCTCTTCACAACCAAATATCTGAGCTCTCTATATTTTTTTATCTTTGTTTCCTCACCTCCCACCCATCCTTTGAACCCTTGTCACCTGTTCTGACACTGTTCTCACTGAGGTCTCTGACTTCTATGTCATAGGGCTCAACCTAATGGATACTTTGCAGTCCTTCCATTACCTTGACAGTCCCACAGCAGGTGGCATTGTTGAACATTCCTTATCTTGGACTTGTCTCCCCTTTCATCCTCGGTGACTGCCTTCTCTTGGTTTTTGCCCTCCTACCTGGTTCAAAGCTCCTTCCTATTCCTCCATCCATCATATCAATGTTGGTGCTCTGGCTATATTTCATCGCTCATCCTCTCCTCTTCTCACTCTTCCCGCTGTCTCTGGGCCATTTTATCCTTTCCTGTGGTTTAATTAGCATATACCAATGATCCACCCCCCCACACCAACATTCATCTCCAGGACAGATCTTTCTCCAGAGGCGCACACATATAGATAACTTCCAAGGACATATCTCAACATAAAGACCTCAAACTCAACATGTCCAAAAGGGAGCCCATTATCCCCCTTGCCCTACAAATGTATACTTTCTCTTGCACATGATTTATGAATGAATGGTGCCATGCATGCAGTCACCTGTCAAGTCATACGTGTCTGTTCTGTCTCCTTCACCCCATATCCATTAGCAACAGGAACCAGTGAGGAGGAATCACATCACTGTTTAAAGTACACTGTTACCTAAGCAGAGCTACCTCTTTCCTCTTGCAGTTCTTACCTTAGGCAGCCTCTCTGGAGAAAAGAGAAAAAAAAGACAAAAATAGAGAAAAATTGTTCTTTTCCTTGGCTAGAGAATGTCAAGAGGTAGATTAAAATAAAAAGCCACAGCAGAGCTTTACCCCCAACATAGCGTCTCTTTCCTGGCTGCTGCTATGACTCTAAGGTCAAGTGTAGACAAAGAGTGAAATTCTCTACCACTTTCCTGCTCCTAGAATTAGGTGAGCATTTTTTTTAAAAATCATAGTTTAGCTGCAAAAAAGAAATTTATGTCTTTAAAAGCTAGATAAACTGAATGTAAGAATTCACCAGATATATATTGTCAAGGAAATAGAATACAGAATTGGACATTTTCATGAACATCTAGACCTGTGCGAATATGCTACCACAGGCCGTACATGACTATTTAATTAAAATTAAACAAAATTTTAAAGTCTAGTCCTCAGTCACACTAGCTACATTGCACCTACTCAGCATCCACACATGGCTAGCTAGTGGCTACCCCAGTGACCAGTGTAGAATAAAACATTTCCATCATTACAGAAAGTCCTATTTGACAGTGCTAGTCTAGACAAATACAATTACAGAAATGAGGATGGAAAATAAAACAAAGAGGAGTAGGATATAATGAGAGAGGAAAATCCCAGTGGTGAATTTACAATGGAAAGAGCTATGTCTTTGGCCTTTAAAATGTAAGAGGAGGTCTGACAAATAAGTAGGAGGCCTGAGGGGATGTTTAGGGAAAGGTCGTCCCTGACCTGGTGGAATGGTAGCGTTCAGAAGAACTTGAGACTGGCCTTGATATTAACATTCTCTGGTTCTTTCTCAAGTTACACTACTGCCTTCCTGGAAGACCTGAGCAGCAGTTGTCAGTGCTGGGGTCCAGACACTCAGAAGAGTTGGCATTGATTTTCACTACACTAACAATCTACTAACAACTATATTTAAAGCAACATTTTGTGCGTGGTGGGCATCATTACGAGTTAGGCTCTTCCTATCATAACCAAATCACGAGGGACTTGCGTTTTGATATTCCCTCCTGAGTGAAGGAGAAAGTAGTAGCCAGCATTCAATTGCCCACACTCTATTTCTCTAGAAAGAGAATCTCCATGATGTTAGGAGTTAAATCTAGTTTGTTCTAACATTTACAACAGTGCCTGGCACAGAGTAAGGATTCCACACATATTTGTTGCATGAAAATATGTTGGGCATCATTCAGAAGCCTAAAGAAGGTTGGAAAATACCCAGCCTATAAAATAAAATATGCCTTCCAAGTATAACATTTAAGAATTCAGGGCCGAGCGCAGTGGCTCACGCCTGTAATCCTAGCACTTTTGGAGGCCGAAGCAGGTGGATCACCTGAGGCCAGGAATTCAAGACCAGCCTGACCAACATGGTGAAACCCTGTCTCTACTAAAAATATGAAAATTAACCAGGCACATGCCTGTAGTCCCAGCTACTCGGGAAACTGAGGCAGCAGAATTGCTTGAACCTGGGAGGGAGAGGTTGCAGTGAGCTGAGATCACGCCACTGCACTTTAGCCTGCACTACAGAGTGAGACTCCGTCTCAAAAAATAAATAAATAAATAAAGGCCTACTTCCAAACTATTGCAGGCATATCTTCGCTTTTATTCTTCCCCTCAGCCTAGACTCCAAAGCCACTGGCCAATTGCTTTTCTTCCATAAAACGCCTTGCACTCTTGTCCCTTTATGCCCATCAAATCCTACCAATCTTTTAAGACTGTTCATCTCAGTTATATACATCTTCTCTTTACTTTCCCAGTATGTAAGCCTGTATCAGGAATTTATTTGACACTGGTGCCACTCTGTTTTGATAGAGATTAAGTTCTCTGCCTGGCTATCTCCTCCTACTTATGGTAAATCCTTTATTCATTCCTCCTTGTGTTCCCTCAGAGACCAGTGCAGTACCTGCAGGGCACACTGCTCAGTCAATTGTTCTCAAACTGGATTGTTTAGGAATTTATCAGGGCTTGGTTCATCATACAGTCTTAATATTTGTCAAACATGTAAATGAATTATGATGATGATAACTAACACTTACTGAGCACTTACTATGCACAGAACTAGGCAAATTATTTATATTATCCTGAGACAGGCAAGGTAACTCGCCCAAGACCACATGGACTTAGGTGGCAGAAAGAAATTCAGACCCGTGTCTGACTCTTCTTTCCTTTGATACAGTGTGTTTCATCATCTGTAACAAATGTGGATAGGGCTTTTTTTTTCTACTTTAGAGATACTACTTTTGATGTTCTGTATAAAATATAAATGATTATTACCCACAAACAACTTTTAACACCTGCCATATATTTTCCTATGATTATGAACACCAAATTGTTTTGGTGGCATTTTAGTACCTAACAGGAGCTACAACCTACTGACGTTTATCATCCTCCATGTCTACTATAATCAACTTAACCATTAAAGGGAAAATTAATTTTTTTCTGCAATTAGATAATCCTTCAGAATTATTTATGCATAACAAAAAGAACAAATTCATCCTAATGTATTCTCATGGAATTTCACGTGAATTTTAAAGCTCCTTTGCTATCTACAAAGGTGAACAGAGAGAAGCATTAGTCAGAGCATGTTTTTATTGTAACTTAGGATCACTCTTCTTCAAGGAGGTGGGAATGGAAATGGGTATGACACTTTAGTTGTGCAACATAGTTTCCTGTTTATGAAGCCAGGTAAATTATATGAGAGAGAGAAACAAAACATTCTACTAACAACACAACTAAATGGCATGGTATCAAAATAAATTTTAAGCATCTAATAATTAGAGTCAAAAAATTCAAAGACAAGATTAAAAAAATTTATAAAGTAGAGAGAAACCTCTTCTGATGGACAGTAAATGAAATGCATGGCTTTTTCTTATCCTTCTTGATTCTCTCTACTATATATAACTTTGAGAAGTGGGCTTTGTAAATGCATTTCAGCTTCTCTCCATTGTATGGCAGAGTAAGAAGCTTTGCCTTGTTCCTAAAATTGCATTTAACAGATCTGTTATTTTGGTAGACTGAACTTTTGTAATACTGTACTTGATTCTAGAATATAGCTTTCATTGGTTTGTTCTTTTCCAATTATTGGTTTAGGTTATGCTGCGGTTTGTGATGTAGAAATACTATACACTAGGTTTACATATATATTCAGTTGCTATATGCTTTTTTAAAACACTGTATCATCAAAAGCTATTTTCCTTATGAAAATGGCTATTTTGGTTTATATCAATTATGTTTCTGGGAATTTTAAGTGTAAGTATAGACTTATTTTCATTCAAAAATCACTTTTTTGCCAACTCTCTCCTCACGCCTTCAAAACCAGGAAATGTGCCAAGGTTTTTAGAAAATATATTTACTTATTCTTCAAATGTACTTGGAAGGAGATTAAAGCATAGAAAAATAAAAGCAGATGAATAGGATTTGTGGGCTAAAAGAGATATATTCAATTCATTTAGTTGTCAGTTCCAAGAAGGAAAGAGAGAAAAAAAGAAAGAAAGAAAGAAAGAAAGAAAGAAAGAAAGAAAGAAAGAAAGAAAGAAAGAAAGAAAGAAAGAAAGAAAGAAAGACAGGAAGGAAGGGAGGGAAGGAAGGAGGGAAAGAAGAAAGGAAGACAGACAGGCTCGAAAATTTGAGGCAATTATTGCAATGTTTCTCCAAAACTACACCTTAATTAATTATACCTATCACATTATTGAATTAACTTCTGTTTTAAACATGTGTATAAATATTACCCTTCTTTGTACTTGGTAGGGGCAATGACAAATGTTTTCTAAAAGGAATATATCTAATGTGGACATTGAAGTTTTATAAAGATAAAAACTACTAGAAGTTATGTATCCAGCTGGATGGTTATTGATTCATAAAAGTATAGATGATGTTAGCTTGCCTCACCCAAAGATCCACTGAAAAAAAGAACTTCATCACTGCGAAGTACAAATTCCTTCAATTTAGGCATCAAGGAGAAGATGTGCAGGCAGTAGGAAATCCTGGGCTTAGGTATGGACCTGCCTACTGGTTTTCCTAATTTTAAGAAATGAGGATTATCAATCACATAAGACAAAACAGGTAGAATCAAATTGCATAATAGAAAGTTATTTTTATTCCAGTTTTAAAATTCTAAAAACTTTACTTTCCTTTTAGAATCTATAAGGCTATTTCAAAGGGCGATTTAATACTCCTTGGGAAATGGAGGAGAAAAGCAATTAAAAACCAGTGTAATAAAATTAGATTCCATTTCAGTCACCAAATATGTGCAGTGTGCTTTATGCATGTTATGGCTAATACAGCAAGTCTTTGTTTTATAAATCTAAGGACATCACAGATAACAGAAGTTAATTTTCTAAGGTACTTAAACTGTGCCTTCGCTTCTTCACCTGTAAAATGGATCAGTAACAACAATTATTTGTCGGGTTACTACAAGGATTGAATGAAACGTGTACACAACTTGCCCTGACTAGTGGAAGCACTTAATGAAGGCCACCTGGTAGTGAAGAGTGTGAAGTCACTTTCTCCCTGGTCCCAAGGCCCCACCCCTTTTCCACTATATCACACAGAGCATAAAGGAATGGAAGTCTAAAAGCTCCTGAAGACATCTTAAAACTTTAAAATATTTGGTCAGGTGCAAAGGCTCACGCCTGTAATTCTAGCACTCTGGGAGGCCAAGACGGGTAGATCACCTGAGGTCAGGAGTTCGAGACCAGTCTGGCCAACATGGCGAAACCCCATCTCTACTAAAAATACAAAAATTAGCCCAGCATGGTGGTGCACACCTGTAATCCCAGCTACTCAGGAGGCTGGGGAAGGAGAATTGCTTGAACCCGGAGGTGGAGGTTGCAGTGAGCCAAGATCATGCCATTGCATTCCAGCCTGTGCAATAGGAGCAAGACTCCATCTCAAAGAAAAAAAAAGTTTAAAGTATTTTCACAGAATTATAATATTTAAAGGCCAAATAGTAAATTTTGAGCTGCCACTTAGAATTCCAATGAAAACATATAGTATTTCTTGCCCTGAACCAGCAGTGAGAAAAAACTCCTGTTCTGCTTCCAGTAGTGGGCGTGGTATTGGTAGTACAAGGGGTAACCCTATAATCAGGCATTATTATTAAAAATTAAAATAATAAAATAAAACATTGATATTGTTCCATGGGGGAACGTGCTAAATTCTATAAAATAATATTTAAATAATGATTTAAAGACTTTCCATGAGCCAGGCAGTTCCATGAGATACAGAATAATGGCAGTAAGCCAAACACAACCAGTATGTAATGTGTATCCATGGGGTAAATCATGTCAGACACCCACTGGAGAATACTATTAGCAGAGAGTCAACTACAAAAAATATCAAAAGATATTCTTATTCTGAGTCTCAGGCAGTTACATGCAAAATGACTAATATATCATTATGAATGTCAAGGGACAGTTGGTAAAATGAAATCGATGGTCCAAATTTCCTTGTAATTTCATTGATTTGAATGCACATGTTTTCGCATTTAACATGTGTGAAACCAGAGTTGAAAAGAGGAGATAGAAAATTACAGTCAATTTTGACTGGCAGCTATTGATACAGTTGCCACAATGCGCAAACACACAGACATGGCTGCCATTCCTGGTGGCATAACTGCTGCAGAGCTGCAACCCGTGACATTTGAGCCAAGAAACCATTTAATGATTATTTGAGAAAAGAATGAGTTGCTGTCTGAAAACTTTCTGCAGACAACTTCCGGGAAGATCAAGAAAGTTCCAGCATATAAATGCATAGAAAGGTTTAGATGAAATCCAGATATGACAGAGGGGCTCTCAGAAGTGCTACTTTAGCAATGCCTCCGTGGGCCAGAGAACCTGTGAGGACAACAGGGCCATAGATGGACATGAATTGAAAAGATTCAGAAGCGACTGCCTACAAAAGTACTATAGAATTTCCTTACATTTACTTAGCTTTGCTTTTATTGTTATGTATGTTTAACTGCTAAATCATAAATATCTATGTAAAAATAAGCCTAAGATAGCTCTATCAATAAGTTGAAAATAAAAATCTAAATGGAAAAAATATTGTAAACTTTTAATATAGTTAAACTGGCAGCATTCTCCTTTCTTAATGGTACTTACTGGTGGTGCTTTTCATCTTAGATTTGATGAAATACAATGTATTTGATACAGAATGCTACAGTTTGAATATGTTCCCTTCAAAATTCAGGTGTTGTCAATGTGATAGTATTAAGTGGTGGGGCCTTTAAAATATGATTAGGCCATGAGGGGTGCTCCCTCAGTAATGGGATTAAGGTCCTTACAAAAGAGGCTTCGAAAAACATTCGGTCTCTTACCCTTCTGCCTTCTGCTATGTGATGACACAGCCAACATTCTCCGGAGAATGCAACCCTCACCAGACAACCCAACCTGCTGGCATCTTGATCTAGGACTTCCCAGCCTCCAGAAGTGTGAGAAAATAAATCTTTACCCAGTCTCAGGCATTCTGTTATAGCAGCACCAATCAGACTAAGACACCACTTTCATCTGGTCTCCTCATCCCTCAAGCACCCCCTCTTTTATCAGAACTTTGTCAATCTTCTTCTTCTACTGTCCTGCTTCTTGATATGTGGTCCTTACATTTTGATTCTGTATTAAGTTTAGTCCCCACAGAAGATAAATAAAGGTTAAGAGGACAGACCTAAAGTCACACTGCTGAGATTCCAATTCTAACTTTCTTGGTTACTGGCTGTGTGACGTTGGGTAAATTATGAAAAACCCATCTTTACCTCAGATTCCTCATCTGTAGAATGAGAATAATCTCATAGGATTGTTGTAAAGATTAAATGGGATAATACATGGGGAGTGCTTTGAATTATCCTGGGCACATATTAAATTTTTTTTTTACTGTTGGCAACCATATTTTTTGATGTTTTTGTTTTGTAATTGAGTAATGAATGTAACAATTTTTTTTTTTTTTTTTTGACAGAGTCTCACTCTATTGCCCAGGCTGGAGTGCAGTGGCGTGACTGCGGCTCACTGCAAACTCTGCCTCCCAGGTTCATGCCATTCTTCCATCTCAGCCTCCCGAGTAGCTAGATGCCCGCTACCAAGCCCTGCTAATTTTGTTTTTGTTTTTTTTTAGTAGAGATGGGGTTTCACCATGTTGGCCAGGACAGTCTTGATCTCCTGACCTCGTGATTCAGCCGCCTCGGCCTCCCAAAGTGCTAGGATTACAGGTGTGAGCCACCGTGCTTTCATTCATAGAATGAAAGCTTTTATTCTATCATATATTGAAAACAATTTTCATTAATGAGTCACAAACTTCTTTTCTGTTCCCACCCTCCACATTCTATTGCCCAGCTGCTATGTAGTAAGGACTTGTGTTCCTCCAATACAAAATCTTCTATCATTATCTTACATGTCATTTTGTTAAGTTTTCCCAGAAACCCTCTGATGGGGTATTAGTAACCTCACTTTTCAGATAACAGAACAGACTGGAAAGGTTTTAGTAACTTATGTAAGGTCGCATAGTGATATAGTCTGGCTCTGTGTCCCCACCTAAATCTCTTCTCGAATTGTAATCCCCATAATTCCCATGTGTCAAGGGAGAGACCTCATGGGAGGTGGCTGGATCATGGAGGTGGTTTCCCCCATACTGTTCTCATTATAGTGAGTTAGTTCTCATGAGATCTGATGATTTTATAAGCATCTGGCATTTGTTCTGCTTGCACTTCTCTCTCCTGCCACCATGTGAAGAAGTCCTTGCTTCCCCTTCACCTTCTGCCATGATTGTAAGTTTCCCGAGGACTCCCAGCCATGCAGAACTGTGAGTCAATTAAACCTCTTTCCTTTATAAATTACCCAGTCTCGGGTAGTATCTTTGTAGCTGTGTGAGAATGGACTAATTCTCACAGGTGTGAGCCAGGTGTGAAGAGCTGGGATTTGTATCCAGGCCTTTGTGACTTCAAAGCTCTCATGTCCATTTCTGGCTCCCAGGTAATCCACATATATCAGAGGAAGAAAAGGAAAACAAGACACATAATGACTGCAGAGTTGCAAGCTCATTCTTAAGGCAAGCAATTGTAATTCTCAGCAGCTTTGTGGGGTTCAAAGTCAGGTCTGAATGATCCTGGACTGTTCTTAACTACTTCACTCTCTTTTGCCTTTATTTTGGTAGAGGGTAGAAGTACCCTTTAGGGAAGAAATGATTCTCTCCAGGGACAAAATTATGGGTCACAAATTTATATCAAATATATCTAAAAGGGGATGTGTCAAAAATGTAATCTAAGAGGTAAATTAGGGTTTGTGCCGAACACATCAAAATGTCTTGGTATTTTGTCTAGCAGTATACCATATACTAACATGCATGTGATTAAGTATATTAACCATAGTTTGATTAGCTATAATTGCAGAAATCAATTGATTCTTACTAGTTTTAATTGCAGACATATATCCCTCTCATAATTCATAGTAGGACTATATGACCTAAAGAAAATCTTAATTCAAATAGTGCCTCATTGGGAGTCTGAGGTGGGAGGATCCCTTGAACTCAGAAGTTTGAGGTTTCAGTGAGCCACAATCACACCACGGCACTCTAGCCAGGGTGACAGGGTGAGACCCTGTTTTCCTGTGTCATTTTAGTATTTTTTGTGTGGTTTCACAAATTAAAATGTTTAGTACATTTCTGCAACAGCAAACCTAATTGAGTTTATAAAATATTATTTTATGAATTTTATTTGCATTTACGGTTTTATAGAAAAGTAAACAGGAAAGTCAGAAAATCTGAATAATAACAAAATCACACCATAAAGTGCACTTCCAAAAAAGGGAAACTTGGTTTCCCAGGTAAGGGGGAGAAAGCCACTATCCTTCCAACACAAAGCCAGTGTTCCTTCAGGTTCCCTGAAAATAGGAAATGCCCTGTCTAACCATCTCATATAACCTCAGCATTCAGTTTCTTTAGGCTTATGAGAAAGTTTACTTAGTCCTTCATTCATTCTACAATATTACTGAGCACTGCAGCATGCCAGATAATACACTAGGAACGAGGGAAGCACCAAGCGGGGAACAACCCCAGTGGGACAAACCAGATGTACTGATGGCCTGGTGGAGGTCATCAAAAAAAAAAAAACAAAAACTTGAGGTTATTCACAGATCCCATCTGTGTCTCAAACGTTTCACAGGGTGTGTTTACCAATGTTGTCCACTGAGCACTTTTGCAGATGGGAGACTGAAGGTGTAAAAGGAAGTGACTTAGACAGCTCCGCTCACCAGCAAAACCAAGAGACTGGATTTAAGAACTTCTGATTTACAGGCAAGGATTTTTTTTAATTAAATGTATATTCTTCACTCAAAATGGATATTTTTGTAAATGCTATTATGTAGATTAATTAACTTCCAAAATGAAGTTGAAGTTAAATTGATTGAGCTAAAGGGATCTAAAACAATGTACACTGAATACACAGTGTTCACAATTGGTGCTCATTATTCAGCCAAGAAACAAATGAGATTCCACAGACATCCTGTTATTGGTACATGAATGTACTTCAAAGTAGACGAGTTAGTCAAAAAAGTGTCCATAATTACATGAATGTACTCTGTCCTCAGGGTAACTCTGGGAGGTGGGCGGGGGAGGCGGGTGGAGTAAGTTTTTCATTTAAAATTATTCAAGATTCCTCTTTTAAATTAAAAAAAATCCTCAGTGGGACAGCAAATGGCCGGGAATGAAACTAGAAGATATTCATTATCTAGATTCAGATGAAAGATGTTTTAAAAGCTGCCTTATGTGATGTGATTTCATTAATGATATAAACCATCCTCTTCTTTGACAAACACTTATTTGTGAACTTTACTGCAGGCGTACATTTCCCTATTTTTAAAAAGTACTTTTTAGGGCTGCCCACCAGTGTCATGAACTTTTCTAAATATGCTTATCAGATCAAGGAGGACTTGAAGTACAAGGTTTTAAGGCTGAAAGATCAGGTTTTCAAGCCACAATTCTGGCCCCTGCAGAGCCCTGGGGCAGTTTGGAGCTTTAGTTTATGAACAAAAGGGTTATGTCTATGCCTTAAAAACCAGGGATCTAAGTTCAAACTAAGTCCATTCTAGAAAAATGAGTCTTTTTGGAAGGAGCCACAGAACGCTTTAGGTATACTTCCCAGGATTTGACATCAGACAAAAGCCAGGATTCGAGGAGATGGAAGAATGCCAATCGTCTGCCACCAACCTGGGGTGTTATCACGGACAGGCCACAAATTCCTGGCACGTTAGTCTCTTAACTACACAATTTATGAATCAGACTAGGTTATCCCCAAGGTCCTTTTCATTTCTAAAATTCAAATTCGTACATATTCCTCCTAATATTTACCATACATTTTTTTTCTTTATATTTACTTTCTTCTCATCTTGTATCCAGTGGGAAAAACAATAAGCACCATCATGAAATCATCGCACATGATGACATTTCTATAAAACCCAAAACACTGTGATAAAACGTCTTCAATTTAATGTCTGGGGACTGGGGACTGTGTTAAGCATGCACAGTAGTTAGTCCACTTGCCAAAGGTCCTGAAGCCAGAAAGTAGTAAGGCTGGGATGAAAATCCAGTACTCTGTGTCTAATGACCACTGAAATACTGCTTATCTGGAGTTGAATCACAACACATTCCAGGTGATGGAGATTCAGGGGCTGCGGGAACCACAGCAGAAACACAGATACAGAAACTCCACACATGGCCCCTCTTACCACCCGACAGCCCCCACCATCCCATCTCCCACCATGGTGAGCCGCCATGACTGGCACAGAATCACACAAGAGAAGCCTACAACATACTCCTATGTAACAACCATACCAAAGAATCCCAGCTCATAAAATGGATTTATTTCACTTTGGTGTGCAGTGTGGGAAGAGCCACTTTTTTCTTTCCAGTTAGAACTCTGATTTCCCATGCTGACCATAATGCTATAGCACCATAAACATTTACATATTGTCAATTTAAACAATGCAGAAACTCCACCACATTCATCAAAATGTGGAAGATGACAAAAGAGGCCAAGGCGGAACCGCTGTGAAAGCCGTAACATTTATTGAAGAGCGGACATATGTTTGCAAATCACAGTGTGCATGGGCATACATTACATGGTTCATAATGTTGTTCCAAGTAGGCTTTTCATAGTGCCTTCTCATAACATCCTTTTTAAAAATAATAATAACTGAAAGGAAAAAGAAAGTATCAGTTGCAATTACATTTACAAAACCAAACTGCTGCTTTCAATTAGAGTGAATCTGTGCTTGGCTACTCAGATATACACGTGTAGATTTTCCAAGGCCCATGCACACACTTCTGTAGGGGCAGAAATTTTCTATGAACAATGGCTTTAACAACCCAAATAGTATCTCTAAACACTGACAAGCTTGGGCAACAGGGCAACAACTGCAATGAACAATACAATTTCTAACATTTGTCCCAGTCAACATACCACTTTGCCCTGGAGATATTTAACACAGCATTTCATTTTTGGAATGATAAGGGATAATTCATCTAATTAAGGGTATTATACAGAATATACCTACAAAAGACATTTCCCATCTTAAATAATACTTAGAAAGTAGATTTATTGTAGATTTACTTCCTTTTGGTCTGGTGGAAGAAATTTTGGCAAAATTGTTAAAAAAAAATACTGCTTAGCTCTTAACATGGAATTTAGCCTCTCGTTTTCCTCTGTTAAAAGGTATCTCTCAACTGCAGTAATAAAAAATAACACTTAATTTCCAGGAATTTAAACAATTTTTAAAAATTATCTATTTGATAAGTAGAAAAGTTATGTTCTTCATTTTTTCTTTTCTTTCTTTTTTTTTTTTAGACAGAGTCTCACTCTGTTGCCCAGGTTGGAGTGCAGTGGCGCGTTCTGAGCTCACTGTAACCTCCACCTCCTGGGTTCAAGCCATTCTCCTGCCTTAGTAGCTGGGATTACAGCGCATGCCACCACACCCAGCTAATTTTGTTGTATTTTTAGTAGACACAGGGTTTCACCATGTTGGCCAGGCTGGTCTCAAACTCCTGACCTCAAATGATCTGCCCACCCCGGCCTCCCAAAGTGCTGGGATTACAGGCGTGAGCCACCGCGCCCCACCATTTTTTTCTGACGTACCTACCATTATTTTTTCCCTTTAAGCCTTTTATGGAAATATCTAAAATAGTAGTGATTAATGATCAAGGACTAGAAAGTTATTTATCTCCTCAGAGATTAATAATGTAAAGCTGAAGATGATTTTTTAATCAAAGAATCTGATAGTGTAAAATATCTGATGTAGGAATATGTAATTGATGACAACTGAGGGAGTTAATAAGAGTAAAATTAGAAAACTCTAAAAGAGAAAGCCTAATGGATTTGCTCTGCTCTGCTCAATTTGTTTGATTTAATAAAGTAACTACGTGTGCATCGATATGGCTTTACTCTAAGCACAAGATGTCAGTTGATATAAAAAATTCCTAACACTTTGTACTCGGTCTGAGAATTGGCAGTGTAGGGTCAGACTTTCACTTATTTCACTATTCATCCCTGGATGCAATGTTCCACCCTTTATGCCTCATTTGCCTTGAAAATTCAGAACTCTTCCACCTGCCTGAACCTATTTTGATACCTAATTGAATATTACATATAAGAATCTATATAAAGTAAATGTTTTGTCCAAGCATTTTAATTACGTTAACTTGTTTTTTTTGTTATTTTTCAACCCCCCATGCAAGTGAGCTGTTAACAATACTCAGGCTCTTATAAAAGAAAAATTCAGATATGCTCATATCAATTTTCAAGCAGGTGCTTTCCAGTCCTTGGTACATCTGGTTTTTCTTTTCATAGAAAAGAGTTTGCCGATCCACCATCATCTGCTTTGTATCTTGGCTGGATTCTTCCCAGAAGATGCTATCAGGGAATAGCCCATTTGCACTCCTAATTTGTAAATCAGTCATAAAATCAGAGGAAAGTGTACATATGCCACTCACTCATTTGTACATCAAATTTGTCAATCTGAAGCTGCCATAAAAAGAAGAAAGCTAATAAAATACCTTCATATCTGTCCATGTGCCTATTTCCCCAGACTTGAAACTGCCGTCCATTAAGAATTTGCTGTTTTGTTTTGTTTCGAGATGGGGTCTTGCTCTTTTGCCCAGGATGGAGTGTTATTGTTTCCTTAAATCAAATTATTTTCATTCAATCAGTAAACATTTACTGAACTGCTATGATGAGCCAGTACTGTAGCCATTTTTATCCTTCCTTAGAGAAATCAAAGGGGACTTATTCAGTGGGTTTCAGGCAATGATAAGGAAATGTCAATTTACGTCTGAGTTTTCTAGTCAGCTTTAAGGTAATCTCTTCTACATAAGAAGAAATAAGACAACTGAGAGTAAAGAAAGGAAGGGAGAGAGGCAGTCAGCACCTGCTACATGCCTAGCACTGAGCCAAGGACTGTATGTGGGTGTAAAACTCTTAAGCCTCTTAAGAACTATAGAGGTATTTATTTTTCCCATTTTACAGACAAGGGAAAAGAAGCTTTAATGAGTTTCATAACTGCTCAAGATGCTTCCCCAAGCTACAGTATAGCTTACATCCTTAACAGATTCACCACAGGAAAATACTACTGGAATAATTTTAGAATTTAAACTAAGACTTGAGTAACTCCAAAGTGCAGACTCAATGCTTACTGTTGTCATTGTTTATTGCATAACAACAAGATGCTATAAATACCTCTGAACTGAGAAACTGCTTGAACGCTCCAGGTTGAGAAACTACTATCCTTTGTTGCTATAAATTCAGTTTTTCCCACAATTACTGGTTCGGCTCCCACACGGGTAAGGAAAGAGCCCTTAACATTATGCCTTCGCTATGCCAAGAAATCTTTCATGTGAATAAAATCTTTTTTTACCTCCCTAAATTTTAAGATGAACTAAAGAAAATTTTGCTATGACCCTCCAAACTCCTCAATATTATCAAGTAAAAGTCTGTAATTAGTCTCTTTTAATGCTCTAGGAAATGCAAATCAAGACAATACTCTAGATTTTATAACATATTTATTCTTAGTCAATTGCTACTTCTTTTATATTCAAAAGTTAAATATATTATTGGTGTTTAGATAAAAACAAAAAAAAAACTGAAAAAAATACTCCTCCTAAGACTAATTGTCTCCAGGTACAATTCACTGTAAAAATAATTCCTTTCTCTTATATTCTACCTCTTACCTCATCTTGATTTTAATGCAAAGGAATTCATGGGCATCCTTCAATACTTCTTGCTTATTAGAAAGTTTTCTTCCTCTAGCTTTAACTAAGATGTCTTTTAAAAATCCACTGGCTTTTTTGCTGACCGTGACTCTTACTTTAAGTAGAGCATTGTTATTTTCAAATTCTAACAGCAGACACAGAAAGGTTTAAATTTGGCAAAATAATTGAAGTTAGATATTACTCAAATAGAAAATAAAACTTGAAATGACCAAGGAACCCTTTTTCCATTGCAGTAGATTGCCTCATAACGCCCACAGTGAAAGTAATAGATTTTTCAAAACTTGCGTTCTTTCTAGCAAAGTTCAACAAGTGCATGCAAATGTACATCTGTGAAATAAATCGGCCACAGACGCAACACCTGGAAATGAGGTCAAACAGGAAGCCATTTGTTACCACAATAAATTATATCTGTAATTTATACAGACTCCCCTACCACTTAAAAGAATCTATCTTAGGAATTTTAAAGATCCTAGTTCATTTGAAAGAAAAAAAAAAAAGATGAAAGGTTGACTGGAATATAATCCTTATGAAACTACAAGCTTTTGTATAGTTTAAGGACAACCTATACATGCTTTTAAAATTTAATTTCCTTACATTTGTATATAATAAGGAGACTGATTTTACTCATGCCTGAATTAACCTACAGAAATAGCTAAACTATTTAAACTTCAGATTTTTAAAGCAGTATTGTGTTAAAATTGCCCTTAGAAACCTAATATCCCTCTTAATTGCCTATCTATTCTTAGGAACCAAAATGGACCAGGAAAAAGTGAATGTAAGTTTCTTTTCCTTTGAGAGTTTCTTATTCTTCTTACCATGACAATGCTGATAGGAACTTACATCTTGTACGTACTTCTAAGTAGTAGATTCTGTAATGCAGTACTACTTGGGAGCTCTCAAAAATTGACAGCCTCAGGAGCCTGTTGCATGTCAACATCTTTTGCCATGGCTTCTTTCAACTAAGTTTTTGGTCCCATCAACATGGTTGCATTTTCTAAGCAGAAAATAAAACTACCAGCATCCAGGCCAGGTGTGGTGCCTCACGCCTGTAATCCCAGCATTACTGGAGGCCAAGGTGAGTGGATCACTTGAGGCCAGGAGTTTGAGACCAGCCTGGCCAACATGGTGAAACCCCGCCTCTACTAAAAATACAAAAAAATTAGCTGAGGTGTGCTGGTATGTGCCTATAATCCCAGCTACCAAGAGGCTGAGGCAGGAGGATTCCTTAAATCTGGGAGGCAAAGGTTGCAGTGAGCCAAGATCGTGCCACTGCACTCCAGCCTGGGTGACAGAGCAACTCTGTCTCAAAAAAAATAAAAAAATAAAACACAAAAAAACTACGAGCATCCAAACACAAGAACAATAAGAATTAGAAAAATTCTAGATTCATCTTAATTTCCTCCCCCCACCTCAATCTACTCTCTTTTTTGGCCGTAGTTCTACAGGGCTCCTCAGGCCACTGCCACTGCCCACCTCCTGGCCTCCACAGGCCTGAAGTCAGAAGCCTGAAGAGCAAGGTGGGATAAAGCACTGCAGCTCAGAACGGGCTGTGGTCTGTGGCCCTGGCAGTCTCCATAGAGTGCAAGAAACTTACTATGTAGTAAAATAGCTGGCTCTTACTTGATACATGTCAGAGCAAGACACTTTTATTAGTCCTAATACTAAACCTCAGCCAGATTAAATTTAAAAAAAGAAGTTAGAAGAAATTGTCTTCCCTTGGTAATGTTCCTTAATTCATCAGCTTTATCATTGTACCAATATACAAAATAACTATATAAAAGCACCTTAAAATAAGAATTCCTTCACCAAACTATTCTACATAGAATTATATATCTTATCTTATGAAAACATGGTCCTATATGAAATGAAGTAGAATGTATGCTAGAATATAAAAATTAAAGCTACTGTTCTCAAATTAAAAGCAAAATTGGAAATAATATAATTACTACTTAATATCAGAAATCTATCTTTTTGTTATATTGTACTTAAAGTAAGTTATGACTCAAATGCCTTAGCCAACCTCATCTGTTTTCATTAAGAATGGAAGGGAGAATGCCAAGAAATGCATAGGACTGTATCTCATAATGGTATCTTCTTAAAAAATGAACTCAGTACTTCTTTATGTGTGATAGTTCACTGCCTTATTTCTAGCTGCTATAAGCCAGTTACCCAGTTTACTAAGTTGATTATTCCAGAAATTGTCCAAGCAAAAAGTTAAGCTGATGAGTATTTCCAGGGTCATCATCCATTTCCCTTTTTGAAAGAAGGTTCTAAATATGCCCTTTTCCAGTCTTCAGGCACCTCATCAGTCCTCCACGAGGTCTCAAAAATGATATCTAGCGGTTCTGTGATGACTTCGGCCAATTCATTAAGTACTCTAGGATGCCAGCCATTGGGACCTGTGGATTTGAACATATCTGGGTTATTGAAGTTCTCCTTTACCCATTCTTCCCCTAGTCCATCATGGATTTCTGCTCCTATTTTTAAGTCATGCTTATCTCTTTCTGCTTACCACATGGACTTTTGAAGAACAGCCCTAAGAGTTTTTGCTTGTTATCTATCAATTTTCTCTTTCAAGCTAATTAACAAAGAATGTATTTTATCCTTGTCAAGCCTATATTTTGTTTAAAAAGGTCTACTTTATTTTCCTTTTATGTTCCTTCTAAGAGGTGGAAACTTAAAAAAAAAAGGTTAGATAAAAATATACCTTATAATAGTTCATCCTAAGTCACACTACTCAGTACTACACGTTAGCAACGTTAGTACCACAGCAACAGTCAATACATTGTGAGACATTCCCAAGGCAACCTATCTCATGCTGGAAGAGCACTTATCTATTCAGCTTGTAGCTGCAAGTGCTAATTCGAAATGCATCTTCCAAAGTAAAAATGATTCACAATCCTATTTAATCATTGTCATCTGTATGTATAAACAGTAACTTTTTCACATAGGCATATAAAAACCATAGTTGTATGTGAGCTGGAAAGAGGTTAATTAAGTATTTCTTACAAAGCAGCAACCTAGTCGAACTCATTTGCTGTGTGGTCTTTGCCATCAAAGTTCTTAGGTTTATATTACAGTAATTATCTCCAAGCTCTGATAGTTGTTGACAGTTTTAACCCCTTCATTGTCACAATTATCCCTCTGAAATTGAAAGGCAGCAGTAGATTACATTGCACTCCCCATCTGTCAGGGCTCTGCTGTGTACCCCCAATCCCTTGACAGATCTAGATGGACAAACAAGAGGAAGAAAAGGAAAGTTGGAAGGAAGAAGAAGGATGCCTGAGTCTTTCCTGGGAATTTTGTGCTGCTTAGATCCAACCACTTGCTTATTGAATTGGAAAACTATTGGAAAAGGTTAAATCAATTTTGTTCTCCTTTCTTTAGTTTTGTTTTTCTAGTCTCTATCTCTCCAACCTCTCCAAGCCTTGTAAGTGCCCAAAAAATAAAAATCATATTGCAGACATCATCAAGACTCTTTAAAAGAAGAATTCTGTACATTTCTCTAGGGTATAGCAATTTGTTGTAGCACCTGCCATTTTCACCCCTGCTCAAACAGCCACCTGCTGACGGCAATATGTTAGCTAATATGTCATTATTAATTAGTTTGGGTGGCACCATCAGGCAATCACATTTAAATAGATGGAAAGTATTACTATCCAGGCTCACGAAGTTTCTTTCTCCAGAGAATCAAGCTATTTTGCTGTAATACTAAGTAATGATATGTTACTACTAATTAATATATTCAAATAGTCGCCAAAATAAACCCATACCCAACCCAACACCTCTATTAAACATCAGCTCTTGTTATAAACTGCAAAAAAAGTAATCTTCAACCTATCTGAACAAACCAAGTTGTTGGGCTTTTGTGGGGAGGGAGGAGGAGTGAGGGAAAATTCTGCAGAGAAGGGAAGTTACCTGAATATAAAGAAGGTAACACTTTGGTTTGGTTTTTTTTTTTTTTTTTTTTTGAGATGGAGTCTCGCTTTGTCACCCAGGCTGGAGTACAGTGGTGTGATCTCGGCTCACTGCAAGCTCCGCCTCCTGGGTTCACGCTATTCTCCTGCCTCAGCCTCCCAAGTAGCTGGGACTACAGGCGCCCGCCACCACGCCTGGCTAATTTTTTGTATTTTTAGTAAAGACAGTGTTTCACCATATTAGCCAGGATGGTCTCGATCTCCTGACCTTGTGATCCGCCCACCTCGGCCTCCCAAAGTGCTGGGATTACAGGCGTGAGCCATTGTGCCTGGCCAACACTTTGGTTTTTAATGCTCTAACAAATGAATACATAAAAAGGTGTTAACACCAAAAATTGCATTTCCTATAGAGTACAAGAAAACTGGCTATTTGTGTCAGAAAAAAATCCAGGAAAAGCCTTAGGTTACAGTGTTAGGGCACTCAGATGGCAGCAAGACTACTTCCAGGAAAAGAAAAGGCCGCAGAGGGAGTCCACTGTATCTTCAGGACATTCTCATTATAATGCAAGATTCCATGTCTGCCCCATGTTCAATAGACTTCTGCCTGAAGTCAGAGACATGATCCTGCCTACCTTCAAAGGTCACTTTGCTCTAGAAACATAGAAAAATAAAGAAAATGCCTTTGGACAGATTATCATCTAGCAAGCAAAGACACCTTGCCTATTAAACTCATCGAACGGTGTGAACCATGAAGTCATTTCACAGATCTAGTGTCAAACTAACAGCCTCCAAAACCTCTCATGCCTTTGATTCCACAAAAACAAATCACATTCATTAGACAAGTCCAGCCTTGCAATCTGCTATTTTTCATTCTTTGGGGGAAAGGGTGGGGGGCAGATGAACAGGATTTCCGCAATGGGTCATGGAGAGTTTCAAGATGTGAGAGCAGTCACAGAGAACAATAATTAGTGGAGCACATGTTGCTTCACGACCATAGGACACGTCGGTGATTTCCCTGTGCCGAATGCTCCTTCATTCTTTTCTGGCTAATCACATTATGGCACTCCAGAGGCCGGTCTTGATAGATCTCACTCTTCGAGTGGAACAGAAATGAACAGTTTTAAAATTCTGACAAGCTTGAAGGAGGTAACTGCTGAAGATAACTCTTACAGACAAACATTCACAGAGCTGTTCCCATACGTATCACACATTTCTCATATTTCATTTTCCCCCTAAATTCTCAGGCACACCCCTATGAAGAAAATAAAAGCTCTTTCTTCACTCCACCAAGAAAAATAATCTATTCACATGTGTTCACAGTCTTCTTCCTCGGTTATCATACTAGGTTGACTTAAAAATCACGAAAGGCATTGATCCCTTCTTAAAATTCTTGAAAGCTGGCCAGGCACGGTGGCTCACACCTGTAATCCCAGCACTTTGGGAGGCCGAGGCGGGCAGATCACAAGGTAGGACAGGAGACTGAGACCATCCTGGCCAAAATGGCGAAACCCTGTGTCTACTAAAAATACAAAAATTAGCTGGGCGTGGTGGCGTGTGCCTGTAGTCCCAGCTACTCAGGAAGCTGAGGCAGGAGAATCGTTTGAACCTGGGAGCCGGAGGTTGCAGTGAGCCGAGATCGTGCCACTGTACTCCAGCCTGGCGACAAAGTAAAACTCCATCTCAAAAATAAATAAATAAATAAATAAATAAATAAATAAATTCATGAAAGCCAACTACTGCAGGAATAAATACCAAGTTATATTTTGGTGTCTTAACACCCCTAACGTTTTTCGTTTTTAAAGACAAGGTTTTGTTACTGTTGGTTTTTAAAGTGATTGCCAGAAGTTTCTTTGTAGTGTGCCAAATTATTATCTCCCTATTTCTAGGAGAACATTGCTAAAATGTTTACATCACAGTTGGTCTATTCTCCCCCTTTGACTTTGAGATCACTCTCAGTCAGGGAGTTTTTACATTCAAGCCACCCAAACCTAATTCTTGGGTTGTGACTTTCTCAGGTTCATTTTTTCTAGGCTTTTACAGGGTTTGAGGGGCCCTTCATTTCAGAGGCTAGGCAGTTCTCCTATGCCAAATCTCCTATCAGTGTTAGAATTCTAATCTGAGAAGCAGAGAGAGGCAGTAAAAGTTATTCAATGAATAAAGAAACTATTATCCTATGGTTAAAAATTAAGATTTATGAGATTGCATTTTTTTCTCAGTTGATTACTCTGATTTTTAACTGACTTCAAGTCTGTTACTCTTTTTAGCTTGTGATTTTCCCCCTAATTAAAGGCAATCAGAGTGATATGCAGGCTAAACACCATTCAGAAGTCATTTCTCTATTGTGACATTATTCTAAAGGATGTAGCTCAATTGCAGCTGTAGAACCAGTTGACACACATTTTCCATATTTGGTTGCTGAAGAAATATAACCGGTGACTGTATATTAATAGTATGTGAAATTTGCATACAATTTGGGAGACAACTGTGTAACAAAAAAATTGATGATGGTAGGATTGCTGCTTTCCATCCTTCTGGGTAACACAGGGGCACTAAGCAGAGTCTTTGGGTGGTTGGTGACAAGACACAAGATTTTTTGACCTCATGACAGAACTCAACTTCAGTTTTCCAACATTCAGCTACGTCACACTGGCTGTTACTATAGGACCAAGAAAGGTGGGAATTTGTGTGGAGAGAGGACAGTTAAATACAGACTCACCGTAACTGTAAATTTCTCCAAGGACAAAACCCCCACATTTCACATTTGTTCATATCTTCTATGGGAGCATTATATGTAATGTCAGCCACCACTACTGCTGATCAATTGAATCATCCCTACTATAATTTTCACAAAAATTTTTCACTAAACTAAATTCCTTTTAGAAAAGTTTAGTCTAGAAAGTCAGATAGTCTTTATTGCCTATACAATAAAGAAAACATGATCAACATATGTTCACTGAGCCCATATAAGTCTTAACGATCATCTTTCCTCTAAGCATCTCCTCTTCGGCTTCTACACTGGGGAAGGCTCAGGCGGGCTCCCGAACCCAGAGGACTGAAGGATGCAATGTTAGGTTATACAAATAGCTGGCCTACACATGTGTCCCAATATGCTCTTTTTCTGTTTAAAGAGTCTTCTAGGGTACATTTTCTAAGATTCTACAGAAGAGAAAAATGTTTGGCCTACTCCAAAATGATCCACATTATGATCTACATGTATTTTCTTTCTTTCTTTCTTTTTTTTAATTTTAGAAGCAAATATCCAAATGCCATCCTAATTATAAACTGTTCTCACTGTCCTGTCTTCATCAGAGGTGTTTCCTTGGTAAGTGAAATAATTTTCTCTACTTCCCAGAGAAAAATTCAGGGCTTCTCGCTGCCTCTTCAGGGCCACACAAGTTCTAACCTTCATTCAGGACTTTTCTGCAGCTTCGACACAGGTTCTAACCTTCATTCAGGGCTTTTCTGCAGCTTTCAGCAAATGGAAAGTATAGTAGAGAGGCTGGCTTGACATTTTCCTATGGCTTTTTCTTCAGGAAGAAAGTATCAGAAACAAATTCAGAGTTTAAAAAACAAAAGCCTCTTTGTTTATGCTATCCTGGGGCATTAACCGATTTTATAATTTTTCCAACTGCATAGCTATGCAAATTCCCTACTTTCTTAAAAGTACTTTGCTGTACCCATCACTGACACTTCTGAGAATGCCAACTTCCTACACAAAAGAACAACCCACAGGGCTGTGGTCTGCAGGTGGCAGCTCCCAGAGACAGCTGCTTCTGAGGCTAGCGCCGCCTTACCGCCTGGAGTCAGGGACATGCCTTATCTCAGTCAGGAAGAAAGGACTGGGACTCTAACTGTTGGGAATTTTGTACTGTACTTTCAACCATTGTTTAATAATTAACAGCTGATCACAACAAGAAGCGGGGGCAAGGTCACCACTCTTTCAAGAAGTTCAATAGAACGATTAAGGAGGTATTTGGTCGTTGGAAAGGACAGTGATTTTAAGAACAAAGAGGGAGCTTGGGCATATTTACACACGGAGCAGAAGGATTCCATGGAGACAGACTAAATGCAAAAAACAAAGGGATAATTATGAACCATAATTATCACTTGGGTCGGAGTGGACAAGGGGGGAGTTAGTCTTAAAGGGGAGAGGGGTAATTTCTCATCAAAATCAGAAGGAATGAAGACAGATGGGTCAGTGGGCCCACACATTTGGAGGTCAGTGGGAGAAGCGGGGGGGGCGAGAGTGTGCTGTGGACCACTTCTCAGTTCTGATGAGCCAAGGCTACCTGCAGAAGAGCCCATGAGAGGGGTAAGGGCAGAGTTTCTAGGAGGACGAGGGAGAGATTCGAAAATAGCCACCAAGAGAACTGTGACAGAGCTGAGGGCAGGTTTAGATTGGATTGACTGGAATCACAGTGATAGGTGCCTTTAGGTTTTTCCTCTGTCTTGTGATTCAGGTTCTCCAAATACCATCCAAAATGTGATCAAGACACAGGCCTTATTACTACGCAACACAAGCCCAGAACAGAAATAGCCATAAATACTGGAGTGTGCTGAACGCCAGTGTCTGGCCTCTACTGCAGTTCTTTAAAATATGGTGGGTCTTTGGATACAACACTTCTGTTGCCTGGCTCTCACCAGGCTCCTGGGCTGCTCACTTAAGGTTCTCATTCTCTCTCTCCTTCTGCCTCTCTCTCTCATCAACCTACTCCACAGGAAAATCATCTATTGTTGTATACTAGTTGTCTTTGAAATCACCATTAACATTAATCTGCTAACTCATACTTCAGTTATCACCAATATAATTGCCATGACAGTGTGCTTATAGAACATACTATGATTATTATTACCTGCCTGCCCCAGCAATAGCAGCAAACGGCTGGTAACATTTACTGTGTGAACTCCCTCTGTGCCTACCTCCCAGGGACTGTGATGAGAATGTACACTTTTACATAATCACCTTTACTTCTTACCACATGCCAATGCGATGGTAAACCATAGATTCAACTTTATAAATGAAGAATCTGAGGCTTTAAAGTGTAGACAACCTGCCAGGGTCAAACTGCTAATCAGTGGCAGGGTGGTTCTGTGCAACAGCAAAGCCCACTTTATTAAAACTACTTCTATGCTCTCCAATCATTTTTTATTGGGAAACTGTAATGGCTGAATAGCATCCCCTTGCCAAAATTCACATCCACCTGGAACCTCAGAATGTGATCTTATTTGGAAATAGAGTCTTTGCAGATGTTCTTAGTTAAGGATCTCGAGATGAAATCATCCTGGATTTAGGGTGGGCCCTGAATCCAATCCCTGGTGTTCTCATAAGGAAAGGAGAGGAGAGGACACAGGGACACACCAACAAGGGGCCAGGTGAAAGTGGAAGCAGAGTGGAGTGGTGCAGCCACGAGCCAAGGAATGCCAGAAGCCACCGGAAGCTGGAAAAGACAAGGAAAGTCTCCCCTAGAGGCTCTGGAGGCAGCATGGCCTTGCTGACACCTTGATTTCAGACTTCTGGCTGTGACCTGTGAGAAAACAAACTTCTGTTGTTTGTTGGTGTTATTTTGTTACAGAAGCCCTAGAAAACATGGGCTCCTTTGCAGGGAACACAGAATTTTAAATGCCATTAGAAATATTTTTTAATCCCTTAATTGCTTTTGGTGATAGATACAAAGGTGATTTTAGACAAAAGTTATTTTATTTTTATTCAGAATATAAAATATTACGCGTGATGCTTATTTAGTTATATTTAATGTCATAATGAAAAAGTTTGATTTCTTCCTATTCAATAAATGATGCAAACTGTTTAAATTATGTATGAAAAATATGATTTGTTAAAATATGTAAAAAAGCTATATGTTTATATGTTGACTCCATGTATATTAATATTCAGACTGAGATTTAACTATTGGTTACAGTATCAAAAATAGAAAATAGTCAACATACAGAACTACTATTTTTCTTTTGCTCAAAATATCCACGGGTTTATTTATTATTTACTTGAATATTTGTGACTTATTTTAAATTGCAAGACGAGAGAAGGTTTTAGTGGCCACTTCCAAGCATTGCTCTAAAAATAACATGCCATCGTTGTAGATATAATTTATTTCTGATAAATTAAAATTGAAAATAATTGCCAGTATTTTTGTTTTTATATCAGTTATTGAAGAATGAGAGTTTAGTGTGTGATATAAGCATACACATGCTCTACAAATGAAAGCTCTACAAAGTTTTCATTTTAAAGATAAAAATATTTAAGTAATTGTCTCTGTTTGTGACTTTAATAATGAAATAGTGACTTTAATAATGAAAAGTCACTATTCCCAACCTGGGAAACTTTTTGTAATTTCATGACAGCTCAGAAACTTCCATAACAATACTATGTTTCTCAGAAACTTGAGAAACACTGCAATGTTGTATCCCAGCCATTCTCTGGTTTTGGTTCTAAGAGTCATTTGAATTCTTAAAAATTACTGAAGATTCCAAAGAGCTTTTGTTTTACGGGTTATAACTATTGATACGTACTGTATTTTGAATTATAACTGTGAAATATTTAAAAAATATATTTAACTCATTTTAAAATAACACTAGTAAATGCATTACATGTGAACACAAATATTTTTATGAAAAATAAACATATATTCTCCCCAAAATTAAGAAGAATGGCATTGTTTTACTTTTGTGCATACCTGTGTATGTCTCTTTATATCTCTTTATGTTTGATCTGTGGCAATATGTTTTTAATTGAAGTATATGAAGCAAATCTGGCCTCACACAGACGTGGCACTGAAAAAGTAGGGAGTATCTGAACAGACTTTTCAGATAAATAATTGTAGATATTCATTTTAATACCATGGCAAAACTTGACAAGAGATGGTTTCTTAAAAGTCACTTGCCATTTGAAATTTGAAACCATATCAGTCAACTTTTCTTACTGTTTATTACATTAAAATCTTAGTCAATCTTCTACTTTTAATTGACTTTTTCCATCATACATGATTTTATGGTATCATGTTTGGTCATTTGGGAAATATTCAGTTTCTGAATTATGCAGATCTTCCAAATGTCAACACATATCATTATTCAATATATTTTTAAAATCCCATGCATTAATATCACCACCCGAGGTTGCCTAATCAAAAAAATCTTTAGGCAGTATGAAACTATCAAAGTCACTGGGACAAATATAAGTTTTCTGAAATTCTTGTTCTCACTTGAACATTCACATTTTATCATTAACAACAAATATTGTCAATCATGTTTTTTGAAATATTAGGTTCACTTTAGTTATTTTTAAGAAATCTGCCAAATACCCAAGTCGAAATAAGCATGGCTTGTTTCTCAGCTGCTCTTTCAAGTGAAAATGGTGTTACATGGAAGAAGCAGTCAGTTGAGCCAGCAGCTCAAACAAGAGTACAAGTGGTTTGCAAGGGGACAAGATTTACATACATGTCCATTTGCAACAGAAGCACTGTATGAGTAGTTCTCATTTTGTCACACAGAATATTCAAAATCATGTACACAAAGGTTGAGATTTAATAAACATTAATTTCTACTGCTTCATCAAGGCTATTTTAAGGAAAAATTGCTTCTTTTGGCAGGTGTATGTGGGTGTGCATATGGGTGAAGAATCCAGTAAGTACTAACACAGTTTGACACTAACATTTTTATCCGCTGTTGCCTTTGTGCTGCCAGTACAAATGCCCTCCCAGTGAAAAAGGCAAATAACATCACATTATAGTATTGTTATGAAATAATTATTACCTTGCAGATCCCCTGAAAGGGCCTTGGGGACAACACTTTGAGAACTATTGGTCTATACCACGTCTGGATTCAAGAAGTCAAGGTAGGTATCACAAAATCAGCATCAAGTGTCAAGGTAGGTATCACAAAATCAGCATCAAGTTGTCAGTCTGAAATAGAATTCTGCCCATTCAAATGATAGCTCCATCCTAGCAATCACTCCACATTCACCCTGCTGGCTCTCATCTGACTTAGCCCGTTTAGGAACTGGGAAGTCTGGAACCTTCCTGCCATTGAGGAAGTCTAGTGAGGGGGTTGCAAAGACGGCTGCTCTGCCTGGAAAAAAACATGGTTCTCTGAAGGACTGTGTTTGCCAGCCTTTCCAATAACAAGAGCTTTTGAAGCGACCCAGCAATTCTGAGGGCAGCCAGTCTGCCATATCAAAATAGCCTGTGGCCTCCTGGCAACGAAGCTCAATTCCCCAAACACTGAATGCTGGCCTCCACTGGCCATGACCTCACTTGATGAATCGGAAGGGGCAAGGAAGCAAGACAACAGCCGTCATCCTCTTTAGCAATTCTTTCCCAGGCACATTTGCATGTTGATATGGTTTGGCTGTGTCCCCACCCAAAACTTATCTTAAATTCTAGTTCCCAAAATTCCCCGTGTGTCACGGGAGGGACTCGGCGGAAGGTAATTGAATCATGGAGGCGGTTACCCCCATACTGCTGTTCTCACGATAGCGAGTTCCTGCAAAATCTGAAGGTTTTATAAGGGGCTTTCCCCCCTTTTGCTCAGCACTTCTCCTTACTGCCACCATGTGAAAAAGTACATGTTTGCTTTGCTTTCTGCCATAATTGTAAGTTTCCTGAGGCCTCCCCAGCCCTGAAGATCGGTGAGTCAATTAAAGCTCTTTCCCTTTTGAATCGCCCAGTCTTGAGCAGTTCTTTAAAGCAGTGTGAGAATAGACTAACACACATGTTTAGTGACAGCCAGAATGAAGGAAGTCCAGGGTACCCGTGCTGTTTTCCATCCCATTACCTCATCTCCAATTTTGGCAGGGCTGAAAAAGAACACTTTCAGACTTCTCAGAAAAAAAAAAAAAAAAATGTTGTGATGTGGCTTTCAAGTTAGACCATTGCTAACTGCTTTAAAAGAACGGGCTTATAAAGTCATCTGAATAACACTCAAGATGTTGACCTTGTCCAAATGAACTCGGAAGAAACGTAAATGGGTGACCTAAAGCAGGAAAATATGTAAATAGGACTGAGTTCTATCATGCATTGGAGACCTTACCCATTCATGCTGGGTGTTATACAGTGACAATTCCTAGGAGAAGGTTTAACAGCAAAGCCCAGATAAAAGGACCTCTCAGCCAAACTTATGGCATGGTGTCCAGAGTGGGTCCAGAGTGGTTGTAGGTATGTGAGTCTGTATATGAGAGAGAGAAAGAAACAGAAAGAGAGAAAACAATTTGGAAGTTGGGGGTAGGGAGTGCAGAATACATGAGGCATACTGCTTCAAACCAAACCAGCCAGCCTCTAGGTTTTCCCCAGCAGTCATCCCATCCCTTCCTGCAGGACAGACATGAAGTTCCCTGGAGGAAGCAGGACAGGGCAAAGGATCTGCTCAGACTCTGGATTCAAAGTCCAGCTCTGCTATTTCCTGGATGGATGGCCTTGGACATATTACCCAACTTAACCACCCTCTGCTTCAGTTCCACATCTACAAAATGGGAACCACAGCAGTACCTACATTCCAGAGGGTTATCCTGAAGATTAAATGGGCTAATATCTGCAAGACTGTTTAGAACAGGATCTGGCACAGTGGAAGCCTATATACCTGTCTGGATGATTTTTCCAGTACCCGTCCTATATAAAGACATGGAATTACACATTAGTTCAATCACTGAGTGATGTAAACCCACCCCTAAGGGGGCATAGATTCTTAGGCACATGTTTAGAACAAAAACATAATGGATGTTCAGCACCATTATTAAGTTAGTCATCCACAAATGTTATTAGAATAAATCATGAATAATGTGTATGCTTTAAGCACTGTTTAGCCATTAACTTTAAAATTTTTCATTTAGCTTTGTGACGCATGCTGTATAGAACATAACTACCATAGTAGATCTCAGCTTGTTAAAGCATAAAGGCCTTTTTAATTGTTTTTAGAAACACAGACGGCCCCTCCGCACCCCCGCCCCACACAGGCATACGTATGCATGTGCACAAACACATACACAGAGTCACCTTACTGTTAGGCTTTTCTTATATTCCTGCCACCCTTTGATTGAGAAAAAGTATTGCTTTAAAAAGTGACCAAAAATGTAAGAATACCTTCAACTGTATTTATATAAAACACTATTTATGTAGATGTTCACTGACAATTGTTGGTGTCCAAATAGGTTCCAAGAGTTTTGTATTAATTCCTCAAGGGTCTGTGTTCTTTGGATTGGGAGCCACTTTCCCAGGGGAATGGTATCTTCTGAAGTGGAAATTGGGTTCTTAAAGAAAATTCAATTACATTAAAATAAAAATTCATTAACTGAGAAAAAGTTGAACCCCAGAATCCCAACTTCAAATATAATATGCTTGCAGTGGTTAATGTACAACAGGCAAGGGGTCTTTACAGTATTATTTCAAGAAGCAAAAGGCCAACATTTTATATGTCTTCTCTCAGAATAGCTGTATTTCCTCTCCACATAATCTCCCACAGTTAGCCTTAAAACATTTCATTGTTTACTCCTTCAGGAATCTGACTCATTGCAGCAAAGACATTAAACAGCAAAGAACACAGATAATCCCTTGTAGTTTCTGCAGGAACCTCAATTCCAGCAACAAAATAGAAAGGACCCAAATTTCCTGGAACTAATACAGACCCACGGAGACATCCCTGAGCAAGAACATAGAAGCTCAATGGGTGGGATATTTTTCGGAAAATTTAAACTCGGATAACAAGGATTTTAGACCCTCTCTCCTGCTGATAGGAGCTTCCTCTGTGTGACATAGAACACAAACCCAAACACTGACTTTTGTTTTTCAGGTTTAAAAGTATTAAATATATATAAATTAAAATGTTAAAAAAAAATATATATATATATGTAATACATATATATAAGAATCACATTCAAGAATAAGGTATCCAATTCTTTTCTTCTGTGCTTTTCATTTGTTTGAGATCAAATAAAAAATAACCTTTCACATTACTGCATTTTACTATCACTTTAAGGGAGTTGTTTTTATTTTAGGACATAATGGGCAAAATCATGCTATTTAACATTGCATTATATTCACACATCATGGAAGTTAAATAAAGACACCTTGCTGATTTCTTAATATAGATTCAGCTAAGATTAGTTATGCATCTGCCACCTTAACATTCAGATTGGGGGTAGAAAAAAAAGGCTTAGTTAAAAATCACACTTGCATGGTAAGTGCTTAGAATTTCATGGTTCATTTAAGAGCATCACAATCAAGAACTTAATTATGTTAAAAGAGAATGGTATTTCCTTAACAGCCAAAATTACATTCCCCCTTAATTTCTCTCCTTCACCCCACAAAGTAGATCATTTTCCTTAACCTCTTGTTTTTTGACCTATGAAATAAGGGAGTTAGCTAGATGATTTTAAGATTTGGTTCTATCATGCTGTAATTTTATGATTTCTACGGAATAGACTGATGAGGAGAAAAAGGGAACAGAGCCCAGAAGCAAACGAGAATTTGGCCAATTCAGTTCCTAAACAAAACAATATTTCCCTTGGCACCTAACAACTGAACTGTGCCCCCAGGGCACTGTGAGTGATCTGAGAACTTGGAGTGGAAGGGCAACAGGTATTATAGAATGACAGCTCTCCTAACCCCTCTACTGTGTTTTCACATTGAAACTTGTGTCTAACAACATGCTACTCAACAAATCACTGAACGCCAAAAAACAGGGATGCCTCCCAACCAAAATCTGTGTGTTATGGCACCAGGATGGACTGAGGACTAATAATGGGAGTGTGTGTGTGTGTGTGTGTGTGTGTGTGTGTGTGTATATATATAAATCTAAGAGGCATAAGTGCAGTTTTGTTACATGGATATATTGAGTAGTAGTCAAGTCTGGGCTGTTTTAGTCTAACAGTGACCCCAATAATGTACATTTTTCCCATTAAGTAATTTCTCATCCCTCACCCCTTCCCACCTCACACCCTTCTGAGTCTCCAATGTCTGTTATTTCACATTCTATGTCTATTCGTACACATTCTTTAGCCCCCACCTTAAAAGTGAGAACATGCTGTTTTTGACTTTCTGTTTCTGAATAGTTTAACTTAACATAATGGCCTCCAGTTCCATCTGTATTGCTGCAAAGGCATAATTTCATTCTTTTATATGGCTGAATGGTATTCCATTGTGTACATATACCACATTTTTAAATCTAGTCATCCATTGATGGATATTTAGGTTGATTCCATATCTTTGCTATTGTGAATAGTGTTGTGATAAACATACGAGTTCAGGTATCTTTTAATATAATAATTTCTTTTCCTTTGAGTAAATATCTAGTAGCAGCATCGCTGGATCAAATGGTAGTTCTGTTTTTAATTATTTAAGAAATTTTTTCCATAGAGATTGTACTAATTTATATTCCCACCAAAATAGTATAAATGTTCCCTTTCCCTTCAGCATGTTATTTTTTGACTTTTTTATTTTAAGAGAGACAGAGTCTCATTTGTTGCCCTGGCTAGAGTGTAGTGATCACAGCTCACTATAACTTCAAACTCCCGGGCTCAAGTGATCCTCCTGCCTTAGCCTCCCCCAGTGTGGGGATTACAGGCAAGAGCCATTATGTATGGCCTATTTTTGACTTTTTAATAATACCAGTTGATAGAGGATTAATGGGGGAAGGGAGAACTTATTTTTAAATCAGCAAATCTAACAATAACTTCCAGTCTAAGTAGCAAACTGTTTGTGTTTTGCAAGTTACTATAAATGTACAGTATAATCCTCCATGCTATAGAAGTACATAATTCGCTATGGTGGGGGATAATGTTCAAGTTGGTTCAATTCAAAGAGAGTCTAACTGGTGATGAGTCATGTTCTCCCAGTAAACAAAACATGAGGCAAAGCCTCATATGTAGACAGTTTATTCAGGAATGTGATCCCAGAGAATAAAAGGAAGGAGAGAGTGAAACAAAGGAAGGAAAGCCCAAAACCATGCAATGCATGAAGGGGTTGGCCACTTGGAGATGTGTTGCTCTATTATGCAAAATCTTTCCAGGAGCCTTAGGAAATGCATCTCAGAGCTGTGCATGAAAAAAAGAACAAAGAGAGAAACATTTATCCGTCACCTTCCATTATCCATTTGTCAAGTTTTGTCTCATGGGCATTAACATCCTTGCACTTTCTGTTCATACATGTATGAGTGCCCAGTCAGCTCCCACGGGAGTACATGACAAAGTTACAGGAACCTCTGGACCGAAAGCAAGAAGCACAGGCCTAAATCAATGAGCTGCTAGGGTGAACCTATGTGATGCTGGTTGAAACTTGTGCAGAGCTGTTTGCTCAGCAGTGGCCGCAATACGAATTCAGGCCAAGATGATTTGAATTGGTGCACGCAAGTATCAGGCCACTTGTATCAGTCAGGATGGGCCAGTTCTGCTGCAGTAACAAATGACCTCACAATTTCAATGGCTTTCAACAACAAAGGTTTATTTTTCACTCATGCTACAAATCCAGTGTGGGTCAGCTATGGTTCTGTGCCATTTTCTTCACTCCAGGATCACTGCCAGTCATTGTGACTAAGGGAAAAGATTTAATTTGGGGACCATGCACAGTTTTGTAAAGCTTCTGCCTGGAAGACAGACACATCACTTCTACTCACCTTTCGTTAACCAAAGCACGTCAGAGATCAAAGGGTAAAGACACATAATACTCCTGCAGGGAGGGGCAATGCAAGAAAGGTGATTTCAAGAAGAGAAATACAATCTGTCATACTCTGCCTTCATTTTCATAGGGAGAAAGCCAAAGGTAAGAGAAACAATTGACTTCAGGGAATCCTGTGCAAATTCCTTCACAGCACCATCTTTTCTTTCAGCACATGATCACCCAATATTTTTAGAAATATTAAGTACTAATCAAGAAAGCAGATCATTTTAAGTAGATAATTTTCCAAAGGGGAAAAAAGGTATAGGAGATACCTTTGGGAGAAGCATTTGAAATCATCTAATTCTTCTACTATACATTTCTTCATTTTATAGATGTTGAGATGAGTTCAGTTCTCAGAATCACAAATTAATTGACTTCTAAGCAAGTTAATGACAGACCTGGGACTAGGACTTGGTTCTCTGTATTTCCCATTCTGGGATAAAGTTAACAGGGAACACATAATTCTGTATTCAAATTGGGAAGCAGAGAATAAACGATTAGACATGTAACACAGACAATTTCAAATTCTGCCACGTTCTAGAAAGACAGTAAGAGAGTGATATGATAATGAGTGTTGGGGTACTGAAATGATGGTCTCTCTGAGGAAGCAACATGTACAAAAACTATTAAACCACTCATGTAAAATCACAACCTGATTTTTAATAATAGTTAGCAACATTATCCTCCAAGGGATACTGTTCATCTATAAAGATCTCTGAATGGATTTTGCTCTCTGTGCTGTCTCTCTACTTCCCACTCCCTGCTAAATCTCTCTCTCTCTTAATTGGCTATTATTATATTTTTTCTTGCTGAACTTATTAAATGAGATTTTATGAGTGCTGTTCTTAATTTGAAAATCAAGCAAGTAAACTATTTTATATGCCCATTACCTAAATTAAGTTGCTTTTTAAGTATTTTCTGTATATCAAGAAGCCTTTAAAAGAAAATTCATCTTCTCTCCCCACCAGCTTCAGCCACCTCCTCTTCCCCTATCAGTATCTAATTCTTGTTGAAAAAAGATTTCTTGCCTTTCAATTCTGCATTTGGGCAAAACTACAGGTTCCATGAAAAAACTTTCTTCCTAAGCTATCTAGGGCAGAAATATATGCAGTCAACAGATTTCTAAGAATGACCCCAATGATTCCTCTTCTTGTGTAATCCCCTCCCTTTCGAGTGTGGGTGGAGCCTGTGAATATATGATAGATGGCACTTCCACAATGAGCTTACAGTACATGACAAAAGGGAGATTATTCTCTCGGGTTGGCCTAATCTAATACCCTTAAAAGGCATAGTGTTTCTCTGGCTGGAAAATAATAAGTCAGAGAAATTAAAAGCTTGCGAAGAACCAACCCACCATTGCTGGTTTGAAGATGGAAGGCGCCACATGAAAAGGAGTGAGAGCAGCCTCCAGCTCAGAGAGTGGACCATGGCTAACAGCCAGCAAAGCATACGGGAACCTCCTATCTGTAGCTGCAAGGAATTCTCCCAACAAACTAAATGAGCTTGGAAGTGTATCCCCCACTCCCAGAACCTCCAGATAGGAGCCCAGGCTGGCTGACACCTTAATTTTGGCTTTCTGTGACTCTGAGCAGAGAATCCAGTCAAGCTTGGGGCTTGCCCAGAATTCTCACCCACAGAACTATGAGATAATAAATGGATGTTATTTTTAGCAGCTAAGTTAGTGGCCATTTATTATGCAGCAATAGAAAACTAATGCAACATGTAACTAGATTTATCAACCGAGGTGTTCTGTTAAACAGCTAAATAATGACTCTTTCCCACCTTCAGAATGTGCACCATTAATTCTCACAAAAGGCAGAGAATTCAACAGGGGAAAGAGGGAGGAGGTCAGTGATGGAAAGGCAGGACCCAAAGTGGGACAGACTAATGGGAAACGCCAACCCTGCCCAGCTGTATAGTGTTATTCTCAGGTGAGGCCATCAACAACTCTAAAGAAAGAAAGAGGTAGAATAACTAGAATAAACTACAGTGTACCAAACCACTAGTGATAGGAATCTAGATACAACCAACTATTTTTCTTTCCAATTCTTAGCACATAGGGCAGAAGGGAATGGGGAGATCATGAAATTTTTTAAAAGATGCCATGCATTTTTGGCATTTTTCTGATTGTAAATTCACATGATTATATTCAGAGAGTTCAGAAGCATTTACATACTGCAGCGGACAAAACACTGTGTTCATCTAATGCCATTTTGTTTTCCTCTTTCTTAGCACACACACACAAAAGGCTTTAGTTCCCAGGCTCTCTTACAGATAGGTTGGGGCCACCTGATGGAGAGCTGGTCAATGGGGTGTAAGCAGAAATAACAGAAGTCACTTGCAGGCCTCACTCTTTTTTTTTTTTTTTTTGAGACAGAGTCTCACTCTTATTGCCCAGGCTGGAGTGCAATGGCGTGACCCTGGCTCACTGCAACCTCCGCCTCCAGTGTTCAAGCAATTCTCCTGCCTCAGCCTCCTGAGTAGCTGGGATTACAGGCATGTGCCACCACGCCCAGTAAATTTTTATATTTTTAGTAGAGATAGGGTTTCTCCACGTTGATCAGGCCGGTCTAGAACTCCTGACTTCAGGCGATCCACCCACCTTGGCCTCCCAAAGTGCTGGGATTACAGGCATGAGCCACCACGCCCAGCCCAGGCCTCACTCTTAAAAATCATCCTAAGCCAGTCTTCACTTGTCCCTGAAGAGGTCGGGTCATATTTTGAGATGATAGGCCACCAGATGGAGGGAGCTTGGATCACTGAGTCACTGAATGGAACAAAGCCTCCACAGACCCTAAGGACTTTGCAAGAGCCAGAAATAAGCATTTATTATGCTAAGGTTGCGAATTAGGGGGTTGGAGGAGGGGTAAATATTTTCTTATTAAACCATATCCTGAAACCAAACCTTATCCTGAATAATACCCACATATCTTCTCATTTGATTTAACAGCTTTATATGCATTGTCTTTCTCTTAGATATTTATCTTATTTTAGCGTGTAACATCCAAGCATCACACAAGAATTTGAATATCAAATTTAATTAATGTTACAAGAAATTCCTATCCTAATACACTTTGATGTTTATATATTAGATGATTTCCGTCTTACACAAACTATAAAGAAGGGTACATAAATTCTGATTTATGTATGTATATATGTGTGTATCTGTGTTTTTTTTATATATATACACACACACACGCACACATTTGTGCTTGTGTGCACCTGAGTATAAATATATACACATACATATGTAAATTTATACATAATTACTAGTAATAGGAATAATGACAAACTCCCTTCTGCAATGCCAAATTAAAGTCCGCTTATCCTTAACTACATTTCCATCCCCCACAACCCCCACCTGATTCGACAAATCAGGCAAAAAGCCTCCCTCTCGGATCTTTTCAGCTACTTTAAGGAATGTCAACATGGAACAAAGACAGGTTATTGAGAGAACTTGCATTTGTTTAGTGTGGAGAAGGAGCCACGATGAGAAGTTAAAATTCTCTTCAAGAACATTCAGAAAAGGTGTTAACTATTTACAAACCAGGAAGCGAAAGTAAATTCACTGAACTCTCTAACTCAATCAACCATTTTTCCATTTACTTGAATTTCAAAAGACCTAAAAAGAGACAAAGGACTAATCTGTATTCGTTAATGTACAAGATTATAATTAACCTAACGTCTGCTTCAAATTTACTATTATCTATTAAAGAATAAATAATTTTACAGCCCTCTAATGTAGGTCTTAAGCTTTAAATCACTGACCATAACTAATAAGCAGCTTAATAGCAAGAATGCCCTAAATAGAGCCACAGACCACAATTTCACCAAGCATAAATCATCATCATTTTTAATGCAAACGCAACAGCAAATCTCTGTAATTACTGGGTGCATTTTGAATCATTTTTATTATTACTGCACTGGCCCCATTAAAAACCCAAAACTCTGAACTGCATGGAATATAAAACTGGAATTATGACACACTACAAACTCTAATTGAAATCCATAAATTTTCTAGTAGTATCCAGAATTTATTTTGTTGCCAAAGAATTTCAGCTATGCAGAATTAACTTTGAAAGTGTTCATTTTTGTCTACAGCAATAAGTAACAGCATTTTAGGCTGCCAAATTTGGTGGTCTGTTCTGGAACAAAATTATGTGAATTGTTTCTTATTCACTCAGGATTTTACATTTCTACAGCAAAAATGATATGCAAAAAATAGAGTAAAAAATCAAATAGAATATACCAGCCACAAAAGGATATAAAGTAGTACATCACTTCCCATCCCACTGCAAAACCTCCACCCATCAGAGCTGACTACAACAGACCCTGCAATATCAGCATAAATGAGTCTCCTTTCTAAAGATGGCAAAGGTATGTCGCTAAATTTGCAAAAAGGTAACAAGGACACTATGACAACAGTTTTATTTGTATGAATATAAGAAATGAATACAGGATAATCCACCAAGCCATTCTGAGAGATGGCCATACTCTGAATATAACTTTCTATAGAAGTTTAAGTGCTTATAACTTAATAACCACTTCTTAAAAACCCTTAATACTCCTCTGATGAATACTTTAGATAACTATAAGTCAAGTTGTTTTGCTACACATATAAATTTATATAAAAGTTACTCTGGGAAGAATGATTGGTTATGTGGGAAAATCTAAGATAGTGCATCTTTCAGAATTTCAGATTAATATTCCATAAATACTAGAATTCACATGTATATATCTAAATATACTATTTACTATTAACATCATACAACTGATCATGCAATGCAAGTCAGCTCATTAAAATCAAATTTTCTATATTTTGACAATAACGTATCTGTTGTCCACAATGGGGGTTACAGCCCTGCAGACCCAACAATTTTCTTATAAAAATGTTGTACCACCTTAGGAAGTATTTTATAAATTATGTGCATTATAATTTTCTATTCAGAGTATACTGTTAAGGGCCTTAATCTCTTGTGAGTATCTTGATTTTAAACATACCTTTCTTATTATCTTTAAAAGAGAGGAGCTTGCTCTCCCTTAAACATTCCTTTCCCATGTATGCTTGCATTTTACACTCTCCTGCAATGCCTCCAAACCTTCTCCCAACTCATATCTAGACCTGACTGCATACCCAGATCACCTCATCCTGAAGAAATCATTTTCCCTATTCTGAACCCTTAGTTCATTTAATAACCACCCTGATTTCCCATATTTGCTGCCTCAAACTGTCACTTAACTTATGCATTTAATGTCTCACAGATTTGTCTTTGTCAACTGTAAGTTCATCATTAGAGACCATATCTTAGTGCTGCAGTAGTAAAGAAAATTGTCCATAATTCTCAACACCTAGCCTTTGCATAATTGCAGAACAAGGTGTCCTTTCTCAAGTACACATACCTAAATATTATAAATTATGGTAATTATAACTAATTCGGTATATCCTGCATAATGTGGGTAGGTGTCAAGCAAATAAATCAAACACACAAACACCAATATGAAGACTCTGATAGTAAATCTTTTTAATTAAAATTTTCTCACTTTTATGCAGGTTCAACTAAGTTCTATAATTCTGCCTTCACTCTCAGAACTTTCTCTAGCAATAGGAGAAATGAGAGATCTACCAAAATGCTCTATTTTTAAATTACAAAGTTGTTTCTAGGTATCAGAACATGTGTGTTTAGGCAAATTAATGTAAACAGGGATAAAACTAAACAGCTTTCAATCAATAAAAAGAATTTTGCAGTTAGAAGGAACATGACTTCAACTCTTAATTTTGTCATTCTGTGATCCTGGGACAGACGAAGGTTCAGTGGTTTAAAAAAACTAGGATGGGGGAGTATGGTTAGAATGATGCCAATCGATGGTTTTCAAATCACATTCCTCACAGTTGTCCGGCCTGCCCAGGGTTGCTGGTGACCAATCCTGAAACTAACTTTGCAAAATTATAACTGAGACAGTGAAAGAGATTTAACTTAAGTGATTTCATCTTGCTTTTAATCTTTAAGCTGTCCTTGTTTATTCCTGGGCGTAGGCTGAACTAACTTTTGGAGAAATTTAGTTTATAGTTTATAGTTTAAACAAAGACAGTAACAGCCCTTGCTCAAAGCAGACCTCCTTTATGCCTGGGGACTAGATTGCTTCTGTAGGACTAATATTAGCCACAAAATTAAAATTATGGTTTAGGAGTTATGCAGGTGGAGGCCACACAATTTTAACCCTCTCTAAACTGCCTCTAAGATCAGTGCTTGAGACATTTTGCAGCCCCCGCCCTTGATGGTCAGCTGGCACCAACCAGATCAATGAACTGGCTCATCTGATCTTGTGTTCCCCACCCAGGAACTGACTCAGCACAAAAAGGCAGCTTCGACTCCCTGTGATTTCATCCCTGACCAGTCAGGACTCCTGGCTCACTGGCTTCCCCCAACTCATCAAATTATCCTCAAAAACTGCTTCCCAAATGCTCAGGGAGACGGATTTGAGTAATAATAAAACTCCAGTCTCCCACACAGCTGGCTCTACATGTACTCTTTCTCCATTGCAATTCCCCTGTCTTGATGAATCGGCTCTGTCTAGGCAGTGGGCAAGGTGAACCCCTTGGGTGGTTACAAATTTGGGGGCTTATCTGGGATTGTCCTTGTGGCTACCTGCCCCTGGTTCAGTGGCACTCCTCCAGCAATGGATCCAGAAGCCAGCCCAAGCAGCCACCTAGTTCTCTTGGACTGGGGACTGACTCTGGTACTCTCTCTACTGGCAGGGTGCTGCCGACACAATATGCATGGATTTAATTGCAATGGAGAAATAGTCCTGGGAAGATGTCCCTTAACTGTAGCCCTATGACAGGGTGTCTGTCTATAGCCCCATGGTGGGGTGTCTGTCTGTAGCCCCATGGTGGGGTGTCTGTCTGTAGCCCCATTGTGGGGTGTCTGGATTGGTGAGTATCCTAGGCACTGCCAACACCTCCTTCCTTCTCCAGACTGGTTCTGCAGCCCCACTGCACGGTGTCTCTCTGTAGCTGCATTATGGGGTATCTGTGTCTATAGCCCCATTGTGGGGTGTCTGTTTAGCTCCTGGGGGATCTTGGTTGGCTCTTTCTAAGTAGTAGGAAGAGTCCTGGTATGGGAGACTTCTCAATCAGGAAGATTTTGAGGAGGTTTCTCAAATGGAGAATAGGACTATCGTTTGGAAGGGACACTCTTGGAGTTCTTGGTTAGGGATCTGATTTGGAAGGCCTTCTGTCTGTCTTGTCTTTGTGTGTGTTTGTGTATGTGGAAGGGATCTCAGAGGGGGTTGCTGATGGAAGTCCAGCATGCTTAACTCAGAGAACCCTCCTTATTTGTCTGGTCACATTCAATGAGTCCTAAAGAAGGCTCAACAGGCCTGTTTCTCAGAGTGACTAGCTGCTCTTTGCCTTGCCCAGAGACTCCATTGTGAATTACCCTTTGGAGGTCGTCCCTTCCCACCTGGAATGAATCAAAGACAACAGGGACCAACAGGAAAAAGTTTGAGCTTTGCCAGGTTAATACTTGGTGCCAAACAAGGTGACTAATGTTTGTTTTGTTATGTGTGTTTTGCTGGGGTGGAAAATGTTAATTTTATCCCCGCTGCAGCCTGCTGGGCAGCATCTTGCAAATTAAGAATCTTGCGTATGGTTCCATAAAACAGGAAGAGGTGATTTTCTCTTGTAAAGTGGCTTGAAGGGCCCGGTGCCGTGGCTCACACCTGTAATCCCAGCTCTTTAGGAGACTGAGGCTGGCAGATCACTTGAGGTCAGTAGTTGGAGACCAGCCTGGTCAACATGGTGAAACCCCGTCTCTACTAAAAATACAAATATTATCCAGGCGTGGTGGTGGACACCTGTAATCCCAGCTACTCGGGAGGCTGAGGCAACAGAATTGCTCTAACCCAGGAGGCAGAGGTTGCAGTGTGCTGAGATTACGCCAACATACTCCAGCCTGGGTGACAGAGCGAGACTCCGTCTCAAAAAAAAAAAAAAAAAAAGTGGCTTGACCCCCACAGCTATGGTGCCGTGAGCAGGGTCATCAGAAGCCACTCCATTCTTCAGGAAGCTGCAGTGAAAGGGATCCCAGAAACCTGGTATGCTGGCAAAAAAAAGGATAAGAAATTCTTACCAGCCAAGTTTCTGGTCCCCCTCTCTCTGTCTTTCTCTGTCTGGGTAAACGGTAAATGTCACTTCTTGTCTCTCTGCAAGGGTTTGATGAACAGAAAAAGGATTTGTGAGACTAGTCTTAGGTGGTAGCAAATCTGGTGTACTTTGTGCTAAGAATTTGCTTTTCTGTGTTCTGTAATGGAGAAAGGAGTATCACAGGATCGAATGTGGGTTTAAGACCCCTGCAAGCTTGCAGCAGGCTGGTCAGTTACAAACTTTGCTACAGGTCTCTGAAACCAAAAAATACTGTATGAAATTTCTCTGTCTTGTTTTGTGTCCTTAAGAGCTTAACCTTGTGACCATGTGGGGATACTTTCTCTTGGTTTCCACCATCCAGAGGACAGGAATTTTGAGGTTCATGTCATAGACCTAAAAATTATCTTAAGCAGTTAAAAGCCACTGCAAGCTTGAAACTGACTTCTCTAGGTTCCTTCTGGGAAGAGCAATAGAAACTGCTCACTGCTCTCTAACTCAGTAGCTAAAGCTTTGCTTTTTGACAATGACAGCCTGGGTTCTATTTTTGGCTTCCGGAATGATTCCTTTCTGGTTTTTTATTTCTGTAACTTTGCCATTTATTGAGGTTTTTTCCCCCCTATTAGCTTCTGATTTGCAGTCTTAAATTTACCTTTCTCTAAACTACCCTGAGGGAGATTCTAAATCTTGTTAAAAAAAAAAAAAAAAAGAAAAAACAGAAAAAAAAGAAACTGCTTACTATCTCTTTAAGACACCTACGTGTCCATGGTTAAGTTATAATCTTAGTTAAAACTGATTGATTTCATGTGGGACATCACCTGTGGTAAAATTCAAAAGCCAAAATCATTGGCTGCTTGGCGTGGCTAAAGTCAGATAATAAAAAAATTTTAAAGGATTTTTTTTAAAAACTTTGATTAAAAGCCAGCTCAATTAAAAGTAGATAAACAAGCTATAAATATCTTCAAAAGGCCTTTATGTTTTTCTCCTCTTGGAACTTCTTTTTCTAGAGAAAAGTTTTTTCTTCTCAGTCAACCAAATTATTTTTCTCCTTTTTTTTTTTTTTTTTTTTTTTGTCTTGCCACTGTTAATGCACCCATAAGTGGTCCTAAAATAACTTCTGGTAGCCTGGAACTCATTGGGAAAAACAGAGAAGGCACCACAGACCCCGTTTTGGGGGGGAGAAAAAAAAGAAACCACTGTTTTCCTCATGATACCCCAGGAATTAAAAGCAGATAAATCTCTCTCAAAATCAAAGGTTATGTTCTGTTTTGCATTGTGTTATCTGACGGTTTTGAGTTTTGGGGGCATCAGAAATTACTTCGCATTATGAAAGAACTTTGGTGTGTAGTAACTAGGTAGGAAATATGCTTTAAGGGATGGCTAATAATAGTTATGGAGGGATACTTGACTCTTTGAACACCTGGATCAGAGAAGCATGCTCTTGGCCACCTGGAGGACAAGAAAACATCCTCACCCCCGACTGGGAGATGAGACTCCCGTGAAGGATGGGCTGATTACAAAACGGGCTGATTGGCTTTGGGTTGCCTTGCAACGAAATGCAGAGTAGATGTACTGCACTGTCTTCTCCTGGAGATATTTCCCTCCTCTTGGGGATCCAGGATCCAGTATAAAAGGGCACCTTTAATTTTGGGGATCTGTCTTTGCTTTCAGCTGCTTTTTTGCTGCTTATTTGACCCGAGAAATGCATGCTTTCCTAGCCCTGTTCCTCCAAGCGATCCACCCTTAGGCCAGTAATCCAATCACAAAACTGGCAAATGAAAAATCTTATAAATGCTGAATCTTCTGTCCGTCTGTATGTATATGTGTTGTGTGTGTGTGTGATGTTTATATATAAAAAAGCTCTGATTAACTGATTTTTAAAAAGCGCTTAAATCAAATATTTTGTCAGAAAAATAAAAACTTTAATGCCTTTTTGTTCACGTGACCTCAGTAATCTTTTGGAAATAAAGACAGTTTTAAAAATTATTAGTAAAATAAAATGTCTTCAAAGTGTAAACATTTGGTCTAAATTAAGGTCAGATATCTGATTTGCTAAATGCTTCAAGGTCAAAGTGTTTCCTTAACTTTTAAAAACTGTTTGATTTACCTACTTTGGAGCATTAGATTATGAATAAGGCCTGGGGACATATGAAGAGCTATGCCCACTAACTATCCTAAAAACAGTCAAACCTTATCTTCATTTCTGTCTGACATCCTAGGATCCACCCCGGTACATAATAAACATTGCTTATTTATCAAGTTTTTCACTAAAAATAAAAGTAACATTGTAACATATAATTAAGACAATGGGAGAAACAGCTTTACATGCAAGGTGTGTAAAAAATGTGTTTTTGTTAAAAGATTATAAAAAGGCACGGGAATATGGCTTTTGTTAAAGGGAATATAATTTTGTCTAGTTCAGAGGGTCTTAAAGACGGTCTTAACATAAAAGAGTAATGGAACAAAACTAAAAGTTTAAGCAAAGTGAAAGGGTTTGTAAAGAGTTTATCGCATTAAAAAATTGGCCAGGCACGGTGGCTCAAGCCTGTAATCCCAGCACTGTGGGAGGCCGAGGCGGGCAGACCACGAGGTCAGGAGATCGAGACTATCCTGGCTAACACGGTGAAACCCCATCTCTACTAAAAACGCAAAAAGAAATTAGCCGGGCGTGGTGGGGGGCGCCTGTAGTCCCAGCTACTTGGGAGGCTGAGGCAGGAGAATGGCGTGAACCCGGGAGGCAGAGCTTGCGGTGAGCCGAGATATGCCACTGCACTATATAGCCTGGGCAACAGAGTAAGACTCCGTCTCAAATCTGTGGGTATAAACAAGTTGGCTAAGATTTTAAAAAAAAAATTACTTAGCTTTTTTTCCATAGGTTAAAACATTAAAACGATACTGTTGTGGGGCCAGAATCTGGGCCCATGTGTCCAAATAACAGGGTTTTCTTAAAAAAATTAATCTGCTATTTGATGGAAAATTGTGAAGGGTTCTAAAAAGTTTATAAAAATCTTACTTTATGGTCAAATTAAAACTGAACAGATATAAAATTTTATTTAAAAAACCCTGTCTCTACTAAAAATACAATAAAAACAGTCAGGCGTGGTGGCAGGCGCCTGTAGTCCCAGCTACTCGGGAGGCTGAGGCAGGAGAATAGCATAAACCCAGGAGGCAGAGCTTGCAGTGAGCCAAGATCGCGCCACTGCACTCCAGCCTGGATGACAGAGCGAGACTCCACCCCAAAAAACAAACAAATAAATAAATAAGTAAATAAACAAATAAAGTAAAAATAAAAAACTAGCTGTAACATTAAAAATTCACTAATGCAAACATGAAATTTACTTTTCTCTTTCAAAGATGATTTTTATGCAATGTTAAAAAATTACAAATGGGTTTTATTATCTCCTTTGGGTAAATGGCCAGGAAAAAAGGGAGAAAAGAAAACAGACTAATTTAGTTAGCTTCATGCTATCTTTATTGGGTCTTGTTTGGCAAGCTGAGTCTCCTCTATCAGAGTAAAGGTTTTCTCTTTTAAAAATTTTTTTGGAGTTACCATTTTGGCCAAATGAATAACTTATGGTGACCTGGAATTCTATTTCGTGATATCCAGTGTTTTAAACCTTTAATATTTAACAAACTTTCCAAAATCAAATTATAAATCATGTCTCTTTCTAACCTAATATTTTAGATATTAGGTTCTCTAAAGTCCAAAAATGGCATTTGGCTTATTTGGTACAAAAATCAAACAGAAAGCATTGTCAAATATAAAATGGTGTTTAGCATTCTTTGGTCTATACTTGTGTAAATGTGTTATTGATATATATTCCAAAATTATGTTAAACTGCTATATGTTATCAGTAATAATTACAATTATTATGTTAAATGACTATGTGCCACAGAAGTAAATTTCCTCATCAATTGTGACTTTAACTGTGGCTGCTCTAAAATGTTTGTCATCCACAGACAGTTATTATCTCACATTGGTCCTCTTTAAAAAATGATTTTATAATCAGCTATAAAACTTAACAGGTGCTCTTAAATGCAGGTTTCTGATTAATAACTTTGGAAAATTGTAACATTAGAATAAAAAACTATTCAAATATAAGAGTGAATGGTGTTTGGTTTTCTTTGGACTGTATTTGTATAAATATGTTATTAAGATGTATTCCAAAATTATGGAAAACTTCTACAATGTTACTATAATTTAGTGTACATTATCAATAATTATAATTATGTAAAATTGTTGTACACCACAGAAGTAACCAAAATTCCTAGTCAATTATAGATTTAATAATGGCTACAGACTTGTCATCCACAGATATTTTGTCTTACTTTGGTCCTTTTCAAAAGGCAGTTTATAATCAAATATAAGGCTCTAAGTGCAGGTCTCAAATAACTTTAAAAATTGTGCTACTGGAATTAAAAAAAAAAAACAAATTTCTTGGACTGAGATCACGCCACTGCACTCCAGCCTGGGCCACAGAGAGAAGAGTCCGTCTCAAAAAACCAACCAACCAACCAAACAAACAAACAAAATTTGGTTATTTTATTAAGGCTTTGACTGAAATGGCATGGTTCCTTTAAAGAATCCAAGTTGATTTACAGAGCCAATTAAAGCAGGTTGGGGCACCTGGCCTCATACCTTGTCCACACAGATTCCCTGTACAAGGTTCCTGACCTGTGGTAAATAAAAAATGTCACCTTCTAACAGGCCCAGGAACCCCACATTATCTTAGGACCTCCAGAGAAAAGGAATTTGCCCAACTCATATATATTTAAGGATATAAACCATGGCTAGGCTCGGCTTTTAAAAAGTCTTAGCTAAAATTATTCATAGAATAAAGTTTTATCAAAGCCAATTAAAAAAGTCTAAGTAAGAAATAATTATTCTTGCTACACTGTATGCAAATAATCAGGCCAAGTGCAGAAAGACTAAAGTTTATTTTGTAAACAAATCAGTTCTATCACGATTTGTTTTTAATAAAAATAGGGACTAAAGAAAAAAATTATGCTTCAAAAGAAAAACTATAGTACACTGTTGTTAGCTGTTCTTAAGGTTTTTTCTGCAGTTTAAGCTAAATTCTAAATTATGTGTTTGTTGAAAGTCCCCAAACTAATGTTTTCAAATCTTTGCTTTTAAAATTGAAAATTGTACTCCTCATCCTAGGACTCGTTGTTTACCTTATAGTAGGCTGTTCACTTAAACACTGTAGTAAAACTATAAATGAAAATACTAATGTTTTTGCCCTGAAAGCCTTGGAAGCTCAACCAGGTCTGCATGAGTACGCTCAGACAATTACAAAGCGGTTCCACACTTCTCACCTTGGGGTTCACTCCCATTCCCACTCTGTCTCCTGTCAGCGGGAAGAAGCCAAAGCAATCAACGGCCTTTTCCTGTCTTCATAGCCTATGCCTTGAAATTAAGGTGTTATAAAACCCAAAGGAAGGGACTGAAACTGCCTTTGCAAAATTGTAACTGAGACAGTGAAAGAGATCTAACTTAACTGACTTCATCTCGCTTCTAACCTCCAAGCTGTCCTTGTTCATTCCTGGGCGCAGGCTGAACTAACTTTGGGAGAAACTTAGTTTATAGTTTAAACAAAGACAGTAACAGCCCTTTCCCAAAGCAGATCTCTCCTTCTTGCCTGGAGACTAGATTGCTTTTATAGGACTAACGTTCACCACAAAATTAAAAATTATGGTTTAGGAGTCATACAGCTAGAGGTGACAAGATTTTAACCTTCCCTAAACTGCTCCTAAGATCAGTGCTTGAGATATTTTGCAGACCCTGTACTTGATGGATCAGCTGGCACCAACCAGATCAACCAACTGGCTCATCTGATCTTGCGGCCCCCACCCAGGAACTGATTCAGCGCAAAAAGACGGCTTCAACTTCCTATGATTTTATCTGTAACTCCTGGCTCACTGGCTTCCCCCCACCCCCCAAGTTATCTTTAAAAACTCTGCTCCCTGAATGCTCGGGGAGACTGACTTGAGTAATAATAAAACTCTGGTCTCCCGCACAGCCAGCTCTGCATGAATTACACTTTCTCCTTTGCAATTCCCCTGTCTTGATGAATTGGCTCTGTCTAGGCAGCAGGCAAGGTAAACCCCTTGGGTAGTTACAATCCTTGCCCTAACCATTCATTTAGACAAGATACTTTGAACTCTGTTTGGGGAGGTTTGGATTTCACACGAGATTTTGCTTTAAAAAGGGTGCCATGAGAAAAAAGAACTCAGTCCTTTCACCTGTGACTCGTCATGTCTCTACAAGTGCTCTTACTTCACACAGCAGAAAACTCAGGCTGGAAAGGTAAAAGGGTTCACTGCCCTTGGGCCCAAAACAAAACTAGCTAATGGCATCACAGGGCTCTGCATTCCACATTCCTCTTGCAGTCCTTCACCTCTATTCTAGGTACCTCGGGTCATGTCCACACTGTGGGAAAAGATGGCCTGCCCTCCTGGCCCTCCTTATCTCCTGGGCTAGGCTGAGAATCTACACTGGGGCTTCTGATGGTTAATTTTAAGTGTCGACTTGGCTTGACTGTGATGCCCAGTTTATTTTTGTAAGATATCAGTCTAGACATTGTTGTGAAGTAATTTTTAGATGTTGATTAACATTTAAATCAGTAGATTCTGAATAAAGCAGATTAGCCTGCATAATGTGGATAGGCATCATCTAATCAGTTGGTGGCCTTAAGAGAAAAAGACTAAAGTCCCCCAAGAAAAAAGGAATTCTGCTTCCAGACTGCCCTCAATCTCAAGACTGCAACATCAGCTTTCTTGGATCCCTGGATCTGCAGCTGCCAGTCTGCCCCACAGTGGTGTTACCAATTCCTTAAAATAAGAGAGGAGGCGGGGCGGGGAGGAGAAAGGGAGAGAGGGAAGAAACACATCCTCTTGGTTTCGTTTCTCTAATACAGATCTCTTCATTCTGCTGGACTCCTGGTGACTCTCTTCTTGCTGTCTTCTGTCAACACTGATGCTCTTGCAAATCCTGTCCTCTACCTTCCTGCTGTCAGTTTTTCTTCCTATTTTTTTTTTTTAAGACAGAGTTTCACTCTTGTTGCCCAGGCTAGAGTGCAATGGTGTGATCTCAGCTCACGGCAACCTCCGCCTCCCGGGTTCAAGCCATTCTCCTGCCTCAGCCTCTGGAGTAGCTGGGATTACAGGTGGGAGCCACCGCGCCCGGCCTTGGTTTCCTAAATGCTCTCTCTTCTTGATCAGTAGGTCTACTATGAAGTTGAGGCCTCAGGCCCTCTTGCCCTGGTTTTCCCAGGCCCTTTACCTAATTTTGTATTCTTTTCCTTTAAAGAAGACCTTTACATTTCATATACTTCATGCCCCGCAAGCCCTGTACCCGCCCCAGGGCTTGGTGGATTGGTCTGGACCCCTGTGCCGGGTCTGGGCTCCAGGCATGCTGGCCTCTGCTGGCACTGCCAGCCCCCTTCCCAACTAAGGCCTGACCCCTGGCTGCACTGCTTTCATTCTGCTGTACAGGGAGGATGACACAGGAAGTAAAACACCACCACTCCCCCAAATCTCACTTTAAAAGAACTTTAGTTGACATTTATTAGTCAAAATCTGAACTACAAGTAACCATAATAAAAATGCCTTCTCGGTGGTACAGGCTAAATGTTTAACAACTGGCTCTCCGGGAGGAAAAATGTATGCATGTGGACACATTCATAACCTCATTATAACTATGTTAAAAGGCTATGTACAAAGATGTTCGTGTGGATGTGGTGAAAAGGGAACACTTTGATACTGTGGGTGGAAATGTAAATTAGTACAACAACTATGAAAAACAGTCTGGAGATTCCTTAAAGAACTAAAAGTAGAACTACCATTTGATCCAGTAATCTCACTGCTGGGTATCTACCCAAAGGAAAAGAAGTCTTTATATGAAAAAGACACATGCACACACATGTTTATAGCAGCACAATTTGCAATTGTAAAGATATGGAACTAACCTAAGTGCTCATAACTAATGAGTAGATAAAGATAATGTGGTGTATATATATATATATATATACACACACACACACACACACACATATACACACACCATGGAATACTACTCAGTCATAAAAAGGAATGAAATAATGTGTTTTGCAGCAACCTGGATGGAGCTGGAGGTCATGATTCTAAGTGAAGTAACTCATGAATGGAAACCCAAATATCATATGTTCTCACTTATAAGTGGAGGCTAAGCTATGAGGATGCAAAGGCCTAAGAATGATATAATGGACTTTGGGGACTCAAGGAGGTGGGGGAAGGTGGGAGGGAGTGAGGGATAAAAGACTACCTGTTGGGTACAGTGTACACTGCTTAGGTGACAGGTGCACCAAATCTCAGAAATCACCACTTAAGAACTTACCTATGTAACCAAAAACCACCTGTACCTCCAAAACTGAAATAAAAATAATTATTAAAAAAAAATATATATATATATATATACATATATGAAACACTATGTGCCAGCCACTGTTCTAGGGGATAGTAATAGAGTAATGAAAAAAGAGATGAACATTTGTTTTCTGGTAGTATCTACATAATAGTTGGTTTTAGTATCTCTTTTGTGATCCTATTCTACAGAAATGATTACTTCACTGAATTTCTACAAAAGTTTTCAATATTTTTATCTTGTCCATGACAAACTATTATATTGAATATAATTCTCCTATTTCCTCCTTTCTAAAACTTTTTGATGATATAATCTCATACAAATTTCTATTATGGGTCATTTTATTGCTCATCTTTAAATAAAATATTTTTTTCTAGACCAAAAATAAAAGGCTATGTAGCACACAATTTACAAAATAAATAAACTCTATAATATCCCTCATTATGAACTTCATATATCCAATTGGCTCTCACAGAATGTCTTTTGTTGATTTTGGCCGAGCTCTTATATGGGAAGCCATCCTACAGTTGCAATAATGAGCAATAAGTTCTGACATGAATGTTGGTTGATACATTTGTTTGCACCGATGGGCAAAATGAAAATGGAGGAACGTGTCCTAGTGAGCATTCCATTCCCAGCAACACTCACTGGGTGCCCGCCAGGTACCAGGCATTATGCCGGGCCTGGGGCCGAGGAGCTGAGTAAGGCATGGGCCTGCCCTCCCATCATATGGAAATAAGAAGATTTAAAACAGCAATTATCCTGGTAATAATCTAAGATTACAATTAAATACTGCAATTTTGGGCAGGATTTTGAAATGCTTAGCCAAAATCAGTTCTACAATTTACATAATCATAACTGATTATTATGGCTTCAGTGTAATTTCACGTGTGGACTGGACTTTATTCACATAAACAGGATTAAAATATTTTTCTAAAAATCAGAACCAAAATTAAGAATCTCTATCATCTCTAAAATGAAAAAAAAAAAAGAAAAACTTTTAAGACTATCATTTTTAAATCCTCAAAAGTGTAAATGTCCTGGGATAACTGAAAAATACATTCTGGTTTTCTTATATAGACCTCTTCAGCCAGAAGGGATCTACAGGAAAGGGAAAAAGGTTTATGTTTTATAACAGAACACTATTTAGTGTGTTTCAGTCATGATTGTAGTTTACAACTTTAAATAAGACTAATTCTAAATGAAAGTAGGGCAAGTTCGGAGGTTAACTTGGATTAACTTGGATCTGTGTTCCACAATTTTATAGGTCCCAGAATAACAGATTAAGACATCAAATTGTAGAAACAGCAAAGAAGACTGATTATGCAAAATGCCTGGGGCTCAGAACCCTGAATGTGCTTTTTCTCTCTGTGTTTGGGAACCATGGCCTGGTCGGGCAATTCCTCAACTCCACCCCAAGCCATTTGCACCTTCGCTCTCTTCAGTCCGTGATTCTTAGCTTTTGCAGGAATTCCCCTGTCCACAAGGTTTGCCTCTCACTGGTGGTTCTGCTTATTAATTACACAAACCTCGACAAGGACCACAAAGACAAAAAGCAAACCCACAAGCCAGTTGTGGCTCAGGAGGCAGGGACTGGGACAGGATGGCATATCTCCAAGATGCAAGGGGAAGGAAGGAGCTGGTTGGCCCCAGAGGGCAACGCCGGCTGCTTCACTTTGTGCTCCTCAGCATATAGGAAATAAGAACTGACGTGCTCTATCACTGAGAAAAAAGCCATCCGCACCTGCCGCCTTTGTGCTGTGCACAGACCATGCTCTTGCGAGGTAAATCTTGGCAAGTAAAATGTCCCTGCACGTGGGCAGTGCCTGTGTGCACAAGGTAGTAAGTTACTGTATTGCGAAAAATAATTTCTCCTCCAGTATCAGTGTGTTTCCTGTCCACATCACCTCCAATGATAGTTCAAAATCTAAGGTTAATTATTACTGCACAGAAATCTCGAACACGAAAAATAAATATTGTCCTTTCTGCAGCAAAAACTCTAATATGTTTGTTTGATAGTTCTGTTTGGAGTTTACGCAAAGCCTAAGTATCAGAGGGAAAAAAAAAATCGTCCCCATATATGGTAAAAACATACTTTAAGAAAAAAAAAAAAAAACACCATAAGAAAAAGTGCTGAAGAATCCCTAATGCACATGACATTTTTAAATGTCTTCTCAACCGATTTCTAGAACTAATAAATCTTTTTCACTCACTTTATTCTAATAAACACATAATACAGATCATAAGTATCTCAGTTGCCATATGCATTGTATAAACTGAGAAATCCTGAAATAACTGTTTTAATGACAATATGCAAAAAAAATTCTTATAGTACAAAATATTTGTAAGTGTCCAATTCATTTTTATTGGATATTTAAAAAATGTTCTAAAATGAGTATAATACTAGCAAAGTAAGTGGTATGAAAAGCATTAATAAAACCAAATGCTTTGCTTAGAGGTGGAGATGAAGTAGGCAGAAAGTAAAAATGACCCAAGGAAATCATTACTGATGAGTTTATTCAGCATTTTCTATGTGTGTTACATCCTTTATGCAAACCTTCTGGAAGGCTTCCTATGAGGTTGTCTATAATGAAACAATAAGTGTCCAATCATCCTGTATATCTTAGCAACACAACAAGAGAGCTCATCTGCATGTATACCTTATAAGACAATTAAAGTTTATACTATTAGCAGAAGAGAATGTTCAATTCTAGAAGATAAATACACCTAAATTACATTAAATTGGTATTCATCAAATTGTTGGATTAAGACCAATTGAAGTTATTCTTGAATAATATTGGGGTATAGATAAGAATAAAATCTATATCTTATTTGATAAGGTTAGAAGAACAATATTTATAATATTTTAAAAACATAATTGCCAATGTATGAAAACTTATTTGATTTACATAAATATAACTGCAAATATTTCACTAGTAGTTTTATTTCACTAGTAGTTTTATTGCTAACATGCCTGTGAATAGATCTGCCATTTTCATTTTTAATAAAAGCTAACACTGAATATATAATGGTTTAGTAAGTGCTTACTATGTACCAACCACTAAGCTAAGTGCTTTACATACATTTTCTGACTTAATCCTCAGAACATTTCTAGGCAGGAGGAAACCCTGTTATGTTAGATTTATCTATAAGGAAACAGTGGCAGGGAAAGCTGAAGCAATTTGGCTGAGGTCACACAGATCAAAAGTGATGGAGTCAGGACCATGTGAATTGGGAGTCTGAGATTTATTTCATCAATGGTACTGTTTGGCCCTTGTTTAGGGGGTTATTCTCTCACAAATGCCATGCAAATATGCAGTGGATTTATGTTCATCTTTTCCAAGCCTACTTAAAGCTATTGTAATAGTGACTGCTCCTGCATGTGGTAGAAACTGAACTATTTAGGGGAGACCACTTTCACTAGGCAACAATCTAGTTTGATCAGCTGTTAGAGTCAAGCTCCAATTCCAACCACGTGACTGGGATTAACTTAACCACTGACAACATAACTTTCTAAGTCAGGTGGTACAGCACGGATGTAACTCCTTAGGTCAGTCTTATGGGGTGAACTGCATTCCCCTAAAATTAATATGTTGAAGTCCTAACCCCCAGTACCTCAGAATGTGACTGTATTTGGAGACAGGGCCTTTAAAGAGGTGATTAGAGTAAAATAAGGTCACAGGATGGGTCCCAATACAGTATAACTGGTGTGCTTATAAGAAGAGGAGATTAGGACACAGGCAAGATACAGAGGGGTGACCACATGAGGACACAGTAAGAAGGTGGCCATTTGCAAGTTGGGGCACGTGGCCTCAGAAGAAACCACACCTGTCTACACCTTGATCTTGGACTTCAAGCCTCCAGAACTGTAAGAAAATAAAATTCTGTTGCTGAAGCCACTCAGTCTGTGGTATTTTATTATGGCAGTCATAGCAAACGAATACAGTCAGCAGTTAAATCCATGCTTAACCCTTGCTGGTTTATCCGGTTCCTGAGTGATATGGTTTGGATCTGTGTCCCCAGAGAATCTCATGTGAAATTGTCATCCCCAGTGTTAGAGGTGGGGCCTGGTGGGAGATGATTGGGTCATGGGGTTGGAGTCATCATGAATGGTTTAGCAGCCTCCCGCCTTGTATGGTGAGTGAGTTCTCACAAGATCTGGTTGTTTAAAAGTGTATGGCACCTCCCTCTGCGCACTCTCTTGCTCCTGTTCCTGCCATGTAAGACGCCTGCCTTCCACCATGAGTACAAGCCCCCTGAGGCCTCCCTAGAAGCAGATGCTGTTATGCTTCATGCACAGCCCGCGGAACTGTGAGCCAATGAAACCTCTTTTCTTTATAAATTACCCAGTGTCTTGGAAGTAACTAAGCAGTTTTTGATTTTACAGGCTCACAGGTGAAAGGGACTAGCCTTGTCTGAGATGAGACTTTGGACTTTTCAGTTAATGCTGGAATGAGTTAAGACTTTGAGGAACTGTTGGAAAGGCATGATAGTATTTTGAAATGTGAGAAAGACACGAGATTTGGGAGGGGCCAGGGGCCACATGATATGGTTTGGATACATGTACCCACCCAAATCTCATGTTGAATTGTAATCCCCAGTGCTGGAGGTGGGGCCTGGTGGGAGGTGACTGAATCATGGCAGTGGACTGCTCATGAATGGTTTGGCTCCATACCCCCTTGGAAATGTATAGTGAGTTCTCAAAAAATCTGGTTGTTTAAAAGTCTATGGCACCTCTGCCCTTGCTCTCTCTTCCTCCTGCTCTGGCCATACTCAGTGCTGGATCACCACTTTGCCTTCCACCGAAAGTAAAAGCTCCCTGAGCCTCCCTGGAAGCAGATGTTGCCATGCTTCCTGTACAACCTGTAGAATCCAGAGCTGTTAAACCTATTTTCTTTATAAATTGCCCAGTCTCTGGTATTTCTTTATAACAATGTGAGAATGGACTAGTACACTGAGTTATGTGCCTTTGATCAATGAAAATAGGAAAATGAACTGATTATCACTGGAGCAATGTAGCAAAGCCTTTCAATGCAAAGCTTGAAAGCTGGAGGATAAGGTGGGATACAGTAAAAGGGGTGCCTAGGGATAAAGAGATTAGGAACTCCTGAAGAGAGAATGGGAAAGAAATCCAAAAATGGCAAAAATGTGAAGGAGCTTCATTAAATAAACAGGGTTAGGTAATTCTTCAGATCAAATATATCTGACAGGTCCCAGTTTCTGGAATAAATTCTAAACTCATTAGTACCACAGGGAAGTTCCTCAACAGTTCAGCCCAACCTTATGCTTCATTTATACCACATAACTACTGTCCCCCATCCTATCGCCGCCCAAAGTGGACCACTCACCAATCCATACCGTGCACTTTTGCCACTCTGAGATTTCGCTAATGCTGTTTCATGCATGCCTTCATTCAATAAATATTTATAGCAAGGTGCTGAATATACAAAAGCTTATAAATGGACAGTATCCCTGTGGAGTTCACAGTCCAGTTCCCTTAGCTTCCAGTATACAGTCTACACTGTGGGTCTGCCTGGTAAAATCCTACCTATCCTCCACATTCAGTTATTGCTGAAAGACACTCCAAAACCTCAGTCAAAATGAATAGTTCTCTCCCTGGTGCTCCCACAGGTTTGTATTTCATTTTGGCATTCATATCACACTGAAATGTTCTGTTTACTTACATATATTTCTATGAATGGATGGATCTGTGGATGTGTGAGTGTTTATCTTTCTCCAGACTATAATTTCCATTAGGGCACATTCATACTATTGTCACCTTTGAATTTCCCCCATCACACCTAACAGTGCTTTGCACATTCTTGATGCTCAATTAATATTTGCTGAATGTAAGTAATAGTATTAATTAATAATCACATAATAGGCTAAAATGCACTACTAAACACAAATATGAGACTCACCAAATCTAAGCCTATAAAACTCCAGTTTTAAAGTGTTTTCCCTGCAAAACACTGCTCCCATTCCCTCTGCACATATTCATGCTTTTTTACTTGAATTGCAACAAGCCCAGTTCATCATGTCTGAGCTCTGCCCTAGGAATTCATTTCTAGCAAGCTATTTGAAGAGTGTAGTTGTAGGTGACACTGATGAAGTCTCAAAAGGCAGCCAGGTGTGGTCTCTGTGGTATATGCAAAGATAATGGCCAGAAGGCTGGGCCTATACCTGCTGCTTGTTGAAACTGAAGATTAGTTTGGAGATTGATGTCACCACCATGAAACCATCTAGCTTTCCAGAAGGCATGCTGGCTTTCTTGGTTGTGCTTTTCTTCTTGTATGTGAACACATCAACAGACTGATCCTGCTAAAGAAGCAGAACTGGTCAAGAACATTCAGGGACATTGGCAGTAACCAGTGCCTCCCTAATGCTGACTGGCAAAGGCTTCTCTCTTCATCAGACTTTGTGACATAGGTGTTGATTTTGCTCACATAGTAAGCAACCCGCATAGCTCACACCTTGATTAAATTCTGAACTACTCTCTTTAGAAGGTTGATGACTGTGATTTAAATTCGGCCTTTCCATTGCCAGTAACAACAATGCCAAGTCACAAGTGGGAAAACTTAGAGTCATTACCCTTGTAACCTCTAGCTACTAATACTTTGGATATCAATTAATAGAGTTTACTAAAAGATTAAATACCATTTCCACAGATTCCAGTCTATTCTTATTTCCCCATGTATTAATTAGTGTTCTATGGACTTTTAAAAATGTATTCCCACTCCAGGCTGGCCAAATTGATGACACACTTGTCTCCAACACACATCTTCAGGGGTCAGCCACACCATCACCACCTCCATGAAAATCTTCCTTCCTGTCATACTAGATGCCCAGTCTATGAACCACGCAGACAGGTCCTCACAGCTACTCATCCTACTTACCACAGTCAATGTAAACCCTACTGATTGAGCGGTTATTGCCACAAGTTCCTGAGGGCACAGGCTGCTAAGTCTTACTTTTTTTTTTAATAAAAATCTCTAAGACATACCCACTCCCTATACCATACCTACTTTTCACCAACAGAGAAACAGGCAGTTGCCAAATCTTATAAAGCAATGTTTCTTGGAGAAATTGCACAGTGATGAGAACCATGGGCTCTGAGGTCAGTACATGTGGCCTTCAAATGAAATTTTCTAATTATGTGACTTTGTGTAAGTTACTTAAGCTCTTTAAGCCTCATTTTCCTTGTGTATAAAACAGGAATGGGAAAAACAATCTCTACCTTAAGAGCTTGCTGTGAGGATTGAATGAAAGACTGGTAAAGCGCTCTTCACAAATGATAATAAATATAAACTCACTACTGTTTCTGTGATTTGACATATTTCAAGGCTTTTTCCTTATGTTACTAATGCAGCAGACGAGACCACCAACAGCACGAAGCTTCTCCCAACTTCTGCAAGTCTGATTTAAAAAGTGAAACTAGGTGCGAATGGAAAACAATATTTTACTTTTCTAAACTCCACAGAGAGAAGGAGGGAGGTGGTTCAAGCAAGGAGAGAAGTCCGCTCCAGATGTGAAAAGGAATGGCAGACATATCTGTGACTAATTAACATATAGCCAAATGAATAAGAAGTCTAATTATTACAATCAATGAAATCAAAGCACGATGAAAAGGTTTTCAGAATAAAGCTTCAGTTCACTATTATAGGAGCTCTTGCTTTTACAATTTGCCTGCTTTCAAAACACAAACAAACAAACAAAAACAAAAAAAACTATTACTCTTCCCCTTTCCCCCCAAATCACTGTTCCTAAAATTTATCATGTTCATCCAAAACCAGCTATGTTGGGGATGATCAAGAATATCACATTGGCTGTCGGAGAGCAGGTCAAGTGGGTCATGCCACAGTGTTTGGAGAAGTGATCAGAAGAAGAGCAGAGGAATCAATTCGCCACCTTTTTCAAGGTAAGTATATCAACATGAAGGATCACATTAACACAGAGAGAAATACACTAGCCCAAACTGCTATGCCAAAAAGTGGCAGTAAAATCCCTGACTTAAAATGACACTGCAATAAAACTGAAAAGTTAATGTCACCAACCTAACTCCGACTCTCTACCACCTCTCTGTAATGAAGTAGGTCTCAAAGAGTAAATTCCTCGCATACTCTCTGGCTCAACTCTAATCTATAATGGGTTCAATATGAATATCCTGATTTTTGCTCCTACTGTACAAGCCTAAGCAAGCCAGAGATAGAGTGAGTTTGTGTCATCCCAGGCAGCAACTACCCATCCTTTCTTCAGATGCCTGTAAATGACAGTGACTATAAGACCAGTTGTTTGGGTAATTAACAAATTAGCAAATTATCAGTTTCTACTTTCACATTTCACATTTTGCCCCCTAACCTGATCCTGAAGGAAGCAAGTCCTAAGAATTGCTCCATGGATTTTTATGTGAAATATTTTCTCTTCATAAAGCTCATCTTTAGTTTTATTACTTTCTGGCCATGAAAATACTGCTGCTGCTTAACACAGTACTATTTTTGTCAATCAAGAACTTCCCAGAGGAGCGTGTCTTAATATAGCAGTGTTCCATTCTGTATTGATACATGATTGTTTAAAGTGGCTATATCTTTATTGCATGATTGATGGTTACCTTGGAAAGTGTTGGGTGCATCCATTTCTGCAAACTCGCTGAGTTTAGCACCCAGTTGAGGTATGTTCTCCAGAAAATACGATTCCTGTACCCTGTTCTTTTTTCTTTTTCTTTTTCTTTTTTTTTTTTTTTTTTTGAGACGGAGTCTCGCTCTGTCGCCCAGGCTGGAGTGCAGTGGCCGGATCTCAGCTCACTGCAAGCTCCGCCTCCCGGGTTTACGCCATTCTCCTGCCTCAGCCTTCCGAGTAGCTGGAACTACAGGCGCCCGCCACCACGCCCGGCTAGTTTTTTTTTGTATTTTTTAGTGGAGATGGGGTTTCACCATGTTAGCCAGGATAGTCTCGATCTCCTGACCTCGTGATCCGCCCGTCTCGGCCTCCCAAAGTGCAGGGATTACAGGCTTGAGCCACCGCGCCCGGCCTGTACCCTGTTCTTAATCCTTGCTTCAATGACCTTTTAAAAAAATCCACCTATTTGATGTTTCAATAAATGTTTAAATGTAAATCAAGGATTTGTTATAGTAATATTTCTTGTAGAATTTTCAATTTTCTTTGTTACACATTGGGTTGTTGTTTCTATGCAAAGCCCATGATTCAAATTAGAATGACTGTCATTTCAATTTCTTTTATAAGGATTTTCACTTTGACTTGGCATCTGGCAAGCAGCTCCTAAGTGTATATTTCACTAAAATGTCTGGGGTGGGGTGGGAGCAGGAAGGGAGTCGGCTATGGGGGATTGAGGGGGAGGCGAGTAGAAAGAGTGAAGGATGAAGAAGAAGAACAGAATTCCAGATCCTGGGAGGAATTTCCTGAACTACACTGAGAAAAAAAAAAAAACCCCCTCTTTACTGTGAAAACAGTAAAATCTGTAGAGATTCAAGTTAACTCCTTGCCCCCTCACAGTCTCTGTCCCCTGGTTCAAAAACAGAATGTCTGCAAAAGCTAGAAAAGGAAACCTTTACCCACAACTATGTGGCTGTTGCCTTTTGAGCAACGGGGCTGCTGGTCCCCACACCCCACTGCTATCACTGCCTCATGTACCTGTCTAGACAGAGCCCGAAACTTCCAAAAAGTTATTGGCAGGAAATCAACTGTAATGATATCATGACAACAATCATCGAAGTGGTTACACAACTGAAGGTAAATGTCAAACATTTATCATGATAGAAAAGATATATAATAGTGTAAAAGAATGCATAATGGTCTTGGAGTAAGATTATTATAAATTTCTCATCTCACACTCAGCTTTCTTTAAAAGCTATCGTTTCATTTTTTACTTCTTCTCAGTTATGTAAAAATAGTTTAGGACTAGGAAATCTGTTAATGTAATATTAATACATCACAATATTGGGCCCAGTTTAAAAAGCTCTTGATTATTTTTAAGTTGTCTAAAAGATGTTTCATAGGATTACATATTCAATCCCAATAAAAACTCCTACAAAATTAGGAAAAGAAGGATGTTTTCCTTAATGCTTTTCCTTAATATGGTCATGGAAACTATGTTAAACTGATAGCCAGCAGCAGGATAATTGCAACAATACTTTCAGTATTTCCATTAAAATTGGGAAAATACAAGAATACCTAGTTGTCATTATTATTTAACATGGCTATGTAAATTCTAGCCAATGCAATAACACTAGAAGAAAGAAATAAGAGCTATAATTCCTGCAAAGGAGGAGATGAGAGTATCATGTGTGTGCAATTTTATAACAATAGAGCTTTACCTTATATCACATACTAAAATAAATTTAGACAGATTAGAAAGTTACATGTAAAAGTGAAACCAAAATATTAATGGGAGATATGGGTGAAAATTAATGGATTTTGCACTAGAGAAAAGATTTGTAAAGATAAAAGCAAACACAAAAGAAGATCTGTTTTCTCTAATTAAATAAAGAAAACTAAAAGGCTAATGACAAATTGAGCAAATTTTGTTTAATGGCTGTGACAGTAAAAAAAAAAAGTTGTAGTTCTTGTTATTTAAAGAAGTTTTTAAAATTATGACAAGAACAACCACGTCTCTACAGAATGGCAAGGAAATGAACTAATAATTTAAGATAAGGTCTTCCCACTGAGAATCACTTCACAATCATAAAGTTATGTATAACATCATAAATATTAGTCAGATGTTCTGTGTGATTACTGTGTGGCAGGCATTATATGAGGCCCTTTACATACTGCTTCATTGATTCCTCACAATAGCCTTAATAAGTAATATTACACCCATTTCATAGATGAGGCAATTCAGGTTTACAAAAACTAAACTTATTCAAGTAAACAGTAAAGAAAGAATTGACAATTCTGTCTGAGACTGCACCCTCTCTATTTCTCCAGTTTGAAAGAAATAGCTAAAACATTACTGAAAAGGTGGAAAATACAAGAATTTTAAACTTCTGGACATCTAAAAAATACTCATAAAATTCTCTCATAAGTTACATTCTTATGCTTGGGAAAATATTTGCAACGTGTATGAGATAATAATTGTTTTCTTTAATCCATAGAGAGCTCTTGCAAAGCAACATGATGTGGTCTAAGACCAGTAGAAAAAAGAAGCAAGTACCATGAACAGGCAATACATAAAAAGCCACAAATATAAAACTATGTGAACTGATAATCTAAGAAATATAATTCAAAGAATGATGAAATGCCACTTCTCAAACATGACATTTTCAAATGATAAAAAAATAATTATTAGTAACATGGGTAAGATTTCAGGCCAATAAGGATATGCTTAAATTAATTATGGTATTAACTTGAGACTGAATATGTATTAGTATTAAAATCATTTTTCGGAAGGGAAGGAGAATGGGAAAATGTTGGTTAAAGGGTATAAAATTTCAATTAGACAGGATGAGTAAGTTCTGGGATCTATTATACAGCATGGGAACTACAGTTAATAATAATGTGTTGTATACTTGAAAATTGCCAAGAGATTGTATCTCAAATGTTCTCATCATTACAATGTAAGTATGTGAGGTAATAGATAAGCTAGCTTGATTTAATCATCTCGCAATGTATACAAATATCAAAACATCACACTGTACACCAAAAATATATAGTTTTTATTTGTCAATTATATCTTAATAAAGCTAGGAGAAAATCATTTTTCAAATGACATCTGCTGACAAAAAAATAGCCTGACCCTTAACCATTTAGACTGTGATACTAGTTTTGTGTATTCTGACACATGAATGATTTTTAAAGAAATATAGCATAATCTCATAAATTGTAATATAGGCCACTTAAAATTATCAATCTGTTTCACTGTTCTCCAAATTTTCTCAATACAATGTGTTTGCTTTTTAACAGAAACAATTTTCAAATTTTGTTATAAACATAATGGTTTACTCACTATCAGTAAAGACACTTAAAATCTACAAAGTTCTTGGCCAGGCACAGTGGCTCACACCTGTAATCCCAGCGCTTTGGGAGGCCCAGGCAGGTGGATCACCTGAGGTCAGAAGTTTGAGACCAGCCTGACAAACATGGTGAAACCGTCTCTACTAAAAATACAAAAATTAGCCAGGTGTGGTGGTGGCACCTGTAGTCCCAGCTACTTGGGACGCTGAGGCAGGAGAATCACTTGAACCTTGGAGGTAAAAGTTGCAGTGAGCCGAGATCACGCCAATGTACTCCAGCCTGGGCAACAGAGTGAGACTCTATCTCAAAAAAAAAAAAAAAAAAAAAAAAAAAAATCTATAAAGTTATCTAGAATTTTACAAAGTAACTTCATAAGTATTATCGCATTTAATTCATACCACAGCTCTGTGAGGTAGATATTGGCACCACTATACAGAAACTTTTCTTAAAGTGATCACATTTCTCTATATCTTGCAAAGACCAGGCAGAGGGAAGGGTCACTCTAGTTATAAGAATAAAGGAATCCTTAAAAACCAAACTTTTTATTATGAACATGTCCAAAATTGTCAGTGATAAAACACTTCACCTTGAAAAATCTTTTGTTGGCCTAAATGCTAATTGCTGCATGTTAAGTTTTCATGGTTTGTATAGGCTTCAAATTAGCATCTTACTTGTCCTTTAATAAGCATTGTATTCTACATGGAAGTTAATTCAGAGGCCCCCAACCCACATACTTGGAAAAAAAGTACTTTTCAAGAGTAAGTTTTGTAAAGCTGCCCTGTCTCCCCCATGAGACTACGTATTCTTGAGTTAAACAGTCAATTTGAAATAAACAATAACACCATGATCTGTAAAAATGAGCAAACAAAATTTGTGATACATTAATTCTTTTATTCTTATGTGACCACTTGAAGTTTTTATTTGTGCTGAAAAATTAAAACAGTGAAACAATACAAACTGCAAGGTGCAATACTTGAGTTTGGTAAATGCAAATTCTATTTTGCAGATGAAATATTTTTACTAAATTTTAATACTTTAAAATGTATTCCTTTAATTATTAATTGCTTTAAAACTAAAGAAGGAATGAGGACAATAATAATTACTGTGTATTATTACATGACTATTACTTAAAGTAAATTTTCATATAAAAGTGAAGGTATTAAAAAATGATGCATTTTGGGTATCAAATGCAGTAGGTGTATCTCTAGTCTTATTATAGAGTTACGTTATACCCTAGGGGAAAAACATCTTTAAATTTGTCCAATCTGTGCATTACAACTTTGCTAAATAAAGAATACGTGCCAATCGTTTTCCTTATCTTTCTGACACATTCCAAATCAAGGAGGTCTTATTTGTTTGCATTTTTAACTTTATGGAAATGTAACAGTAAGATTTTAGACAGCATCAGACCATTTATTTCAATTAGAAGCAGTAATGAAATCTCTTTAAACTATTAGATGTCACTTAGTCTTTATGTAAGACAGATTGTATGTTTAATTCTTTTTGGCGTGATCCACAGTTATTGGCCCTTAATAGTTTTTATATTGACTGAAAATGGGGACTCCCTCACTACTCCTCTCAGGCTTCCCCAAGTCCAAACCAGTGGCTGATCTGAAAGAACATTTTTTCATAAAACTTAGAAAATCACTGATAAAAACCTTTCAACTCAATACTAGTAGTATTAATAGTAATAACAAGCTTTTCCCATAGCCAGAAATGCAATGTTGTTTCTAGTTCTGCACACGCTATAAAATTGAGAAGCTGTGTGCCATCAATTATGGTTCCCAGTGTACTTTATTCCACCCTGGACAGTGTTCTTTCAGCTTCAGGGTGTCTTCACCTCAGGATAGGCCTTCTTTATTTCTGGGACCAACCCTGATCAAGTCCATGTCATCTGACTCACCTTACTTCAGGAAAATTAGTTTCAGAACATATTTCTGATGAATCTGAGCACTTGAACAGAATCTGAAGAGAATTGCATGTTTATCCATTTATAGAGTTCTGATTTCTATCTTATTTTTCATGGGTATGCCTTAGATAACTACTGAAGAGCAGACAAAGTTCATGAGGGCAGCCTTAATATTGCCACCCCGCCTTTAGTACTTTTTTTCACTCAAGAGTGGGGAGGAAATAATGAGCACAGCTATGATTACATTATGATTTGATAAGGTGGTAGACAGTAGAGGGCTTTCTAAGAACAGAAGGACCAGCAAATGAAGAGCCCTAAAAACACCATTACACTATCCAAATCCTGATTATTCCATCGAGTGCCGCACAGTTTACTGACATCCATGCACGACTTACCTAATTCTTCCCTTTTTGGGTCACAGACACCTTTACACTAAAATTCCATCTGGAGAGACCATGACAGGTACCTTGCTCTTTGCAAATACATGGGGAATTGACTTTTGTGTTTTGAAAAGCCTTTTGGAGGAATTTGCATATTTACAAACATGGATACCCACTAAGAGCATTTTTTAAGTGTTTTAAACTAGGGAAAAGGAGTATAAATATCATAAAATCTGAAAACCATTCCATAAGTCATACCAAAAAAAACTCATTATTTTGTTGCCAAGATTACATTTTCCATTTCATACTTTACTGAATGTCATCACTCTTAACTGCCTGATTTGACTCCAAATTACTTTAGGTGTTTACCCCAAACCAGATCTATCTGATAAGAATGAAGGCTTGCCACCACTGAAGATACTCCAGAGAATGTTCTGAGACACAGAGCTCTAGAAATGTTCTGAGAAACAGCAACACAGAAACAGCAACACTGTGATCTTCCAAGTGACTGTTTTCAAGATTACTACCTAATTTTGAATATCTAAATTTTGAAATATTTATATTTTTAAAAATCATTTTTGTTATTCCATCCTCTAGTACATAGGAATGACTGGGTATCATTTCCACCAAAAATCTACCACCGATTTATCATCAAACACCCCTATCATTAGGAATAAGACCTGGGTCAGCAGACCCTTCTGTACACAGCTGACACATGGCCACTATGACGGAGACTGAGATGTCCAAGCAAACCCACGTACAGAGGAGCTACCACAGGTGAGTGCTTACAGCCAGGCTGTTCATCTGGCAAATGTTTCTTTTTCGCTCAACACCTGTTAGTAAAGAACACCAGAAGCAGGTTACTTTCAATTGGAAGGCCAGCAACAGCTTCACTGTCCCACCTCGGGTACCTCACCTCTCCAGCGCTATGCCATGACTTAGCCAGCAGGGGCCTTCATTGCCCTTCTCTTCCACAAGACATCATTGCTGTCTATTACATTGATGACATTATGCTGTTTGGATCTAGTGACTGAAATGAAGCAGTTACTTTAGACTTACTTTGCATGTCAGAAGGTGGAAAATAAATCTGACAAAAAATCAGGGACTTTCTACCTCAGTGAAAACTGCAGGGGTCCAGTGACGTGGGGCAAATCAAGATATCCCTTCTAAGATGAAGAATAAGGTGTTACATATGGCTTTTCCTACAACCAAGAAGGATGCACAATATCCAGTGAGCCTCTTTGAATTTTGAAAGCAACATATTCCTCATTTGGGTGTGCTACAAAAACCTATTTACTGAGTGACCCCAAAGCTGCTAATTTTGACTGGAGCCAGAAAAAAAGAAGGTTCTGCAGCAGGTCCAGGCTGTCGTGCAAGCTGCTCTGCCACTTGGGCCATATGATCCAGCAGATCCAAAGGTACTTGAAGTAACAGTGGCAGACATGGATGCTGTTTAAGCCTTTGCTGGGCCTTAGAGCTGACTCACAGTGCAGGCCTCTAGGGTTTTTGTGCAAGACCCTGACAGCACCTTAATCTTGGACTTAAAGCCTCCAGAACTGTAAAGAATACATTTCTACTGTTTTAAACACCTAGTTTGTGGAACTTTTTATGGCAGTTCTAGGATACATAGAAATGTCGATCTAATAAGTTCATGAGTGTTAGCTCATCTCATCTCCATAACAACCCTATGTGGCAGTCACTAGTTTTGCCCATATTTCACAGAGGAGCCAACAGTGACCTAGTATGGAGCAGAGCTGGGACTTGAACTGTGATATCCGGTTCTGAGCCTGTTGCGCTGAACCACTACACTACAGTGTCAGCGGAAAGCAGTACCATTCTTACTTAAATGAATTCCATGGGCTCCCATAGCTCACAGAAGCCATGTTTTCTTAGTCTGGGAGATGGGCACTGATATGGTTCTCAGCACATTGCTCTTGAGGACAGGTATTAAGCATAGAAGAGTAGGTGACTTGGTGTATGATTTGAGGAATGCCTATAATACCTCTTAATAACTAATATTTCACAGCAACTTATTTATTTTGTTAATGGTGGTCAGCCATCTAGTCCAGCCTGGGCTTGCATGAGCCTGAGAATCAGCACCTCCTTCAATTTTGTGTCCTTGGTGTCATCTCACTTGCTTCACCCCAGTCCTGGCCATGCTGCAGAAAGAGGTCTTCTTTTAAAATGTCCTACAGGAGTAGCATTTTCATTCCTAGCTCTTCTTCACTAACCCTTGAGGAATAAACATTTTGATTTGAAATTTCATCATTCATTACCTTTACTTGAGTTTTAATCAGAGTTGATTTCTTTAACATTTGAAATAAACACAAGTGCAACATTCTCCAATCCTTCATGTTTGCAGAAATAACATTCAACTTTGATATGGTGCAACTACTACATGTCAGGCATTGGATTAGGCCTCCACATACAAGCAGAGACCATGTCTGTCTAGTTCCTTGCAGTCCTGATCTTAAAGCCTAGCACATGGCATGTGCTTAGTATTTGTTAAGTGGAAGGACGGATGGATAGATGGATAAAAGGAGGAATAGATGGATGGATAAAAGGAAGGATAGATGAATGGAGAGATGGATGGGTAAATGAAAGGATGGATGGATGAATGGATGGATGGATAAATGGAAGGAAGAATGGATGGATGAATAAATGGATGGATGGATGGATGGATGAATGGATGGATGGATGGGAGACAAATGGATAAATGGAAGAACGGATGGATAGATTAATAAATGGATGGATGGATGAGTGGACAGGCAGTTGGCTGATGGTCCACTTATATGGAAACTCCACAGGCAGTAAACAGTGAGGAGAACACAAAGGCAGATGTTCCCACACCGTCAAAGCTCTTGTCTCCTTCCGGCCCCCACTTTTTTCCACAGTGTTCCAATCAGCCACTGAAAACAAAACAAAAAAACCTAGAAGGATATAGGTTGAGGACATTTGAGGACACTGATTGAGTCGGAGACAGTTGAAGTTTTCCAGCTTCCAATCTGTCCCTAGTAATGTCATGAAGGCAGAAGGAATTCTTGGGAGGAAGAATATTTATTGTCATTTCAGCTTCTGCCAACACGCAAGGCAAAACTCCAAAGGACACAAGCACATCTTTGCCAATCTCTCTCTCTCCTTTCTAAATATTTTACCCTGGCCCCAGTGACAGAAACCTTCCTACTACCTCTGTCTCTCCAAATCCCTTCATTCCAGGCCATCTCTCCAGAATATCCATAAATAGCCTTAGTATGTGATTCTTGTTACTTCATAAAAGTCACACTAAGGGTATGAATGAAGATGAACACTCCTACAAAACTATTAAATAATGCTATACTAACTCAAACAATTTTAATTGGTAGATGTGGCAAGGAGCAACTTTTCAGTGAAAAAACGTAGACGCCTCCCCCACACGATTTACCCTAGAGCCTGCCTTTTGCTTTGACAGATATATTTACAGCCCCATACCCTTCACATCTGCCACAGTCCCATAAGCACTGCCAGACATGATGGAATTCAACAAAATGTCATGCACAAATATGTGAATGGTGAGCGTTCCTTCTGTGTGTGCGTACTTAGAATCCTATACATTCCATCATGTCATGTTTATGACCATATCTAAACATGACATGATGGAATGATAGGATTCCACTAGATCACAACATCGAACATTTCTATATTAATACAATGTTCTCCTTAAACCTCTAATCCTTCCATCTCCTCCCTCACTGGTACCACTCAGTCAGAAAGAGAAATGAGAGCTCTTTGGTGTAATGACTCCAAAGGTCCCAGTCTCCTGACCCCTTCTTCTTCCCTCCCCTTGACCTGGAAGAGAAGCTCCCCGCCCACTGGAAGCAGAAGTGAGTGCTCCCTTCACTTATGTGCCCTGGGCACTATTCCCTTGCACCTCCTCCAGGACCCTGGTCTCCTGGGATGTCCCCCAACATCTCCTTTTCTCTGGCTACTTACCATTAACACTCAGACATACTCCATTCCATTGTTCATTCTCTCATCCTAAACACAAACAAACCCACAAAACCCTTCCCTTGACACAAAGTCTCCCTTCTTCGTCTAGCTGTAACCTTAGTTCTGTCTTCTCATCAAACTTGGTTTCAAAGTTGTGGGTCATCCCTGTCTGTACCCACTGGCCCCATCATCCAAATCTGCTGTGGCAAAGGTAACCGATGGCATGGTTACCACTTCCCATGAAGTGATTCTGTTCTTGTCCTACCTGACCATTATCTGACTTCCTGACCTGTCCCTCCTCCTTGAAACATCACTGCTTCCAGTGGCTTCCAGAACACCACTTCCTCTTGCTTTCCACCTACTCTCTGCTTACCCTTGTCAGTCTCTCCACACTATTTACCCTAGAGCTTCCCTTTTGCTTTGACAAGTCTGCTAGAAAATAAAATATACTTACAGCCTCCCTTAGAGCTTCCTCTTCCTCTACACGTGTCTGAAATTCTGCTGTTCCCCAGGGCTCCTCCCTCTACTGCTCATCTGTAGTCACAGCTGCAGTGTGCCGTGTGTGATGTAGGGACATTCCACAGGTATCTCACACTCCATATGTTTCAACCTGAAGGCAATATCTTTCTCGCCCAAACTCGCTGTTCTCCTGGGTCTCCTACATCACAGCACAATCCTAAACCAGGAATCTGCATGTCATTCCAACCCCTCTCCCCTCCCACCCTGTCATCCAAACAATCATTTAAGTTGTGTCAAGTCTACTTCCATTGCTCCTGCCCTACTGTCATAAGTGGCCCATGCCACCAGCATCTCTCTCCTGACACTACAACGATCTCCTAAGTGTTCGGCTTGCCTCTGGTCAGGATGTGTCAATAGCTCCCTTCTGCTCACAAGATATACTCCAAATTCTTTAACATGACTTCTAGGCCACCCAAGACTGGCCGCGGCCTGCCTCTCCATCTCCTGCCACTTTCTCCAGGCACTCAGTGCTTTAACCAGACAGAATTCCTTGCCATTCTTGTTGATGCTAAACTTCCTCCCCTTCCTGGCCTTTGCACACACTGTTCTCTGCTGAGAACACTCTTCCCCTTAAGACCCTGCTCCTCTTCAGGCTAAATCTGCTCAACCGTCAGTACTCAGGCCATGGGTCAGTTCTGGAAAAACTGTGATGGTGCCCAATCTCTGCAAACTGGGTTGGATACACCTGTTCATGGTATCATCTACTTCTCATCAAATCAATCATCACACATTATCATCATTGTTCATTCCATTTTAAGTCTTCCCTACTGGATGCTAAGTTCCCAGAGGGCAGAGCTTTCACATCCTGCCAACCACAGCAACCTAGAGTCCAGCAGAAGGCCTGACATAGAGAAGCTTGGTAAAAAATTATTTTATCTCCATTTCACAAAGGTAGAAATCACAGCAGTCAGAGAAGCTACATACAGGGCAGAAGAGGAAATCTTCCAATGATGTTTAATTTCAAGCCTGGTGCTCTCTCTAAGCTCCTGTTTTTCCAAAGCTATAGACTTCCCTTTGGAAAACACAAGAAAATTTACTTTTTATTTACGTTTTAACTCACTGATCCCTAAATCGCATAACCTTGACCATTACTGGATCAAATCCTACAATCCTTTCAGGTGATTCTTGGGAAGACCCCTCAACTTACTTTCCTCTGTAAGAGACTCACTCTCCCTATCTCAATAATCTTTGGCATAAGTCACTTTCAAGCCATCTAAAAATCTCAGCAAAATACAAAATCACAGGCATCATCGATGCAAATGACTGCAAAGGAGATTGAAGCCCACTCCACCAAGCAGAATTCCAAATGCACATCAAAAATGCTACATATTCTGGCCAGTGTGGTGGCTCACTCTTGTAATCCCAGCACTCTGGGAGGCCAAGGCGGCTGGATCACCTGAGGCCAGGAGTTCAAGATGAGCCTGGTCAACATGGCGAAACCTAGTCTCTACTAAAAATACGAAAATTAGCTGGGTGTGGTGGCAGGTACCTGTAATCCCAGGTATTACTTGGGAGGCTGAGGCAGGAGAATCGCTTGAACCCAGGAGGCAGAAGTTGTAGTGAGCTGAGACCTAGCACTGCACTCCATCCTGGGCAACAGAGTGAGACTCCATCTCAAACAAACAAAATGCTACACATTTTGATCATGACAAAGCCAAGAAAAGTGGAGAAATTAGAATGTGGATCACATAAGAAAAGAAAAAGTCCTAGCACTGTTCATGAAGAAACTAGCTACATCAGAAAACAAATTCTTCAATAATTTAAAATCCAAAACTTAAGAGGCAATGCACACATAAGCAACAAATCCAGAATGATCAACATGATCTGGTACTAAACATGTGTAGGCTCAGCTTGCTATATATGTATATTAATTATATGGGTACATTAATTATATGTTAATGCCTATTTCAGTGTGTGTTACTCTTTCTTACAATAAAGTTTGTCAGCGCCAGTTTTTTTGTGGTCCCCAACTCAAGGATCAGTGAAGGAGATAATGAAAACACTTCTGTTTCTATTTTATTCTTCCATCGGTTTGAGGAGAATTAAATATGTATAGAAAGTGAATAGGAGCATATCTTTGTTATCAAGCATTATTGCTATGGGATTTATTTTAAAGCAAAGTTGACTGAAGTAATTATTTACATGGAAAGTAAATAGTATCGCAATGCAATTTGGCATTTTCTTACGTAAACTGCACTTATGCAAATGCACTACCATATTACCCACTGATCAAGGCAGGAGTCCACAGTTCAAAGCCTATGCGCTGACATTTCATCCCCTCAACATCCTTTCCAGCCTCTAAGTTTGATAAGTTTGATATGTCTTTGGCTCTTTAAGAATCAGAACTAAACTGTCAATTCAAGCTTACCCTTCTCACCTCCAGCCCACAGTGTCCCTGCTCTCCCCACCCCATTACACAGCACTTTTCCTGAAGAATAAGTAAGCTCTAGTGACACACTTTGCTTTCTGCATTCTTTTCTTGCCAGGACTTGAACTATGCCCTCACCAAGGGCCCAGGTACTCACATTCTCTCAGACTAAGCCCACCTTACTTCCTGGGAGGCTAATAACAAACATCTAACTGGGCTTTGATCTCCTTTGACCTGCTGTGTCCAGGACCAAGCCTTCATACTCATGACCAGATCTCTCTGTTCACACTAGACACACACAGAACTCCTACATACAGGCAACTGCCTGGGAAAAGTGTTCTCTCCTTTCCTGTTTTGCGCACACATCAGTGGCACAGTCAGAGTGGTTAACCAGAACACATGTTTAATTTGAAGCACTCTGTCCTCCCAACCTGCCTTCTTTGCATCCTTCTTTAAAAAAACCAATTGACATGGTCAAGCAGGTTATCTGAATTGCCTATGGTACCTGCAAGGTAGTAGATAATATTAAACCCCTTATTCCCATCTACCTTAGGTATTGTTATCTACTCTTTACAAAGCTTTCCCTTGAACTTCCTTAAGTCCAGGCATTACGGCCTTTACTTAAGATTCTACGGCAATACTACCAGGGCCCAAGATGCCCACACAACACTGAGATTAACCACATTTCCTGTTAGGGAGTTGGGTTTATGTGGCCCACCAGCTGAGTATCTTTGCCATCATTTTCTCTCTGGGCTCTTCTAAGTCTTGATTTTTAAGCTGAGGTGCTCATATTCCTGTGCACCTTCCGCAACCCTGAGGGTTACCGGTGCTATCTAGTTCTCTATCAAGTCGGGACCCTCTACTCTGACAGCAGCCCAAACTAGAAACCTAAACGGAACAGATTCGCAGCCAGAAGCAGAGCTCTGGTGTGAAGTACAATTTTCTGTTAATTACCCAGCTCCCACTCCACATTTCCGAACTTCCAGGTTCCTTTCCTGAGGCCCCCTGTGCAGAGGATTCCCCTTTAGTTCACTTGTGCTCGATTCTCCTCTCCCAAATGCAGGTTCACTCACACTTACTGGAAGTTACAGTTGTACCTGCTTCATCTTATCTGGCTTAATAAACCAAACTGGTGACAGCACAGACCTCTGAAGCACATCTTGTGACCCGATTATCTCCCATGTCCTTAGCACCTTATTGCCTCCAGTATACCTGAGTTTAGGAAATCATCCCAGGGGACTGACACGTGCTTCCTTCACTTTTCCCCTTAAAATGCTCCTGTGAATGGTAACGCTTCTCAAATTTGCAGCAGCGCTGGAATTTTTTGTGGAATTGAGAAAGGCAGAGCCTGACTTCCCACTCTCTGAAGAGTTCACCGATCTCCCTTGGGAGTTTCTCAAGACTCAAAACAGGAAAAGAAAGAGAGAAAGGAAGGTAGAAAGCAATGTAGGTATTAACCATTTTTCTGGTACTCTTCAAACCCAGAACTATTACAGAGGGCATTAGGAATTCCCCTTGGCTACCAGGAGAAGCAGCGCGAGTCCGATTCCTGACAGGCAAGCACCAGAGACGATGTGGAGTTTTGGTTGTTAGTTTAGAGATAACAATTGGATGCGTGGGCTTGTCTTACCAACCACTGGAGACACCAGGAAGGAAGAAATAATGGGCTAATACAGAAAGAACATAGAAGAGGGTCCCAGATACCCAAAGCCTCCTGGCCTCTCCGTCGTCACCTGGAATGGGCTGCAAAGCCTTGGCACAGGCAGCTGGGTCGTGTCCCCTCCCGCCGCGCGCCCCAGGCCGCCCGGACGGCACCTCCTTACCTTGCGGGAGTACGGGGGCTTGCTCAGGTGGATGCCGTCGCGGACGAGCTTATCCCTGATCATGATCTTCAGCTTCAGTTTGGGGTAGCTCACCAGCTCCCTGCTGCGGGGGGCGATCGTGTGGCCGCGAGAGTCCCCGCGGGTGCCCTGGGCCGGGCCGCCGTACGGCTCCCCCCGGCGGCCGGTGGGGACGGTGTCGGCGGGCTGCCCGGGGGGCGCCGGCTGCGGCTCGAGCGTGAAGTAGAGGCCGGCGGCGTTCGCGTCCTGCTCCCGCAGCCGGCGCACGGCCTCCAGGATACGGCGGCGGTGCGCGGGCGCCAGCACCCCGATGGCATCCAGGTCCGGGTCCCCAATCTGCTTGCACACCTCCAGGTCATCGTAGCCGTTATCCACGAAGGACTCCGCGTACTGCGGAAGCTTCAGCGCTTTCAGCCACTCGTAAACTATATTGGTGCACATGGTGGGACCGGGAACCCAGCCGCCGAGCACCTTCCCTGCGCCCAAATGGCACGGGCGTCACCAGTTCTTGGAACTTTTAATCCTCTCCTCCAAGGGGAAAAAGGTATCGCAGTAAAGTTTTCCTTTTAAAGGAAAGGCTCGGGCCGGAGGCGGAAAGACATCTGAAGAAGCCTGAGGAAGGGAGAAGCGAACAAGCAGCAAAGTGAATTCCCCAAGCAGCCGCGGAGCTCACAGGCACTGGCTGCTGGGCTGGGCTAGCCGCTCCGCACCGCCCCGCGCCGCCCCGCGCCGCCCCTGGATGCGCCGCCGCCGCTGCTGCCGTGGGGAGGGGCGCGCGACGGGCGCGGGAGGGGGTGGAGACGGGAGGGGCAGGGGCAAACCCCTCGGACCCGCGCCGGGTCAGCGCAGCGCAGGGTCGCCCGCGGGTTTTCCCAGCCGGGACGGTCCGGAGGCTGCGCGCCGCATCTCGCGCTCTGGCAGCTGCTGGCGCGCTCCGCGCCGCGAGGCGACTCCTCCGCCCAGACCAGCGGCAGCTGGAAGCGCCTCGTCTTCGCGAGTGTCAGTCACTGTAGTCCTCCCAGCGGGAACCCGGTGGCTTCTACGCTGCCGAGCTCCGCTGGCTGCCCTGGGTTGCTTTTCACATTTCTCTTTAATTTGACTCTTCTAGCCCGTGGAAGTCTCTGCGCTCACTTCTTCCCGACCCTGCCGGACTCCAGCTTGCGCGCCCGCTGGCAGCCCAAGGACAGTCCCGCCGCCCCACGGCGCTGGAGACGCTGCGGGGTTCAGTGTCCCTTCCTTCCGGATCCGCGTTTGAATCCCCCTTCCTCGGATCCCTTACGCAGCCCAGAGCCCGGCGATCTGGCTTCTTCCGTGGGCGGCCACTCTGTGACCCGAGCGGCTGCGCTTTGGCCCGAGGGTGGGCGCGACTTAGGGACGGCTAGCGTCCAGCCGGCGTGAGCGCAGCCCCTCCTCGCTGCAGCTGGGCACGTTGGGCGGCAGGAGAGGGTGCTGTGCTGCCTGGCTCTCCCTTTCTAAGCTCCCGGGTCTGCGAAAGTTTGGGGTGGGTTGTACTTTCTCTAGGTCGGTCTGTCCCACCCGGTACCCCACCCTACTTTCTGCCCGGCCCCTCCCCCTTGTCGGCGCTATGCTTTCTCTCCGGGCCCCCCACCTTGTATATTGCACGGGCTCCCTGGGTGGTTTTGCTCCCAGGGACACTGCCATGCGTTCAGTCCTGGAGCCCGTGAATCCGAGCCTGTGCTCTCGCTCCCGCCCCTGGATTGCGTGAAAATCAATAGAGCACCACCCAGCTCGTGTTGGAAGGGACGCTCAGACATCTCCGCCCACGGCATTTTCCCTCTAGGAGGTAACAAAATCAACCGAGTTTCCCCATCATGCCAGTGTCTGAGCAACCGCTTGGGAGTGAGGACTCGAGTGGCAGGTGGAATAGACCAAGTGCCTGGGCCCCATTTTCCGGTGTCTGACCTCTTCTTGAGACTAAGGGAAGTGAGGGACCGCGGGGGCAGGTACTGTCTCCTCTCTTTTCGCAGAAGGGCGATTCAACTTCGCACCTGAGCTGTTTAAGGACTGGATCTGACCCTTTTCCTGAAGATTGCCGGTGGGGCGTGCCAGTCTCTCGCCCGACCTTGGGAGGTGGACAGAGTCGTTTCCCGACCTGCTGTGTGTTTGGCCTTTGGGTGGGAGGTAGGGTGGGCCCTCTTACCCTAAACCAAGAGAGCTTAACCCCCTCTTGGGACACGAACCCTTTAAACAATCAGATGACAACTTCTATCCTTTTGCCCAGGAAAATACCCGACCTAGGCGCACCCAAAACGTTCCCTACAGTTGCAGGGGGGTTCTGGTTTCCCAAACCCCGGGACTCACGAATCTCAAGAACAGCTGGCAGAAAGGACTGTCTGCTTGGGGGAAGGGGAGAGACCAACGCGGAGAGCCGTGGAGCTGCTTGTGGCCCCAGCCTTGGGTCACCCAGGACGCCCTTTCCGGAGCCGAGTTAAGGTCGCGGACCCTGGTAGGTGGCGAAGCTCCTGGGCGCTGGGATGCTAGAAGCGCGCAGCCCTCCCCGCCCCGCGCAGGCCGCCGCCTCTTCCTCTCCAAAGCGGACTCACAGTGCCCCCTGGCGTCCGCGCGGCCCCGTTTTAAGGCGTTGTCCCTGTCCCCAAACTCATTCTATTCACCGGAAGGAAGTGGACTTTGTGACTTTATACCGATTCCCCTTTTAAGTACAGACGTTTTTGTCACGTTTATCTTTATATTCCAATACTAACTCACAAGGATCTTTGATTTTTTTTAAAGAAAATATTTCAGCTGTTTGAATGATGCTGCTAAGAAACAGAAATTATCAGCAAATATTTTTTGGAAAGTTACTCTATGCCAGGCATCTATTCACAGATCTATACACGTGTGGTAAATAGTAATATGCCATATCTTACAGAAGAAGAAATTGAGACCTCAAAACTAATTCGCCCACGATCTCACTGTTCCCGATGGAGCAAGGGGTTCGAATTGTGGGGGGATAAATTTAGTATCAGCCTTCAGCCGTCCAACTACTCACCTTCGAATCACAGTCCCCCCCCCTGTGCTGTGCTGTGCAACATGTGAGGGTAAAAAATGCGCAGGTTGTAAGAGGTGAGGTTTTTTGTTTGTTTGTGTTTGTTTGTTTGTGGGTTTTTGTTTGGTTTTGGACTGGAAAACTTAAAGCTCAAGAGTTTTTTTGTCTTTTTTTCTTTCTTTCTTTCTCTCTCTCTCTCTCTTTTTTTTTTTCTTTAACAGAGTCTCTCTTTGTCGCCCAGGCTGGAGTGCAGTGGCGTGATCTCGGCTCACTGCAACCTTCGCCTCCTGGGTTCAAGTGATTCTCCTGCCTCAGCCACCTGAGTAGCTGGGACTACAGGCGCCTGCCACCACGCCCGGCTAATTTTTGTAATTTTAGTAGAAACGGGGTTTCGTCATGTTATCCAGGCTGGTCTGGATCTCCTGACCTCAGGTGATCCGCCCACCTCGGCCTCCCAAAGTGCTGGGATAACAGGCAAGAACCACCGCGGCCGGCCTAAAGCTCAGGAGTTTTATTGTGTTTTCTTTCCCAAGCTGTATGAAAAGTCCAACAGCACTGTTCTGTCGTTCTTTGCCTTCTTATATGTGACCTTTTCCCCTCTGGGGGCTTAAAAATATTCATCTTGTCTTATAAATCCTCAGTGAAGGCAATGAGTATTTTTATTTCCGTTTTACGATTAGGGATACTGGTTGGGGGAAGATGAATGACTTGCCCAAGGTCATATAGTAAATCAGGACACAGACAAGATCAAGCTTGCCCTGTCAAAGTGCTTCCCTGACAGGCAGCAGTGATCCTCCTTTATTTATGTGCAAAGTACTCTCCAATTAGGAAATAAAGCATCCTGGTGCTCTCTTTGGAAGGGAAGCCTTTTATAAATTCATCACTTGTTAATCAGTCATAAATAAAACCTACTCACTTTTGACCTCTAGAGGAAACCTGCTATCTGGAGATTTCACTAATCTGAGCTTTGGAGACTTTTTTTCCCCTGGGTTTCCCTTCTATTTCTCTTGTACATTTCTATACTTACTCAAGTCCTCTTGGGGTGAACCATTGACGCACTGTATCTTTCCATTGCTTGCCTTAGCATATTGAACCTCTTAATAGATTTCATTCTAGAGGCTACTATGCTAAAATGTGTCTATCTCTGTGGAGACTAAAGGCTAAAGTTCAAAGTGACACTGGCAAGAATGATTGGCTAATTTTAAGATTTAGAACTGTAGCCTTTTAGAACTAGAGGCCACTGGAGATCATACCCAGCATCTAGATCTGCATGGAGGAAGCCAAGGCCCAGAGAAGTCAAGTTCCTTACCTAAAGTTACACAGCTAGTTTGTGACAGAACTGGGACAAGAACCCAGATCTGCTTCCTCACATTGCTCTTTGCAATGTACTGCATTACCTCATTTTTGCTGCAAGCACTTGGCCACTGTCAAAATCATTCATTTACTCATCAAATGTTTATTAAGTAGGCACTTCAGTGCCAGGCACTGAAGCAAAAAAGAAGAGTTTTCCTTCATTAATTGGAACAGGAGAGACTTCAGTATTTTAAATATGTAGAGAAGAAACTGACAGCTTTTTAAAATATGTTAGTTCATGAATTGTAAAGGTTACAAAGATACAAAGCAGTGTTTTCTTCTATCTGTAATATTATCCAAATTCTGTGATCATAATATTAGCCAAAATTTAAAATGAAACTGTATTTGAAATCCAGACAAAAATGTACTTTGAAAATGCAAGTGGCTACTCTGTTCCTAGTCACATCCTTAGAACACACAATTTATTCAGAAAACATTGTCAACTACCTCTAATTTTGTGTTACTTTTGATTATCATTGCTTTGTTAGAGCTTTTTTCTGTATATAAAAATTTTCAAAATATTTGTCATGCTGATTATTATTTAATATGTTTGGGGTCACACTTACTTTTGCAGAGGGGATGTCTTGCCTAATGAAAATCAATGGGAAAATAGGTTATGGAGAAAGTTTCTTTTTAGGCACCATTTTAGAACTGTTGTGCAATGGTAATCACTATGGCAAAATGCCTGTTGATCCTCTCCATGTAATTAATTAATGATAATTATATTCAGGTTTTCAACTCTAAATATCAGAAAACAGCTTTTCTACTTGCTCAGTAACTTGATTTAAGGATATAGAGTGAAAAATAATTTGTTATGGAATTTTCTTGGTGCCGTTTAAGGTTTCAGACTATTTTAGAAGATAAATGTTCACACCTAGTGCATGTAAAAATTAAATTCCATTAACATCTATTAAATGTCAGTCCCCAGGGTGTCTAGCCTTGTAAAAGTCAAAGATATATAATATTAATCTTAAAATGCAAAAATGTCTTGCCTCTGCTTAAACCATGAGCTAAAAAGCATCTAGAAGGAGTAGATGCCATAGGGAGAAAAGAGAATAATGGGCTTGAGTGATGTAACAGGCAATCTCTTCTTCGGTGGCTGGGAATGAGGTGCTGGGTTGGCAACTTAATTGGGGGCAGGCAGGGTGGGGGTGTCTGTTAATATGTCTGAGCTGTATACATTAGACTTGTGTGTGACAACACACATATGAAAGAAGGAAAGACAAGGAGCAGTGGGGAGTGCCAGCAGGATCCCATTAGATTATTCATTGCTGTTATAACAGGCCTTTCTTTCTTTCTTTAAAGAAGGAACAAAGGAGAGGAAATGCATGTTCAAGAAGTCATTCACTTAGAGGTCACTAATAAAAAGAGAACCAAGCTACAGACTATGTTTGTGATAGGAAATAAAATACGATACATTTTTCAAAAATTTTATTCTCTCATCTTTGGTAATCCCCAAAAGTTCTGTGTTTTAAAGCACACTCCGGAAGAGGAGGAAAGGGTTAATCTAGTGTCTCCCGAGGTAAAAATGATAGGTGCAGTATTTTGTTAGATAACAATGGGCAGCTCTTAGAAGTACCTTTATTTTCGCATTCTAAATCAGCAAAGCTATTATAATTTAGCACCTAAATATTAGGTTATATAACCCCATACAAGTGAAATTATATTGGTCAGTGCTATTTCAGACAAGTGCAAGTCATGTATATAATCACAAAGATGAAATCACTCAATTTATGACCAGTGCAAATTGACTAAACAACAGTTTTTCCCATCTGACAGTTTCTTCCCATTCTGGAGTTAGGACAAGCGATCCCATAGAGCCTACTTCCTGAGACCTGCATGGCTACTGATGACTGAGAGGTGGCTGGTTTTCTGTCTTTAGGCAATGTAATTTTGTGTATTTGTTTTAAAATCTTTAGTGCTTCTTGTCTGGTTTAAACTTGCTATTAGAATATATACTTTATAACTCTTCAATTCTTAAATTATAAGAACCCAGCATAATTAGAGCTCTTAGTAATGCCTGAGATCTTGCCTCTTTGCAGCTTTGGAGCAAGGCAGTGTGGAGTGCATCCCAGTTTTGAAACTATCTCTGACCTTGGAGGCTATACATACATATATATATATATATATATATATATAGTGTCTTAGATCCTATTTATAAACGTGCAAAGACAAGACCTAGGTGTACATCAGAAAAGCCTACATCAGAAAAGCCCCGTTCCTAGAAATAAGGCTGACAACCTGAAAGTAGGAGATGTTTTGAATATTCCTTCAAAACTTTTGTGCTTAACAGTTTCACAAAAGCCAAATTTCAAACCCTTTTTTGGAGCTGTTCAGCTGTCTTGTCTTAGTGAGCCCAGATGCCCACAGCTTGGACCAGGGCCGTGGCTTGGGGCAGTATGCTCTCAACCAGCATTCTGTGGCCTTAGAGGACTTGCTGGAGTCATAAGCAAGGAGAGAGGGTCTTCAGGAAACTGCCCAGAAAAGTAACATAGATGACATTTTCTTTATGCTTTACAACAGGAAAAATTCCCCATGTTTCAGAAGTGTAAAAATTAAGATGAAACAATATACTTAATTAAAAGGTAACATGGGTTTATTCCTCTATAATCCGAGTGGGGAAAACGTTCCTAATTTTGATTCGACTTCTTGAAGCAATGGGGAAAAACCTTAATACTTTTGATCATATAAATATGATAAACCTTTGCATGGGAACAAAAACCTCTATTAGCAAAGTAAATAGACAAATAACAGCTTGTCCTTGTGGGAAAATATTTAGAATGAATATGGTAACCATAGATTGGTATAGCTAATACAGAAAAAGCATTTAAAAATAGAGAAAATAAAAGGCCAACAGGGCTATGGAAAGATGGGTCAGAGAGTTCTCAGAAAAAAATAGACAAGCAAACAAATAGACCCTCATTTGAAATGATTCTCAAGTAGCCTCAAAGTAGGAAAAATGTAGTTTAGGAGGCCAAGGTGGGAGGATCACTTGAGGCCAGGAGTTCGAGACCAACCTGAGCAACATAGCAAGACCCCATTTATATTGAAAAAAAATGGCAAGCATGGTGATGCATGCCTGTAGTCCCAACTCCTGGGGAGTCTGAGGCAGGAGATCGCTTGAGCCCAGGAATTTGAGCTTGCAGTGAGCTATGATCACGCTATTGCACTCCAGCCTGGGTGACAGAGCAAGACCCTATTTCAAAAAAGAAAAAGAAAAAAAGAAAAGAAAAAAAAATGCACATTCAAACTACACTGAAAGACTATTCTTACCTATTAGATTAGCACAAATCATAAGGTTTAGCAGGCAAGGTTGAGAGAACAAGCATTCTCATAAACTGTGGGTAAAAATAAATATAAAACGGTACAATCCCTCTGAGAGTCAAATACCACTCCTATGATTTCATTTAATAGAAACAGAATTGTTAATCAGGTATTGAAGAGTCTGAAAGACAAAGTAAACTCTGAAGTATCCCAGATGTAGTAACTTTAGGAAGCACTATGTTGATGCAAAAGTCATTGCAGTTTTTGCCATCGAAAGCAATGGATTATTAATTATCCTTAAAGGTTGGGGAAACAAAGGAAGAAGATTGGGATTATTAGAATATAGAAACTTGGAAGAGGGGCCCTGCTGAGCTGGGACCCAGAATTCTGAAAAGGGAGTGCTTGGTTAGGAGAAAGAACCCCATGAGGCTGGGCCCAGACCTCCAAGGAAGGGACACCATCTGGACGTACAGGAGCCCCAGGGGCCCCCGCAGAGCAGAGTCTCAGACTTCTGAGCTGGGCTGCTGACTGGCTCGTGTGGATACTGAGAGGGTTCTAGGAATGTAGAAAATTGGAAACTGTGACCTACCCCTACTGGGTGAAAAACTGTGGCTTGGGTGACGCTGGCAGGAAGAGGAAACAAAGCAGAAAGCAGCCAGTCTCCTGGTCATTGTTTTTCCTGTTGTTCAGTCTATCTTTTGTGTGCTTTTGGAAGAACTCTATAGGGAGCCAACTAGTAAAGCAGAAATGTGTGCAGAGTCCTAGCCCCAGCTTCTCAAAGTGGAGGGTATGGAGACAAAAGTAACTCCATCTTTGATGCTGATCTGCCATGTTAACTTCTGATTAATCCCAGTCCCGTGAATTCCTCCTGATTTCCACTTTATGTACTGTCCCTAGTGAAAGAACAAGCCAACCTTGGTGTTATTGCACAAATTATAGCTCTGATGCACATAGCATTCTTGCCTGTTCTGGAAGGTGCCTTTAATTATCTTGCTGGTGTGCATATGCCCTTACCCTATGGTATAGAAGCCCTGGGTCAGGGGAGTAACATTGTAGAGATCTACCTCTCTTGCAGCTGCCCAAGACCATACTTCTATCTGTAAGCTCCCCCAGTAAAACACCCCAGACTGATAAACTGGATTTGTTGTATTTGTCTTGGTCTTTGCTTGCTTGACTTCTTTAGCATTTGGAGGTCATTTTGCACATACGGCCCTTTCACAGAATAGAGGATAAAATGGAAAGTATAGAAATGAGAAAAAAAATAACTAGAGACTCAGCACAATGCCTATGGAGTGGGATTTGTCAATATCCAGCAAATTTCATATGTATTTTCCCTTGGATTTAGCAATTCTGCTTTTGGGACTCTATCCCAAAGATACACTAGCAAAAATTTTTAAAATAAGGTAATAGTTTGCCTAAGACTATTCATCACAGCACTCTGTAATAACTAAATATTAGAACCAACCCGAGTATCCATCAATAAAGGACTGATGGAATACACCATGGTACATCAACATAATAAAGTACTTGGCAACTGTTGAAAGAATCGAAGACTATTTCTATACACTAGAATGCCATGATTTCCAGGATATATCACCACAATTGCCTCTTGAACAACACCAGTTTGTACTGCGCCAGTCTGCTTATACAAGGACTTTTTTCCAGCTCTGCCACCCCTGAAACAGCAAGACCAACCCTCTTTTTCAGACTAATCAACATGAAGATGACAAAGGTGAAAACCTTTATGACATTTCACTTCCATTTAAGAAACAGTAAATGCAGGCCGGGCGCGGTGGCTCAAGCCTGTAATCCCAGCACTTTGGGAGGCCGAGACGGGCGGATCACGAGGTCAGGAGATCGAGACCATCCTGGCTGACACGGTGAAACTCTGTCTCTACTAAAAAATACAAAAAACTAGCTGGGCGAGGTGGCGGGCGCCTGTAGTCCCAGCTACTCGGGAGGCTGAGGCAGGAGAATGGCGTGAACCCGGGAGGCGGAGCTTGCAGTGAGCTGAGATCCGGCCACTGCACTCCAGCCTGGGTGGCAGAGCGAGACTCCGTCTCAAAAAAAAAAAAAAAAAAAAAAAAAAGAAACAGTAAATGCATTTTCTCTTCCTTATGATTTTCTTAATAACAGTTTCTTTTCTCCAGCTTGCTATTGTAAGAATATAGTATATAATACATATAACCTATAAAATATGTATTAATCTACTATTTATGTTGTCAGTAAGGCTTCCAGGCAACAGTAGGCTATTAGTAATTACATTTCTGCAGACTAAAAAGTTTTATTTGGATTTTTGCATGAAGGTTGGCCTCATAGCCCCTGCATTCTTCAAGGTTTGGGGGGAAAAGCAAGATGGAGAAAAGTATATATAGCATGCTACTCTTTATTTAAGGAGGAGGTAGGACTATATAATTAAAATAAAACAATGGAAGAATAAACATTTAAGAAATAATTACCTAAAAAGGGATGGACAGAATAGAGTTGAGGGTTGAGTACAGGACCTAGACTTCTTTGAATACATATTTTGTGGATTTGACTGTGGAGCCATGGAAACACTTTACATAATCATAAAACAAAGTGAAATTTTAAAAAGCAACCTCTCAAAATTAGAACTAAAATAAAACAAATGAACCTCTGTCATAGAGTAGCATGACCAAACTGAGAGGAGCTATTCCAAGAGACTTTCAAAAATAATAATTTGATTGTACATGCCTGATTGAGTTACTGATATGGATTGGCTCTTTGTCCCCATCCAAATCTCAACTTGAATTATAATCCAAATTGTAATTCCCAGGTGTTGGGGGAGGGATGTGGTGGGAGGTGATTGGATTATAGGGGCAGTTTCCCCCATGCTGTTCTCCTGATCGTGAGTGAGTTCTCACAAGATTTGGTTGTTTGATAAGTGTCTAGCGCTTCCCCCCTCTCATTTGCTCTCCTGCGGCCTTGTGAAGAAGGTGCCTGCTTCCCCTTCTGCCATGATTGTAAGTTTCCTGACGCCTCCCCAGCCACGAAGAACTGTGAGCCAATTAAACCTCTTTCGTTCGTAAATTATCCAGTCTCAGGTAGTATCCTCATAGCAGTGTGAAAATGGACTAATACAGTTACCCTGTGGAAAAAAGAACAGCAATAAGTCATAAACTATTTTCAGTAATGTGACTGTTGGCAGGAGTATGAGAATTATACTGAGATTGTTATGTGTATAATACAGTATAAAAAAAGAATCATTGTTAGTGTTGTGGATATCCAAGATTTTTGGCATAATTGAAAGGAGATAGAGTTGTAAGATCAATGAGTTTAAATAAATACTCTATAATCCTAAATTTTAACTTGAAATATCAGTATGAGCTCATAATTTTTTTTCTCTTTTTAAAAACCGCTTATTTTTTAGCTCTATGAAAAGATTTAGAGCAATGATTGACCCAATTGTAATGAGATCTCTAGCATCCAAATTTGGTCTCTAATACCATTTCTCAGTAAAAGGAACTAGGGCTCCTTGAAGAAAAGCCTGATTCTAGGTTTAAAATCCTGTCTATCAACAACAGCAGTAAATGAACAAAATAGACCTGGAAATTTTTTTCATATCAGAAAGCAAGGAATTTATCAAAGATGATTAAGATCATGCCAAAAAAAATCAGTGGCCAACCTGAATAAGCTCTCATCAGGCAAAGATGGAATAATTTGAGCATCACCAATAAGGGTGATAACTGAATTGAGTTCAAACCCATCACATATGTTTAAACTCATAAGCTCATCTAATATTTTAATAAAACCTTAATTGGTAACCTTTACAAAATGTTAGAGAACCACTTCCTTATTCTGAAAACTGGCACATAAAGGGAGTGTATCAAACACTTTTTATGTTTTTCTGTATGATCTATACCTTAGGAAATAAAATCATTCGGAAGGAGGGGTTTTTTTATAGACATATTCCAGTTAAGTGAATTATAGTATCACTAATGCAACTTTTAATAAAATAAAGCATCTGAACCAGCAGATTTCTAGGTATGGGCTGCTGAACATCCCTAGGAGCCTTCTAGAGAGATCACAAGTTCAATGTTATTTTCATGGCAATGCTAAGACATTATTGACCTTTTTCCCTTTGTTCACATTTATACTGGTGATACAAAAGCAATGGTGAACAAAAAAGCTGGTGCCTCAGCACAAATCAAGGCAGTGGCACCAACTGTGCTACTGGCAGTTATATTTTCTACCACCACATGCTGCAGGAGGAAAGGCCAGTTTAATGTAAGAATTTCGTTCATGGAGTAGTAAAAATTATTACTTGTATTGAATCTTGAAATTCAAGTACTTAAAAAAAATCCATGTAATAAAATAGGAAAAACACATGAGGCACTTGTGCTACATTCTGACCCATGCTGGTCATCTCCTTGAAAACCACTCATGTGATTGTTAGAGTTGCCAGCTAAACTAGCCACATTTTTCATGGTACATGATTTTCACTTTAAGAAGTGACCAACAGAAAATTTATGGTTATACAGATTTGGACCTGGAAGATATATTTTTGAAAATGAGTAGAATAAATCAGACACTTCAAATAAACAACTGATAGTACTTACTGCTCAAGGTAAGGTTCAAGCTTTAAAATAAAAATTTGAATTTTGGAAAATTTCCACTTGCTACCATTATTTGGATAGCTTCCCAATATTGATAGGCTTTTCTATCTAATAACATTGATAGTTTCTAATACATGTGGTGTTTCTTTGACATCGAATAATGACATTTTTCCACATTTGTAAGATCACATGTATCAGTGACTCAATATTTTGCAAATAATGTCACAAAATAAGACAAGGATAAGATATCTATTAAAATAGTAAGATAAACCAAGGGACTTTAATGTAACAGAGTGAAAGTTTGTTGACATGATTTCAGATTATACACTGCAACTAACCTTTAATAAATTACCATTTCTCAAGTTTAGGTAAAGAAGAACATGTGCAATTAACCGAAAAATATGTGCACATTTTTCTTTGTAGAAAAAGGTGCTAAAATAATTTTGACACTTTCAATTGTACATCTTCGTGAGGTTGAAGTTCTTTAGATACTTCAACTAAAGCAACAGATTGAATGGAGAAGCAGAAGGGAGAATACAAATGTCTACTATTAAGTTGACAGAAAGTAAAAAGACTTGTAAAAAATCTAAAACTGTGTCCCTTTACTTAAACATTTTTTATTTTGGAAAATAATTATTTTCAATAAAAATATTTCTGTCATCTTATAAGGGCTTGTTGTTAGTTTAAATTAATAAATATTTTAAAGCCTCTTTCTCTTTGATTTCTAATATAATAAATATCAATAGATAAAACCCACATTAAAAAAAAAAAAGCTCTGCAGGACACTCAGTAATTTTTAAGAATGTAATACACTTATAAGAAAAAGTTTGATAACTGCTGATCTAAGTAATATCATCAATGGCAGACAACATCAAAAAAAGAGAGAAATTCAGACATTATTATTACCTTCTACTGAAAGCAGGCAATACCACCTATGAAGTAGTCTTGCCAGAAGTTATATTGAGCCTGAATCTGATCAAAGCCATGAATGTAACTACCAATTTATAGGAAATACAAAAGATGAACACATGGGAGATGAAATCAGCAAAATCCAGACTGAGGGAGACTGTGGAGAAAAGAATGACCTGGTTTCTTCAAAAAAAATGGGAGCAGAAAAGAAAGGGAGGAACTGAGAGAGGGAGAGAATTCCACAAGAGACATAAAAGGCAGATCAGCCCATGTTTAAAATGTGGAACTTTTCTGGAACCTGATTCAAACAAGCACTGTTAAAAATTATTATAAAAAACAAAATAATGTGTACACTGACCAGAAATGTGTTGATATTTAAAAAATAATTGTTAATGTTTAGCTGTGATCATGGTTTCATAGTTATGCACATTTTCCTTTTTTGGTAAATATAGAGATTCGTTATACATTAAAGATGAAACCTGTACAGATGAAGTCCATATAATGCTTAGGGTTTGCTGTAAAATAATCCCAGAAGGGAGTAAGTGATAACATAATACATAAAGATTAGCCATGGGTTCATTGTTGAAGCTGAGTAACATTGCATTGGGTTCATTATACTACTCTGTTTACTAGTTTATGTGTTTGCAAATTTCCATAATGTGTTAAAAAAGTCTACAGGTTATGAAAACTCTACATTGCCTTATGGGATGACCTGCAACCCTGTAGACAGGCACAATATAGCCTATTGTAGTGAAAACAGAAAACTTACCCTCTCTCAGGGCATGAAACTGATGATAACAAAGATCAGAGATGTCACGTACAGGTCAGCATTGAGGAAGCCTAGAAGTAAAACTACAAAAGGAGCTGTCATGAGCTGAATGTGTGTGTGCCTCCCTCCCAAAATTCATATGTTGAAGCCCTAACCCCTGTGTGATATGCTATGAGGTAGGGCCTTTGGGAGGTTATTAGGCTTAGGTGAGGGCATGGAGCCCCACCATGGGATTACTACTACTATAAGGAGACCAGAGAGTGCACTTGTTTGAGTTCTCTCTCTCTCTGCCTGTCTATGCCCCTGACCTCCACCATGTGAAGACACAGCAAGAAGTCAACCATCTGCAAGCCAGGAAGAAGCCTCTCCCCAGGCTCTTGTTGGCACCTTGATCTTTGATTTCCCAGCCTCCAGAATTGTGAAAATACATTTCTGTTGTTTAAGCCACCCAGTCACTGCCACAGAAAAACATAGCTTTGTGTAATATCAGCCTGATATGGTTTGGCTGTGTCTCCACCCAAATATCATCTTGAATTGTGGTTCCCATAATCCCCATGTGTCATGGGAGGGACCCAGGAGGAGGTAATTGAATCATGGGGGCAGTTTCCCCTATGCTCAAGATAGAGAGTGAGTTCTCACAAGATCTAATGGTTTTATAAGGGGCTTCCACCTTCACTCAGTTTTCATTCTTCTCTCTCCTGCCTCCATGTAAATAAGGACGTGTTTGCTTCCCCTTCTGCAATGATTGCAAGTTTTCTGAGGCTTCCGCAGCCATGCGAAACTGTGAGTCAATTAAACCTCTTTCCTTTATAAATTACCCAGTCTCAGGTATGTCTTTATTAGCAGTGTGAGAATGGTCTGATACACAGCCCAAGCAGATAAATACAAGAGCTCTATATAAAAGAATATGGCCCATATCCAGTGTACCAGAGGGGTGGAACCAGAATTGAAAATTTGGAAAATACCTTATACCACTGATTAATTGTCTTGTCACTTAATATCTACTGAGCATCTATTATTATTTCAAGCACTTCTCTCAGCACAGAGATGTAGCAGTGCTCAAGTGAGACAACGTTTCTCTCCTCGTGGAGCTTAAATAAATATATTATTTCAGGTGAAGATAAAAAAGATGAAAAAAAAAATAAAGTGGAGAAAGGAATAAAACATGTCATGAAGTACCCGGAGGAAGGAGTGTTCTGGATAGAAGGAACAGCAAACACAAGGATACTGAGGCAGCACCCAGCACTGTGTGTTTGGGGAGCAGCAAGAAGGCCTATGTGCTGGAGCAAAGTGACAGTGGCAGCAATCGGTATTGGGGAGACAGGGCCAAATCACTGTAAGGGCGTTGGAGCTTGTTCCAAATGTGTTGGGAGCCACTATAGAGTTTTAAGCAGGGGAGCAATAAGAGCTGATTCATGATTTAACAGGACTACTCTGGCTGCCCCATGGAATAGAGACCACAGGGACGGAGAACAGAATAAGCGAGGCCACTTAGGAAGCTGCTTCATAGGGCCAGGCAAGAGATGAGAGTGACGTGGACTCAGGCATGATGATAGTGGTACAGTTAGTAAGAAGCGAACATAATTTATGATACACTGTGATATGCACTGAAAGCAGACTGAGAAAAAGAGAAACCGAAGTTGACTTCTAAATTTTTGGCATCAGCAAGTGAGTGAATGGATTGCCACATCCTAAGATAGAGAAGTTAGAAGATGAGTGATTTTGGTGGTGGGGGTGGGGAGGAACAAGCGATTTCTTTCTAATGCAGACCCTCAAATGGAGTTGCCCAGATGAGTCTGTAGCTAAGGGAGACAGGTCGCAGAGATATAAACTTGGGCCATTTCACCACATAATTGGTATTTAAAGTCACAGGACAAAATGACTAGATTGAACAAGGCCAAGACTAAAACTTGGGGCACTCCAACATGCAGAACCTAAAAAGGACTCCGAGGAGCGGGAGAGAGGGGGAGGGAAGGAAAAAGAGCAGTCAGTGAGGTCGAGATCTAGAATCTGTGAATAAAGCTGTTTCAAAAACGGAATGGGCCACTGTGTCCAGTGCTGCTCACGGTTCCTGAGAGGCGAGAACTGAAATTGACTTTAAATCGGATACCACAGGAGTCAGTTTCTGGCTTTGTCAGGAGCAGTTTCAGCTGGAGCAGGCTCAAGAGAGACTCGGAGGAGGAAGTGGAGGTGGTAGTATGAGCAATTGTTCTAAGGAGTCATATTGCGAGGGATATGAGAAATGGGGCAAGGGCTGGAGAAGGGTGAGCAGCAAAGGAAGAGTCTCTTCGAATGGTAGGAGATGACCTATTCAAGCCATAGTTATCAAAGGCTAATTTTTCAGTGTTAGATAAATGGAGTATTCTTCATTATCCCAAAAGGATGAGTAAACTCAAATATGTATTGTGTGTGCTACATATCTTAAGACATGTTTCCAAGAGCATCTGAAATTTTGTTTGTACATGTATCTTGATCATTTATAAAGCCACTTTGATCTATAAATCAAGAAAATCTATCGTCATGACCATTTTTAAAAGCCAAAAATTAAGACATCATTAATTTGAAAGCTTCAAATCTAGACATTAAATGTGTGTGAATGTACAAAGAAAAGCATTTCTAATGCTGTTATATACTAGAGAAATTTTGTTTTGCTTGCTGTTTTAACTTGACAGGTGAAAGATTTAGTTGAACTTCATATTGTAAGAACTGTTAATAAAAGTTGTTAAGTAAAAAGCCCTGTATCTAAAAAGACCTTATAAACAGTTATTCTATCAACTTTTAAAGGTTTTTAAACCTCCCCAGAAATTACCTCGGTATCTGAAGTTTCTCTCTGTCTCCTCCTCTAATTATGCTTGTTATTTGTTATGCACCAGTATTGCAGATAATACAGTTTCTTGTTCTTTGTAAAAATCAAAAACAAACAAACAAAATTACCCCAGGTGGATCTACAGAAAGGAACAATGAAGGAGAGAGGAAGAAGCTGGTGGTGCAGGAACAAAGTCTTTAGGTGGCTGGGAGGGGATGGAATCCAAGGCATGAGGGGAGGACCTGGCCTTGGGTAGGAGCCCAGATGGTCCATGCATCCATAACGACTTGGAAGGTAGAGTCTGCAATTACAGACGCAAAGTGGGTTTGTAGATTTGTTGATGGGAGGATGTGGAAGTTCTATTTTGATTGGTGACCACAGGCAAGGTCATCTGCTGAGAGAGCAGGAGGGCAAGGGAGCTGGAGATGGTGCAGAAATAGTCATCCCAAGGAGAGTGAAGGGCTAGATAAATGGAGCAGGGGTGCCAGGAATTCCGGAGTCACACTTGAGGCTGATGGTCATTAGCTCCAGTGAGACCAGTCAGCAGGATTGTGTGTTCTCCTTCAGTTACATTAAGATGCTCAGGTGCAGGTGCAGGTGCAGAACTAGTGGAGGGTTTACTCTAACCAAACCTGGATTCAGAAGAAAACACAGAGTGAAATGCAAGAGGGGATTTTCACATAGGAAATGAAAAATTGGAGCCGTCACAACAACCAGCTTAGAAATAGAACCGTCTTTCTGTTATTCAGCAGAGAGCAAAGGAAGAGTTATCTAGTTCACCAAATAATATGATGAATAAAAACTTCATAATACAGGATCATAACTTCTATTTTTCCTTGAGACATAGTCTCACTCTGTTGCCCAGGCTGGAGTGCAGTGGCATGATCTCAGCTCACTGCAACCACTGATTCCCAGGTTGAAGTGATTCTCCTGCCTCAGCCTCCCAAGTAGCTGAGACTACAGGTGTGTGCCACCATGCCCAGATAATTTTTGTATTTTTAGTAGAGATGAGGTTTCACTATGTTGTCCAGGCTGGTCTTGAACTCCTGACCTCAAGTGATCCACCTGCCTCAGTTTCCTAAAGTACTGGGATTACAAGGGTGAACCACTGTGCCCAGCTGAGGATCATAAACTTCTTTAAGTTTGAAAGATTTAGTATGATAAAGCACCTACTTAAAGCATACTGGCAACCTTCTTGATGATTCTGAAGACCACAGGTACTTTGGGGTTATGAGCACCAATTAGTGCACTGGTGAAAGAAGTACCTGTCCTGATATTAGAGAGATGAAGAAGGGTTGACTATACTTAACGGAATTCCAGAGAACCCAACATACATTCTAATCAAAATCACCTTGATATAACCTACCACCCTGAAAATGCTTTAGGAAAGAAAATCACAGGCCTCAGGAAATCTTTTTCCAGGGCCTGAGATCAATGGTGTAGATGAGCAAAGACGATTTATAAGTCACTGACTGCAGGCACAGAGAGACATAAATTTCAGGTACAAAAGAAATAAAAGAAATGAGCACAAAACTACAGGAAAGGATGAATTTCTTCCTTAAGTTTTATTGCATTAATTTAATTCTATTCCTGGAAATAATGGGAAATGACTGAAGGTATTTTTTTTCTTTCCAGAAAATTCTGAAATGTTGTGCTTTTGATTGGTAAAAGGAAAGTGGGAATAACTTATAAAAATCACCATGAAAGATTTATAAAATATAAAAGCTGTAAAGTAGACTTTTTCTGAAGAGGTAGAAATTTCAGATCTTTGAAAAAAAGCTATGTTCTCCAAGAAGTTCTATGAGATTAATAGAGAAAAGGTTTAAATTTTTTTTGACAAAAAACTTAAGGTCCACATGAAAATGGAAATTTGCTAAGGAAGATACCAGATGATAAATAAGACTACAGCAATAAATTATGTAACCTTGAAAGAACCTAACGTGCACATATCTTGCAGTTCCTTATGGAATTGCTAGGTAAGGGCAGGTTTCTTTGAAGCAAATGGTGTTAATGTTAGTGTGTGGTAGAAAGATACAGGATTGTGCCTTTCTTTAAAATACATACAGCTCCTTTAAAAAAATACACATACCTCCCACACTTTCAAAGAAACTCTTAAGTGATATGATGAACTAAGGGAATTAGCTAATTTTTTAAAAAGCCTTGCACAGTACAGAGTAATCTATAAGCAAAATATTTTAACCTGACTGTATTTCAGTAAGATTCCATTTTTTCCTGAATATATTACATCCAGAATTTCTTCTTCATATAGGCATGTCACATTTCCTACAATCAAGCTAAGACAAGAAGGATGAATGAAATATTTTCTACAGACAAAAGAAAAACCGAGGTTGTGCATTTCCTACTACCAATATAAACTAAAAGCCTCTGTTGAAGACACTGATAAAATATAAATTTTCAGACCCAGCAGCCTCTGCTTGGTTTTGTCTGACCCTAACACCCTGCAGTCTACGACACTGATCTTTTCTGTCATCCACCCTTCCCTTGGCCTTGGTGACCCTCCACTGATTTCCCTCTTGCAGCTACACTTTCTGAGCCTCCTCTTCCAGCCCCTCTTGAGAAGAGGACACTTCTTCACTTACTGATAAATCAACTTATTTTCTGTAGTGCTCTCAATATACTTCCTCCCCATGCAATTCACTGATTTACTAGTAACATCTCAAAAGCTACAACTGAACCTTAGTCCCTAAGCTATCTCTTCCGCTTTTAAATCCAAGGTTTTTGGTTTCCAGAAGAAAAAATATGCATGACTCTCTCAGTATCAATTAAATTGATAATGTAATTCCATTTGCCCAAAATATAATCATCTTACTTCTCAAACTGATTCTTCAACCCTCTGTTCACTTTCTTTTTTTTTCTTTTCTTTTCTTTTTTTTGTTTTTGTTTTGTTTTGTTTTTGTTTTTGAGTCAGGGTCTTACTCTGTTGCCCAGGCTGGAGAGCAGTGGCATGATCTCAGCTCACTGTAGCCTCAACCTCCCTAGGCTCAGGTGATCCTCCCACCTCAGCCTCCCAAGCAGCTGGGACCATAGGCATGTGCCACTACACCTGGCTAATTTTTGTATTTTTTGTAGAGATAGGGTTTTAGCACATTGTCCAGGCTGGTCTCCAACTCCTGGCCTCAAGTGATCCTTCTGCCTTGGCCTTCCAAAGTGCTAAGATTACAGGTATAAGCCACCACATCAGGCCTGTTCTCTCTTTAGTAGAGTCAACAACCATGTAATGAGTGCACTGTGAGAGGCCCTCTTGCTTTAAAGGTGAGTAATACCCCTCACAGTGCAGCTCTTGAGGACTTGCTGCACAATGGGAAGCACAGATACTAAACCCTGATGATTAACACAATGAATACATGCTTGGTTGGTTATGAGAATGAAGGGCTGTGGTTTCCTAGCCAGTTGCATGCCAACCAGCTTGGCCTTCATCCTGTATGTAGAGAGGAACTATCTGACATGTGGTTTTAGATGCTGCCATGACTATGTGAAGAATATTCTGGAAAATGCCAGCTATTACCTTGCCAGGTATAATAAAATGCCAAGCATACTATATAGATAGATGATAGGTAGGTAGGTAGATTAGATAGAAGATAGATAGATAGATAGATAGATAGATAGATAGACTTCATGTATTGCTGGGAGGTGGAGTAAAGACCCATTTAAAGATTCAGCAATTCCACTCCAGCATGTGTATATGTGTGTGTGTGTGTGTGTGTGTGTGTGTGTGTGTGTGTATCCCAAATACATTCTTGCAAATATTCACTGCAATGTTACTTACGATGATGCCTCGGAGGCAACCTGCTGTTCATCATGGGAGGATGGATAGGTAAAAACGTGGGGGTTTGTGCAGCATGTGGTAGCATCCAGTAGTTAGACTGTATGATGGGAAGAACATACTCTTTCGTCACTCAGAATAGAAGGCACCGATAAGGAGATGGGGGTGGAGAAAGAAAAACTTAAGCATAGCATCTCTAATATGGACATAAGACAGAAGAAACGGAGAGATGGAGGCTGCGATGCTCTTAATTTATCCTCCACCTTGAAGAGGATTTGTTAAGAGATTAGATCAAGCTAAGCCTGTGTCTTAGGCTGTGGCTGAGAACTTGGAAGGGTAGAATGTATCCTCCCACCATGACCCTCAAGTCCTATTTACCATTCCAGAGCTGGGAAGGTCTCTCTGGTAACCCCACCCTCCCTAGAGAGTTTTACAATGGATCCCCCTGTTGGAGCACCTGCAACACAGGGCTGGAATCTTTGGGGAGATGGCAGAGACAATGGTGAAGTATCTGAACTTTTACTGACACTGCCTGGTTTAGTGTCCTGACTAAATCCGTATAGTCATGTGGCCCTGGGCAAGTTATTGAACCTCTCTGAGCTTCAGGATTTCTTCTTTCAAATGGTGCTTATGGTACCCGCTTCACAGGCTGCCCACAGAACTAATTAGATAATCCAGGGAAAGTACTCAGAATGGAGTCTGGCCCATAGTAAAAGCTCCATAAATGTTGATGAATATTATACTTATTATTAAGCTTCTTAAGACACAAACTAGACTTTTATAGCTTTGTATACACAGCAGCAACCCAAGTTAACATCTGTTGATGAAGATGAAACTTATTTGTGTATTGACCCAGTGGTATATGAGTTTTCTACCTACATTTTTCACAATATAGTTAAGTTGTAGGAACAAATGAGGTCTTAAGAAAACGTTATACAACAGGCCACAGGACTTCTTTATTTCTTTTCTTTTCGAGAAGGAGTTTTGTTCTTGTTGCCCAGGCTGGAGTGCAGTGGCGCGATCTTGGCTCACTGCAACCTCTGCCTCCTGGGTTCAAGTGATTCTCCTGCCTCAGCCTCCCAGCAGCTAAGATTACAGGCGCCTGCCAGGACACCTGGCTAATTTTTTGTACTTTTAGTAGAGACAGGGTTTCACCATGTTGGCCAGGCTGTTCTCGAACTCCTGATCTCAGGTGATTGACCCTCCTCAGCCTCCCAAAGTCCTGGGATTACGGGCGTGAGCCACCGCGCCCAGCCTACATGCCTTCTTTCAAAGTCATTTGCTCTGTTTGTGTGTGTGTGTGTGTGTGTGTGTGCATGATTCCAATGTCTGTCCCTGCATGATATCCCCAATTGCCAGATACTTTTTTGATAATGGATATAACCTCATTATTTTACATCAGTAACTAGCAACAATTTACTTTTTAATTAATTCAAGTGCTTACAGTGCCATATCCACTATCAACTTTTAATAAACTGTGACATAAATAAACAATTCTCTATGTGAACATGGGCAACTGGGTCAGGGATTGTGAAGCTTTTTCTATAAAAGACCAGATAGTAAATATTTCAGGCTTTGTGTTCTGCACAAAGATCTGAACGTACTCAAGCTGATGATTCCACAAAGTAAGGGATCCAAAATGCATTTCCCCCTTTAAAAAGAAATGTCCATCTGCATTCATTTATATTGATTATTTCACCTGATGCAAATGCACTGGAAATATGTTCACATGATTCCATGATCCAAAGTCGGCCTTCCTTTGATGAGTCAGGAGGGGATTTACTGGGGACCACCTTGAAAACCAAGGTCTTTCAAGGTCCTTGGACATTGGAGACTTTCTTTGCAACACCCACAACAGTGACTACCTTTCCCTTACGATAGACCTAACTTCATTCATTTTATAGTGGAACTATGTGAGTTGATATTTACCATATAGAGTACAATGAAACAGATATGAGCAAGGAAGACTAGGAAACAGGCAAGACAGGACAGATAATTCCTTTTCTTCTTTTCTCCTGAATGGTGGTAATAAAAAGTCATTTGAGACATACCAGTAAGGAGTTTTGAAAAGGCGAGAATTATAGGGATAAATAAATCCCACTCTATCAGTCTTTAAAGCATCATTGTCAAACCTCCTTGGAAATTTTTAAACAGGAAAGTTTGTGATTCTTTCTGAATTTAACAAGTTCTTCAAGCACCTGAAACATAGAAGGGGGAAAAGAATGTGGATTTCCAAATGTACATTGTATTCTTTGCAGAGTGAGGTAGAACTGTTGCTCCCTTGGTGATTCTTGGTTCTACAGACACACTGAACCAGGTCAAGTTGGAATTCCAGCAGTTTCTTGACAGCAAAGTGAAAATAGATGTGGTAAAAATAACATTTCTCTAACAAAGAAATATAGAGTTGCAAGATTTTACAAAGCGTAGTAGTTTCAGTTCTGTTAAAAAAAAAAAAAAAAAACAGAATAGGCTTAAAGCATCACCAGTGATGGAAGGGAAAATTGAATAGGAATGTTGACTTTTCTATATAAAAACTTTAAAAAGAATGATTGTAGCAAGATTTCATGGACAAAAAGGTACATGTAAAGTAACTGAAGTTACTAAAATGCACACCAGAAAAAAAATAAAAAATTAAATACTTTTTTCCTTTCTTTTTTTTCTCTCTCTCTCTCTTTTTTTTTCTTTTTTAATTTGAGACAGAGCCTCACTCTGTTGCCCAGGCTGGAGTTCAGTGGCGTGATCTCAGCTCACTGCAACCTCCGTCTCCCAGGTTCAAGTGATTCTCCTGCCTCAGCCTCCTGAGTAACTGAGATTACAGGCACCCGCCACCACACCCAGCTAATTTTTGTATTTTTATTAGAAACGGGGTTTTGCCATGTTGGCCAGGGTGGTCTCAAACTCCTGACCTTAGGTGATCCACCTGCCTCGACCTCCCAAAGTGCTGGGATTATATGCGTGAGCCACCATGCCTGGCCATATTTTTTTTTTCTAATTATCCAGACAGGAAGGAACAAAAATATTAACAATGATTGCCTTAGAATGGTGAGGCCATGAGTGAATTTCAATTTCTGTGTTATACTTAGCTGTATTTTTAATTTTTTGCTATTACCATGGGTCTGTAAGCAAATATAAACAACAATAAAGCAAGAAATATTCTTTTCTTACGATTCATATTACTCTGGCATAATTTTCTCCAGGAAAGCTTCCTAATCACACCCTACTCCTCTGAAAGGGATTAGAGACTATAATAGAGAGTCTGGCTCCAGTTTTGATGATTGACTACTGACAGTTTGATGCCTCACCCATTCCTTTCCCCTTGTGTGTCACAACTAGCCAAGCTGACATGAAAGCCCGAGTTCCCCCTCCTTAGGATCTAGTGGGAGATTCAAACTCAGCCCCTAACCACAATAAAAACCCAGAGCCAGGCTTCTTTCCTTGCCTCGTCAAGCCATTTTGGCCCTGCTTGAGGGGGCTGCCTTGCTCTCACCAGAGACCTGTGTCATACAAGTAATAAAGCTTCCCATTCCCTCTTGGGGTGTGTGCTTTTAAATTTTTATATATATATATAAATTTAAATATATATAAAACATTCCCATCACCCCAAAAACTTCATCTTTTCCCTTTGTTATCAATTCCCACTCATACCCTAGCCCCAGGCAACCACTGCTGTGCTTTCCTAACATGGTTCTGCCATTTCTAGAATTTCATATAAATGCAATCACAAAATATGTGGTCTTTAGTGTCTGGCTTTTTTGTGTAACAAAATGTATTTAAGATTTGCTACATTTTGTGTAGCAAAATGAATGTAAGATTCATCCTTTTTGTTGTGTGAATCTGTAATTAATACCCTTAGATTGAGTAGTATTCCAGTGTAAGAATAGGCCACAATTCATACTGCAGAAAGTAATTTATAGATTCAATGCTATCTCCATCAAACTACTATTGACTTTCTTCACACAACTGAAAAAAACTACTTTAAATTTCATGTGGAACCAAAAAAGAGTCCGCATAGCCAAGACCATCCTAAGCAAAAAGAACAAAGCTGGAGGCATCATGCTACTTGATTTCAAACCATACTACAAGGCTACAGTAACCAAAACAGCATGGTACTGGTACAAAAACAGATATATAGACCAAGGGAACAGAACAGAGCCCTCAGAAATGATGCCACATCTACAACAATCTGATCTTTAACAAATCTGACAAAAACAAGAAATGTGGAAAGGATTCCCTATTTAATAAATGGTATATGACTGGATAGTCATATGCTGAAAGCTGAAACTGGATCCTTTCCATACATCTTATACAAAAATTAACTCAAGATGGGTTAAAGCCTTAAACATAAGACCTAAAACCATAAAAACCCTAGAAGAAAACCTAGGCGATACTATTCAGGACATAGGCATGGGCAAGGACTTCATGACCAAAACACCAAAAGCAATGGCAACAAAAGCCAAAATTGACACATGGGATCTAATTAAACTAAAGAGCTTCTGCACAGCAAAAGAAACTTATCATAAGAGTGAACAGGCAACCTACAGAATGGGAGAAAATTTTTGCAATCTATCCATCTGACAAAGGGCTAATACCCAGAACCTACAAAGAACTTAAATTTACAAGAGAAAAGCAACCCCATCAAAAAGTGGGTGAAGGATATGAACAGACACTTCTCAAAAGAAGACATTTATTTAGCCAACACACAATGAAAAAAAGTTCATCACTGGTCATTAGAGAAATGCAAATCAAAACCACAATGAGATACCACCTCAGGCCAGTGAGAATGGCAGTCTTTAAAAAGTCAGGAAACAACAGATGCTGGTGAGGCTGTGGAGAAATAGGAACACTTTTACACTGTTGGTGGGAGTGTAAATTAGTTCAACCATTGTGGAAGACAGTGTGGTGATTCCTCAAGGATCTAGAACTAGAAATACCATTTGACCCAGCAATTCCATTACTGGGTATATACCCAAAGGATTATAAATCATTCGACTATAAAGACACGTGCACACATATGTTTATTGTGGGACTATTCACAATAGCAAAGTCTTGGAACCAACTCAAATGCCCATCAATGATAGACTGGATAAAGGAAATGTGGCACATATACACCATGGAATACTATGGAACCATAAAAAAGGATGAGTTCATGTCCTTTGCAGGGATATGGATGAAGCTGGAAACCATTATTCTCAGCAAACTAACACAAGAACAGAAAATCAAACACCACATGTTCTCACTCATAAATGGGAGTTGAACAATAAGAACACATGGACACAGGGAGAGGAACATCATACCTCGGGGCCTGTCGGGGGTTGGGGGGTGGGGGGAAGGATAGCATTAGGAGAAATACCTAATGTAGATGACGGGTTGATGGGTGCAGCAAATCACCATGGCACATGTATAACTATATAACAAACCTGCACGTTCTGCACATGTACCCCAGAACTTAAAGTATAAATTAAAAAAAAAATAGGCCACTGTTTATCCATGTAACAGCTGATGGACATTTGTGTCAACCCCAAAGGAAAAAATTGATGTTCGGTCTAGTTCTTGGCTTTTATGAATACAGGTGCTAGGAACATTTGAGCACTAATCTTTCTGTGAATTGATGCTACTATGCTTTCATTTATCTTGAGTAAACACCTAGGTGTGAAATTGCTGAGTCATATGATAAGAATAAGAAACTGTCAAAATGTTTTCCAAAGTGACTGAATGACTTTGCATTCCGACCAGTGATGTGGGAGAGTTTGATTTGCTACACATCGTCCACAGCGCTCGTCATTGTCAGCCCTTTTAACTTTGACTGAATGTATTTAATTTCAACTAGATGTGTAGTTGCATTTCTGTCATGATTAATGATATTGACCATACTTTCCTGTGCTTATATATTTTTTGGTGAAGTGTCCAATTTTTGTCCATTTTATCGTATCAAGTTGTTTTAATATGAAGTAACAAGAGTTCTTATAAAATCTGGATACATGATTTTTATCAGATATTTATACTTCACAAATAATTTTTCTCAGTATGTGGCTTGTCTTTTCGCTTTCTTTACATAGTATTTTTAGGACAAAATTCTTAAATTTTGTCTAATTTATCAATGTTTTTCCTTTGGGGTTCACACTTTGTGTGTGTGGTGATTACTTTTTTTTTTTTTTTTTTTTGAGGTGGAGTCCTGCTCTGTCACCCAGGCTGGAGTACAATGACGCAATCTCAGCTCACTGCAACTTCTGCCTCCAGCGTTCAAGGGACTCCCATGCTTCGGCCTCCTGAGCAGCTGGGATTACAGGCGTGCACCACCATGACTGGCTAATTTTTGTATTTTTAGTAGAGACAGGATTTCACCATGTTGCCCAGGCTGTTCTTGAACTCTTGACCTCAGGTGATCCACCCACCTTGGCATCCCAAAGTGCTGGGATTACAGGCATGAGCTACCGTGCCCAGCTGTGATGGTTAATTTTATGCATCAACTGGACTGGGCTAAGGGATGCCCAGATAGCTGGGAAAACATTATTTCTGGTATGTCTGTGAGGGTGTTTCTGGGAGAGATTAGCATTTACATCAATAAACTGAGTAAAGAATATACACCTCACTAATGTGGGCAGGTGGGCATGATCCAATCTGTTGAGGGCCTAAATAGAACACACTCTGTGTTTAAACATTATAGCTCCTGGTTCTCATAGACTAAAAATCTCAATTGTTAAAACTCAATTTCCCCCAACTTGATCTATAGATTCAGGCTTTATTACTATTGTTATTATTATATGTAGAGACTGACAAGCTCATTCTAACATGTACATAAAATTGCAAAAAATTTAGAATAGCCATAACAACTTAGAGAAAGAATAAACCAGAAGTATATCTGATTTCAAGACTTTCCATATAGCAACAGTAACAAAAAAAAAAAGTTTAGTATTGGCCTAGATATAGACATATAGCTCAATGGGATAGAATAGATAGTTCAGAAATGAACCCACTTGTATATGACCAATTGCTTTTCAACAAAAATATCACGGCATTTTAATGAAGAAAGAACAATCTTTTCAATAAATGTAGTCTTCAATGTACAGTTTCTGTAAACTTTAGTAAAAGTTTATTCTTAAGTATTTCATATTTAGCTATTGTAAACATTGCTTTAAAAAATTCCAACTTTTGATAATTTATTGGCCTTATAAAGAAATACAATTGATTTTTTTCACATTGACCTGGTATCCTGTGACCTTGCTAAATTCACTTCTTAGTTTGAGTAGGGATTTTTGTTTGTTTGTTTGCAGGTTTCCTAGAATTTTTACGTAAATAATCATGTTATCTGAGAATAAATGAAGCTTTACTTCCTCTACAAATTATGTCATTTATTCTGGTTTTATTGCTATGGGTAGGACATCTAGTACAAGGTTGAACACAAGGAGTGAAGGCAAACATCCTTGCCTTGTTGCCTGAAGATAAGAGAACAGTTTCTTGGTTCCTCTTCCTAAGTCCAGCAAAGGCCTAGTTCTCCTACAACTTTGAAGCTAGGTTTGGTTTGCTCTGAGGATTCCTGTTCCTCCTCCTACCTTATTAAATAAAGGCTTTCTGATTTGCATGCTCAACTACCACTCCTTTGGATGATTGTCATTTAACACTTCTAGGTGACCTCAGAATCACTGTTCTGGCCCAACCTTTCATCATCTCCTGCCAAGATGACAACAGTAGCTCTTCATTGGTCTCCTTGCTTCTGCCGTTGCTACCCTAACATATGTTCCCATCTAGCAGCCATGGTGATCCTCGTAAGATGGAAGTCAGGCCGTATCTATCCTCTGCTCAATGCCCACCATTTTTGCTTTTCTTTCAGAGTAGAAGCCAATGGTCTCACAAAGTCCTACAAAGCCATAAAAATGCTACCACATCTAGCTCCACCAACTTTCTCACGTCCTTATTCCACACAGGGACACTTGTCTCACTGCCGATCCTCAAATGCACACATGCTGCCGCCTCAGAACCTTTACTCTTGCTGCTTCCACTGCCTGGAATGTTCTTCCCCCAGGTATCTGCACGTCCTTCTTCAAGTCTTTTCTTAAATGGGCTTTCCCTAGCCACTGTAATTAAATTACCAAACAAACAAATAAATAAACAAAAACCCTAGCCCCACCACCTCATACACTTTGCCCCTTCTTGGCTTTTATTTTTCTTACTGGAACTTGCTATCATCTAACATAATATGTACTGTAGGTTCAATGACAGCAGAGATTTTTTTGGGGTGAGAGGAAAGTGAGTGTTTTGTGTACTGCTATATACTCACGGCTTAGAACACTAGCACGTGGTAAGTGTTCAATGACAATTTTTGGAGTGAATGAACGGTGATAAGCCATGTAGATGTTCTTCAATAGATCAGAAGAGACGTGTTTGGTGGAGAAATCCACAAGGCACATCTAGACCTAACAGGCTAGTGTGAAAGAGTTTGTACAATTTCTGCAAATTCTTGTTAAAGAAAATACGTTCATTGAGTGCATAATAAGCAACATTACTCCAATTATTTGGAAACCCAAACATAAGCAGAAGTCAAAGACACTTATTTATTATGATTTTAAAAGGCCTCTGTTTAAGTTATCTGGCTCTCTTATTCTATTCCTCTAAATTAATTTATTTTGATACATGTGGTGCCTAATGTGTTTATGCATTTACAGCAGTGTGATTATAGCAGCTTCAAAGAACTTTGTAATACAATGAAAATGGGTTTCTTTCTTTCTAACTCTTTGTAACACTTTTCCAATTTATCTCCGTTGCTTCACTGTTCAGAGTTCAGTGTGCCACGTTGCATGCTCCTCTGCCTAGAACCGTACCTGTACCCCACAGATAAACTGGAATAGAATGAGGTACTAATGTGTGGGCTCCAGAGCATGGTTGAATCTGGGTTTTAGCATAAACTCAGAATATTAACAAAGACAAAATAGCAGATTCAATTATAGATGTGCAAAGCCTCAGAGACACTAGGAGGAAGGGAAGACAAAGAAACATTCAGTTTTAAAATAACAATAGTGTTAGTATTTCACTGTACAAAGCACTTTTGAGAACTTTATCTTTTGTGAGCCTCATTTGCGCTCTTTGAAATAAGCATTTTTATCCCTTTAAAAACGACAGAACCAAAGCTCACAGAGCCTGAGGGTCTTTCATAGCCTCATAACTATTAAGTGACAAAGGATTACCAACTCCACGTCCAATAGCTCTAAATTATATGCCTCTTTCACTGCATTAGGTTCACGTACTAATTGATCCTTGATCAAAAATTATTAAAGTGTCTGAAATAAACTGATTTTTAAAAAGCAGCGCAAAAGCAGTAAAAAAGCACAAAACCTCGCAAACAGGAGGGCTTCTATAATAATTTTAAGTAAAGGGAAGAAGTTGAGATATAGGAAGGAAACAAATGGTCAGTGTCAAAATGAAAAGAAATGTCAAAATAAAGTAAAAAGCAAAGACACAACAGAAACAATGATAGTAAGAGCAGAGATAAATGGCTTCTCATGTGCTTTCTGCATTTCTGTGGATCCACTGTGAAGAGAGTTCTATTGAGCTGAAGAACTTCCTGAGCACTCAAACAATGATTGCCATTACTATTAAAGGCAGGAAGGAGCTTAAAGTTAAATGAGCCCCTCTGTGTTAAGCAGTCTTAATAATGCCACAATCTGGTATGTTATTTCCTTATAGCAGTCTCATAAAATATTGCCTAATGTATTTTTTACTTTATAAAGATTTTGGCCTGGTTTTCTGCTATCACACTAGAAGTCAATGCTCAAAAAAATAATAGACAAATGTTATAAATTTTGATATAATCAGAATTTCAGAAACAAAGCCAGTGCTTTGATGATGTGGAAAATATTTCATTAATGAATCGAATGTCTTGTGAATTTTTTAAAATACAAGAAAATAAATATCTTATAAAAATAAAGTAGCAGATCCTGCTGTTGGAGTAAGTTACATAGTCAATATAATATCTTTCTTCTTTAATATTTCCGGGTAAAAACAGTTGTTCTAGAAGACAATGATGAAAATTAAATTAACTATAAAAAACCATTGTGTCATTTGCAAAACCATTTATAATATAAATGAGTTTATGAGAGATATGTGAAAGAAAGACTGAGCTTATTTCAAAATTTTCAAAGCAGAGTGTATAATAAATTAATTATCTACAAGGATAAATTACACGTTTGTATTCTAGGCATTTATTTTGTCACCAACTTGATAGATTCTAGTTATAAGTTTTAAGTGGGACAACCTGTAAGATGGTAGAGTTATTACATTTAATATTTCTTAAACATTTGGTTCACACACTTTTAGTTTACCACAAGGCATTTCATTTTATCATAATTTATATACCTAATGTAATTTTTGTGAATATGCATAAATCAGTTGATTGAGTTGTATATGCATATGCAATGCTTGCAGTTTCAGTAATAAGGCAAGCTATTCCCTTTAAAAAAAACATGGCCTATAATCTTATTTTTTAATCTTCAAAATTACAAACAAGGTTTTGGAATAAACATTGTCTTAAAACGGTGAATATAGAAAGTCAAAACTCTTATAGACATATGTCTTTTCTGGCTCTACTGCATTTTCATCCATGAATAAGAATTCTCTTTTTCTTTATCAAACTATATTTAGGAGATAATTATCATGAGGAATAATATCTGCACATGTTTGATGAAGCTTTTGATATATTCACCTGTTTAAAAAGAACATACTTATCTTAAACTTGCTTTTTAAAAATTTCAATAGTTTTGGGGTTACAGGTGGTTTTTGGTTACATTGATCAGCTCTTTAGCAGTGATTTCTGAGATTTTGATGCCCCCATCACCCAAGCAGTATACACTGTACCCAAGAGGCAGTCTTTTATCCCTCACTCTCTCACCGTCCTTCCTGCTTGAGTCCCAGTGTCCATTATAGCATTCTTATGTCTTTGGATCTTCTTAGCTTAGCTTTCACTTACAAGTGAGAACATAGGATACTTGGTTTTCCATTCCTGAATTACTTCACTTAGAATAATGGTCTCCAGCTCCATTCAAATTGCTGCAAAAGACATTATTTCATTCCTTTCTATGGCTGAGTAGTATTCCATGTTGTACATATACCACATTTTATTTATCTGCTCATTGGTTGATGAACATTTAGGTTGGTTTAATATTTTTGCAATTGTGAATTGTCCTGCTATAAACACGTGTGTGCATGTGTCTTTTTCATATAACTTCTTTCCCTTTGGGTAGATACCCAGCAGTGGGATTACTGGATCACACGGTACTTTTACTTTTTGTTCTTCAAGGAATCTCTACACAGTTTCCCACAGTGGTTGTACTAGTTTACATTCCCACCAGCAGCGTAAAAGTGTTCCCTTTTCATCCCATTCACACCAACTTCTATTATTTTTTGACTTTTTGATTATGACCATTTTGCAGGAGTAAGATGGTATCTCATTGTGGTTTTAATTTTTATTTACCTGATAATTAGTGATGTTGAACATGTTTTCACATGTCTGCCAGCTGTTTGTATATTCTCTTTTGAGAATTGTCTATTCATGTCCTTTGTCCCCTTTGTAATGGGATTATTTATTTTGTTTTTTTTCCTCACTGATTTGAGTTCCTTGTATATTCTATATATTAGTTCTCTGTGGGATGCATAGTTTGTAAATATTTCCTCCCAATCTGTGGTTTGTCTGTTTACTCTGCTGATTATCTCTTTTGCTGTGCAGAGGCTTTTTAGTTTAATTAGGTCCCATTTATTTATTTTTTGTTTTATTGCATTTGCTTTTAGGGTCTTCGTCATGAATTCTTTGCCTAAGCCAATGTCTAAAAGAGTTTTTCTGATGTCATCTTCTAGAATTTTTGTGGTTTCAGGTTTTAGATTTAAGTCTTTGATCCATCTTGAGTTGACTTTTGGATAAGGTGAGAGACAAGCATCCAGTGTCATTCTTCTACATGTAGCTTGCCAGTTTTCCCAGCACCATTTATTGAATAGGGTATCCTTTCTACACTTTATATTTTTGTATGCTTTCTCAAATATCATTTGGCTGTAAGTATTTGGCTTTACTTCTGGGTTGTCTATTCTGATACATTGGTCTACATGCCTATTTTTATACCAGTACCATGCTGTTTTGATAATGATAGCTATGTAGTATAATTTGAAGTCAGGTAATGCGATGCCTTCAGATTTGTTATTTTTGCTTAGTATTGTTTTGGCTATGAAGGTGCCTTTTTGGTTCCATATAAATTTTAGGATTGCTTTTTCTAGTTCTTTGAAGAATGATAATGGTATTTTGAGGGGAATTGCATTGAATCTGTAGATTTGCTTGGGCAGCATGGTCATTTTTGCAATATTGATTCTACCCATCCATGAGCATGGGATGTATTTCTATTTGTTTGTGTCATCTATGATTTCTTTATACAGTGTTTGGTAGTTTTCCTTGTAGAGATCTTTCACCTCCTTAAGTATATTCCTAAGTATTTTATTTTATTTTATTTTATATTTTGAAGCTCTTGTAAAAGGGATTGAGTCTTTTATTGATTCTCAGCTTAGTCATTGTTAGTGTACAGCACATTTCTCAGCAGAAACCTTACAAGCCAGAAAAGACTGGGGCCCCATCTTTAGCCTCCTTAAACATAATAATTGTCAGCCAAGAATTTTGTATCAATCAAAACTAAGCTTCATAAATGAAGCAGAGATAAAAGTCTTTTTCAGACAAACAAACGCTGAGGAAATTTGCCACTACCAAACCAGCACTACAAGAAATGCTAAAAGGAATTCTAAACTTTGAAACAAAACCTTGATATACACCAAAATAGAACCTTCTTAAAGCACAAATTTCACAAGGCCTATAAAACAATAACACAATGAAAAATAAACAAAGTATCTAGACAACAATTGACATGATGAATGGAACAGTGCCTTACATTTCAACATTAGTATTGACTGTAAATGGCCTAAATGCTCCACTTAAACGATAGAGAATGGCAGAATGGCAAAAAAAAAAAAAAAAAAAAAAAAAAGCAAACACACACACACCAACAAATGTCTATCTTCAAGAGACTCACCTAACACATAAGAAATCACATAAACCTAAGGTAAATGGGTGAAAATTCCATGCAGGGCTGGGCACGATAGCTCACACCTATAATCCCAGCACTTTGGGCGGCTGAGGTGGGTGGATCACCTGAAGTCAGGAGTTCAAGACCAGCCTGGACAACATGCTGAAACCCCGTTCCTACTAAAAATACAAAAATTAGCTGAGCATGGTGGCAGGTGCCTGTAATCTCAGCTACTTGGGAGACTGAGGCAGGAGAATCGCTTGAACCTGGGAGGTGGAGGCTGCAGGGAGCTGAAACCGCGCCATTGCACTCCAGCCTGGGAGACAAGAGTGAAACTCCATCTCAAAATAAAATAAATAAATAAAATAAAGGATACTCCATGCAAATGGAAACCAAAAGCAAGCAGGAGTAGCTATCCTTATATCAGACAAAACAGTTTTTAAAGCACAACAGTTTAAAAAAGACAAAGAAGGACATTATATAATGATAAAAGGATTAGTCCAACATGAATATATTACAATCCTAAATTTATACGCACCTAACACTGGAGCTCCCAAATTTATAAAGCAATTACTACTAGACCTAAGAAACAAGGTAGGCAGCAACACAGTAATAGTGAGGGGCTTCAGTACTCCACTGACAGCGCTAGACAGATCATCAAGACAGAATGTCAACAAAGAAACAATGGACTTAAAATATACCCTAGAACAAACGGACTTAACAGATATTTACAGAACATTCTTCCTAACAACTACAGAATATACATTATTCTCATTGGCACATAAAGCATTCTCCAAGATAGACAATATGATAGGCCACAAAACAAGTCTCAATAAATTTAAAGAATCAAAGCCATATCAAGTGTCTTCTCAGATCACAGTGAAATAAAACTGGAAGTCAATTCCAAAAGGAATCCTCAAAACTATACAAATACATGGAAAGTAAATGATCTGCTCTTGAATGATTTTGGGGTCAACAATGAAATCAAGATGGAAATTTTAAAATTCTTTGAAATGAATAATAATAGTGACACAACTTATCAAACTTCTGAAATACAGCAAGAGTGGTGCTAAGAGGAAAGTTTAAACTTACATTAAAAGAAATACATACTTTTGTTGAAAATCTAGATAGTAGATGACAAAGAAGAAAATAGGACTTATTTATAATCTCATCAACCATGGATAAACACTGTTAACATTTTGGTACATTTTCTTCCCACTTTTATATGTACATGTAACATGTAAATTTTCTTCCACTAGTATAGACATGTAACTAATATCTTTATACATTCTCCTTTGTGCACATTTCTGATTATTTTCTTCGGTTAAGTTCCTAAAAAAAGGAATTACACTGTTAAAGTGTCTGATACATATTGCTAAAATTACTTTCCATAAAGATTCTACCAATTTCCCCTCCACCAAACGTGCATATGTCTTACTCAGTTCTAGGCAATATAAGTAATTAAAAATTTTTTTTCAACAACCAAAATTAACATAACAATATTGTTTATACCTTTATCTCTTTGATTACTAGAGAAGTTACATTTTTCAAAATGTTTAGTAATAATTTGCATTTGTTCTTGGTAAACTAGTTGTTCATATACTTGGTCTATTTTTACCAGTCTGTCTTTTAACTTTACCTATAGTTTTTTTGAAACAAAAATTTAATATTTTATGTAGTCAAATCAATTATTCTCTATTTTTGCTTTAAGAAGTCATTTCCCAGTCAAAGATGAGCTGACTAGGTAAAGAATCTCTTTAGCTTTTATATCATTTGATTTTTTCTACTTAACGCTTTACTTCATCTTAAATTTGGTTACAGTATATTGTTAAGTGAGAGCAGATCATTTAACTTCCATGCATTTGTATAGTTTTGAGGATTCCTTTCGGAATTGACTTCCAGTTTTATTTCACTGTGATCTGAGAAGACACTTGATATGACTTTGATTTTTTAAATTTATTGAGACTTGTTTTGTGGCCTATCATATTGTCTATCTTGGAGAATGCTTTATGTGCCAATGAGAATAATGTATATTCTGTAGTTGTTAGGAAGAATGTTATGTAAATATCTGTTTAAGTTTATAATTAAAAAAATAATAACTAGCTATTCTATTAGCTTATCTATTTGACAATCCTTCTTTCTCCACTAGTTTGTGATGTCAACGTTTTCTAATTTGGGGTCTGCTTCTACACTGTTTTCTGCTCTGTTCATTAGCTTATCTGTTCTTGTGCCAATATTATACAAACTTAATTCTTATAATCTTTTAATCTGTTTAGAATCTGTCTTAAATAAAAAATTTTAACCAAGTCTATGTATTCTTCCCAGTACATTTTACAATCATTTTGTTATGTTCCTTTTATAATGTAATATTTTTGAATACAATAGACTTAAATCAGTCTTCTACCTCTGGAATAGAGTATGGAGTGTATCTTACTTTGTCTTTAGGTCACCTTCAGTAACATTTTTGTATTTTTCTTCAAATGGTTTCCCAAACTTTCTGGAATGGGCTTACCTTGATTGACCACCCTGAAGTATTAAACCCAAAACCCTATTTATCTTACTATTTTTAATGCAAATTCCTTCAGTTCTTTGATTCTCCCAATCATTTGCATATGCAAATGTTCCCTTCCATTTTAGTAACATATTATTTAATAATTAAAATCCTTCTCGTTTATACTGTTGTTTCACTGCACTCATCTTTAGTAGAATTTGCTTTTGTATTTTATAAGCCTCAAGTACTAAGGCTCAGAAATAATGTAGGTATCCACCTTGCTTCCCTTAATTCCTTGCAAAAATGGATACAATTAGCTGAGACCCTCCCCATCTACCAAAATTTGCCAACCTACCTGCCTCCTCTTCTTGATTTTGGCTTATTGCAACCTCCACCTCCCAGGTTCAAACGATTCTCCTGCCTCAGCCTCCTGAGTAGCTGGGATTACAGGTGCGCGCCACCACACCCAGCTAATTTTTGTATTTTTAGTAGAGATGGGGTTTTGCCATGTTGGTCAGGCTGGTCTTGAACTTCTGACCTCGTGATCCACCCTCCTTGGCCTCCTGAAGTCCTGGGATTGCAGGCATGAGCCCCCGTGCCCAGCCACCTGCCTCCCCTTCTATTGTAGTGGGAGAAGCATTCATGTCCTGAACTCCACCAACCTTTCCACCAGAGTGACAGCAGTCCATTCCTCCATTGTCTACAAGACTCTGCTTCTGCAATTTTACCTTCTCTTTCCTATACCAGTTTCTCTATCTCAACTGAATTATTCTCATCTGCATACAAATTTGTCTAACATTTCCTTTCTTAATTACTTCCTGGACTCTATGACCTGCTCTGGGTACATCACTATTTCCTGTTATTCTTTTAGTAGAACTCTCAAAGTTTTTAATCTAGTCCCCATGTTTTCCTCTCTTCTTAACTTCTCACAGTCAAATACCTTTTCTCTCCACTCTCTTGAAAGGTTACCAATGATTTCTGTGTTGTCCAATCCAAAGGGCTCCTCTCTGTTCTCTCAGCAGGATGGAATTAACCACTCTTTCCTCTGGAAATACTTCTTTTGTTGGTTTAGGTATCACTAAACCATCCCGGAAAACACATATATCATGCTTTCTAAATCTAGGCGAAGAGGGATGGAATTTCAGGAGCTTAAGCCCTCGGCTTTCCCCCAAGTGACCACAAAGTGTAGGACTAGAGAACATCAGCCTTACTCCTGTGTCTCAGTCTGCAGTGCCAGGCTTGTTGGAGGCAGGTTAGAAAAGTAGATAAGCCACTTTCCTCCCAGAGCTCCTCATATTTGTTGAGAATAAATAGGTTCTACTAAAACCACCTTGGAAAAATAAACTATCAAACTTTTACTTTTGTCAAATCCTCATTAACCAAACATGGCAAAGTGGGTTTTCAAGGTTTTACAGACAGATGAAAATGTTACGAGTGTTGGATACAGTCATAGACTTGGTCCAGGATGTCCTTTGAACATTGACCATAATTCAGGTTCAAAATTGTTTGTTGAACCCACATAGTCTCAGACCCTATCATTACATACTGTTTATATTAGATCCTGTTATTGCTGTAATATATCCTAGAAGCAAACTAATTAAGTGCCTTTTGATTTGAGTGAAGTGAGAACAGTTAGAGAGGATAGATTCTAATTTGCTTTGGAAGTTAATGGAGTAATGGACTGGTGGGAAGTAAAGGTGTTGAAGGAGAAACTCAGCAGGGAGAGAGAGCAGAAAGACCCCCATCCTCCTCCCAAATTAGGCTACTTTCTTTGTCAGAGAGGAACACTTGTTAATTATGAAACACTCATAAATCTGCCTCAACTTAAGTGCCCAAGAGCCGAGGATAATGGAATGAAAAACAATTTAAATCACATTATATAGCAAGCAACTGAATAATGTATTTTTGTACCGTCTCAGTGCATTTCATTACTTCAAGGCCACAGATTTGCTCCTGCAGCTTCAAATAGCAGAAGGAAACACACTTGGGTTATATTGTTCTTTATGATTCATGGGTTCTCAGCAGTAAACAGAGCATTTGCTGCCAGAGGCTTTTTCCTTTTCAATGCCTGCTACCAATTTATGGGTTGTTTTTTGAAGGGCTTTGAAAGTGTTGAATCTGCTGAAAATATAGTTATCTTGGAATGTTAACAGAAATTTTAGAATTTCTATGACTAACAACTATTTTAAGAAATCTAAACTATATCTTAAAAAGAAAAAAGTAGTAGTTATGAATTATTTTCAAGGACATACATTGTTATTTTACCTCTTCGGGGTACTATTGAAATCCATGAGAAGAAAAAAAATCTTTTATTTTGGTATGTTTTGTTTTACTCATAATATTTAAAAATGGAGTTACAGTAGTCATTAATCAGATGTACAGGCCCCAATATAAGAACTCCCACTAGCTGAGAGAAAATGAATGAGCCACTCAGGTCAGAGAAAACCTATACATTTGAGTAGAACTATCTCATACTTACTGATAGAATTCTCTGAATGCGATTAATAACAATCAAAGATCCCATGCAATTAAAACTTATTGCACCTAAGAGTCGTGGACATTTATTGCCAGAAAGGTCCATAGAGGTCATTTGGTCTAACCTCCTCATTTTTCACAGATGAAGTTACTAAGACACAGAGAGAATTAAAGACTTATTAAAGGGAATACTGCTAGAACCAGGACCAAATTCAATACTTTTAAACTTCAATTGGAGTGAAATTAAAGAGATATTAATTAGGTTCCATTGCAGACCACCTTGTAGACTAAATGTCCAGAAGAAAGAAAATTGCTGTAAAAAGTGTTAAAGTATTTTACAATGCATGATTGAGCTGGCAGAGAAGTACAAATAATAAGAAGGGCCCAAATGATAAGAAAGTACAAATTTAGAGTTGCATATAAATGCTGGAGTTGTGTTTGTTCATAGTATTTGCCAATGCCTGGGATCCCCAGTCCTAGAATTTAAGGAGCCACATGCAAAATCTGGAGCTTGAGCTGGATGGGGTTGGGGCAACTGACCGCCACATAAAGCAGCAACTTTAAAGATGATAACCTCTGCAATAGGGTGAAGTAGAAAAATATCACCTCATGGAGGAAGAGAGTTAATAAATTTACCTTTTGTCAAATTTGGCTCTGAATGTCAGGCGAACATTCAGATTTGCTCCTGCAGCTTCAAATAGCAGAAGGAAACACAGTTGGGTTTTCCCAAAAACACAGGTTTTCCTGGAAGATTCCTTTCAAGAAACTGGCACTCAGTGGGGTTTGGAACAGGAATGCGTGCACCTCCACTGTGGTAAATCTTCACCTACAAATTTAGCTTCAAGTGACCATGCTTGGTAGCAATTCCAAGGATCTGGCAGAAGCAAACCCACATACTCTCTGAGCACCTTCAGATAAGCTTCACATCAGACCTGCAATTAAAGTTCCAAGAAACCAAACAAAAGCTGAGCCTTACCCTTTTGAGGTTATGCCTCTATGATACATAAAAAGAGAAAACACAATAAAAATATACCTGTGAAGACTTCAGATATTCAAATGATCAGATACTGAATAAGTTCTGTGCCTATGAGTCTGAATCTGCTTTTTTAAAATAATAGAATGTATTTTTAGAGCAGTTTCAGGTTTGCAGCAAAATTGAGCCGAAGATACAGAGATGTCCTGTGTACTCCCGCACCTACACATGCCCAGCCTCCCTCACTATCAACACCCAACTACCACCAGAATCGTACACTTGTTACAATTGATGAACCTCCATCAACACATCACTATCATCCAGTCTATAGTTTACGTTAGGATTCATCCTTGGTGTTGTACATTCTATGGGTTTAAACAAATGTATAACTATACATATCCACCATTATAGTATCATACAGAGTATCTTCACTGCCCCCAAAGATCCTCTTTACTCCTCCTCTTCATCTCTCCCTCCCCGCTAACTCTTAGCAACCACTGATCTTTTTACTGTCTCCATTGTTTTGCCTTTTCCAGAAGGCCATTTGGTTGGAATTATACAGTACGTAGACTTTTCTTATTTGCTTCTTTCACTTAGTGATATGCATTTAGGTTTCCTCGATGTCTTTTCATAGTTTGAGAGCTCATTTCTTTCTTGCACTGAATAATATTCCATTGTCTAGATGTGCTACAGTTTTCTTATTTACCAACTGAAGGACATCTTGGTTGCTTCCAAGTTTTGGCAATTGTGAGTAAAACTGCTATAAACTTTGTGTGGGCATAAGTTTTTAGCTCCTTTGGGTAAACACTGACAAGTACAATGGCTAGATTCTATGGTAAGAGTATGTTTAGTTTTATAAGAAACTTCCAAACGGTTTTCTAAAGTGGCTGTACCATATTGCATTCTCACCAGCAATGTTGCTCCATGTCCTTGTAAGCATTTAGTGCCTTCAGTGTTCTGGATTTTGGCCATTTTAATAGATGTGTACCAGTATCTTTTGTTGTTTTAATTTGCATTTCCCTGATGATATATGATGTGGATCATCTTTTCATATGCTTATTTGTCAGCTGTACATATTCTTTGGTAAGGTATCTGTTAAAGTCTTTGGCCAATTTTTTAGTTGTGTTGTTTGCTTTCTTATTGTTGAGTTTTAAATGTTCTTTGTATATTTTGGATAACAGTCTTATCAGATATGTGTTTTAAAAATATTTTCTCCCTGTCTGTGGCTTGTCTTTTTATTCTCTTAACAGTGTGTTTTGCAGAGCAGAAAATTTAATTTCAATGAAGTCCTGTTTATCAATCTCTCTTTTTTACATTGTGCCTTCAGTGCTGTCTCTAAAGAGTCATTGCCAAATCCAAGGTCATTTATACTTTATGCTATCTTCTAGGAGTTTTATAGTTTTGTGTTTCACATTTAGGTCTGTGATCTTATCATGTTTCATATTAAGAAAAAGTATTAAAGCATGAACAACTAAGCCAGTATGGAAAAAAATACTAACAGGACTTTAAGTAATTAAAAAAAATACAGCAATTGAAGTTAAAATTTAATTGATGGAATGAACAGTGCAAAATGAAATTACAAAAAAATTCCTATTTACAATAGCATAAAAATAATAAAATGCTTAGAAATAAATGTAATACTGTTTTCCATAATGGTTGAACTAGTTTACAATCCCACCAACAGTGTAAAAGTGTTCCTATTTCTCCACATCCTCTCCAGCACCTGTTGTTTCCTGACTTTTTAATGATCGCCATTCTAACTGGTGTGAGATGGTATCTCATTGTGGTTTTGATTTGCATTTCTCTGATCTAGAACTAGAAGTACCATATGACCCAGCCATCCCATTACTGGGTATATACCCAAAGGATTATAAATCATGCTGCTATAAAGACACATGCACACGTATGTTTATTGCGGCACTATTCACAATAGCAAAGACTTGGAGTCAACCCAAATGTCCATCAGTGGCAGACTGGATTAAGAAAATGTGGCACATATACACCATGGAATACTATGCAGCCATAAAAAAGGATGAGTTTGTGTCCTTTGTAGGGACATGGATGCAGCTGGAAACCATCATTCTTAGCAAACTATCACAAGAACAGAAAACCAAACACTCATGTTCTCACTCATAGGTGGGAACTGAACAATGAGATCACTTGGACTCGGGAAGGAGAACATCACACACCGGGGCCTATCATGGGGAGGGGGGAGGGGGGAGGGATTGCATTGGGAGTTATACCTGATGTAAATGACGAGTTGATGGGTGCTGACGAGTTGATGGGTGCAGCACAGCAACATGACACAAGTATACATATGTAACAAACCTGCACGTTATGCACATGTACCCTAGAACTTAAAATATAATAATAAAAAAAATAAAAAATAAAAAATAAAAAAATAAAAAAATAAATTAAAAAAAGAAAGAAATGTAATAAAAGCACAAAAATTTATATTCTGAAAATTGTAAAACATTGCTTAAGGAAATTAAGGAAGATCTAATTAACTGGAAAGCATCATATGTTTGTGAATCAGAAGACTTAATGTTGTTAAGATGACAATATTCCCCAAATTGATATCCAGATTCAACATAGTCTTTATCAGAATTTCAGAGGACTTCTTGCAGAAATTGGTAAGATGATTATAAAATTCATATGTAAATTCAAAGAATAGGGAGAGGAAGGAAGGGAGAAACGAAAGAAGAAAAAAAGAGACAGAAAGCAAAGAAAAAGAACAATGTTGGAAGACTCTCATTTCCTGATTTCAAAAGTTACTACAAAGTTACGATGAAGTGTGGCAAAAAGATAGACATGGAGATTCATGGTCTACGATTGAGCATAAAAGAAAAACCCTCACATTTATGGTCTATTGATTTTTGACAAGGATGCCAAGACCATTCAACAGGGGAAAGAATAGTCTTTTCAACAAATGGTACTGGAACAACTGCATATTCACATGCAAAGGAATGAAACTGAACCCCTACTTTAGACTGTACACAAAAATGTAGTCAAAATCAATCAAATACCTCAGAGAAGAAGAGCTGAAACTATAGAAGTCTTAACATAAAACATAAACACAAACTTTTCATTACCTTGGTTTAGGTAACAGTTTCTTAAATATGACATTAAACATAAAAACAACCAAATAAAAAATAGATAAGTTGGATTTCATCAAAATTAAAAAAAAAAACAACCGTGTCAACCTCACAAAAATAAAAAAGATAACAGAATGGAAAAAACATTTGTGAATCATTTTCTGATAAAAGACTAGTATCTAGAATATATAAAGAACACTTAAAATTCAACAGTAAGAGGACAAATAATCCAGTTTTTAAAAGGCAAGATATTTGAATAGACTGTTCTCCAAACAAGATATATGAATATACAATAATTACCTGGAAAGATGCTCAACAAACAAATTAACCATCAGAATAACTGAAATGACAGAAGTTATCATGATATACAACTGATAGGATGGTTATAATGAAAAGACAGATAATAACAACTGTTGGCAAGAATGTGGAGACATTGGAACATTTATACAGTGCTGGTGACATTGCAAAATGATGCACCTGCTTTGAAAAAAAAGCTTGGCAGTTTCTTAAAATGTTAATGTAGAGTTACTACATTACATGACCAGCAATTCCACTTGTAGGTATATACATATCAAAACACATATTCAAACAAAAACTGACACAGGAATGTTTATAGGAGCATTATTTATAATAATCAAAATGTGAAAACAATCTAAACATCCATTAAGTGATGAATGGATAAATGCAATGTGGAGGCCAGTTGCAGTGGCTCACGCTTGTAATCTCAGCACTTTGAGAGGCCAAGGCAGGCGGATCATGAAGCCAAGAGAGCGAGACCATCCTGGCCAACATGGTGAAACCCTGTCTCTATTAAAAATACAAAAATCAGCTAGATGTGGTGGCACATGCCTGTAGTCCCAGCTTCTTAGGAGACTGAGGCAGGAGAATCACTTGAACCCAGGAGGCAGAGGTTGCAGTGAGCCAAGATGGCACCACTACACTCCAGCCTGGTGACAGGGCAAGACTCCATCTCAAAAAAAAAAAAAATGCAATGTGGAATATCCACACAGTAAAATATTATTCAGCAATAAAAGGATGAAGCACAGATATATGCAATAACATGATGACCCTTGAAGATATTATGATAACTGAAAGAAGCTAGTTACAAAATACTATATTGTAGTTTCAATTTATATGAAATGTGCAGAACAGGCAAATCTGTAGAAACAGAAAGTAGATTAGTAGTTGACTACGGCTGGGATACACAGGTTAGAAGAAATGGGAAATGACTGCTTATGACTATGGAATTTCTTCTTGGGGTGATGAAAATGTCCTACAATTCATGTTGGTGGTGGTTGCATAACTTTTTGAATATATTAAAAGCCATTTAATTGTATACCTTAAACAGGTGAATTTTATGTTATGCAAATTATATCTCAATAAAGCTGTTTAAAAAAAATCAACAGAAGATTTTTGTTCTCGGAAAGATGGAATGAGCACATGCCACTTTCTTCAACTAGTAATTGTGAACATTCTAGAAACAAATTTAAAAAAAAGAAGATATAAATAAAGAATCAAGCTGAAATTCTAAAATTAAAAAAGAAAATAAACAAGATCAGGAATAAGGCAAGGATGTTCACCCTTATCATTCCTATTGACCGTAGTACAGAAAGTCTTAGCCAGTGCAATTAGGCAAGGTGATAGATAGATGAATGGATGAATGGATAGATGGATGGATGGATAGATAGATAGATAGATAGATAGATAGATAGATAGATAGATGGCTATCTTTGTCAAAAATTGGCATGCTTGTCAAAAATCAATAGACCATAAATGTGAGCGTTTTTTAGATGCTCAATTCTAGACCATGAATCTCCATGTCTATCTTTATGCCACACTGTCATTGTAGCTTTGTGGTAACTTTTGAAATCAGGAAATGAGAGATAGAGATAGTTAGCTAGCTAGGTAGATAAAATACTGATAGAAAGGGAGAAATAAAAGTGTCATTGTTTGCAGAAGATATGATTGTCAACACAAATTATCCCAAGAAATGTACATGAAACTCTTCTCTTTTTTTAAAATTATGCTTTCAGTTCTGGGATAAATGTGCAGAACATGCAGGTTTGTTACATAAGTATACACGTGCCATGGTGGTTTACTGCACCCATCAACCCATCACCTACATTAGGTATTTCTCCTAATGCTCTCCCTCTCCTAGGCCCCCACCCCACAACAGACCCAGAGTGTGATGTTCCCCTCCCTGTGTCCATATGTTCTCATTGTTCAACTCCCACTTATGAGGGAGAACTTGTGGTGTTTGGTTTTCTGTCCTTGGTTAGTTTGCTGAGAATAATAGTTTCCAGCTTCATCCATGTCCCTGCAAATGACATGAACTCATCCTTTCTTTTGGCTACATAGTATTCCATGTTGTATATGTGCCACATTTTCTTTATCCAATCTATCATTGATGGGCATTTGAGTTGGTTCCAAGTCTTTGCTATTGTGAATAGTCCCACAATAAACATATGTGTGCATGTGTCTTTATAGTCGAATGATTTATAATCCTTTGGGTATATACCCAGTAATGGAATTGCTGGATCAAATGGTATTTCTGGTTGTAGATCCTTGAGGAATCGCCGCACTGTCTTACACAATAGTTGAACTAATTTATACTCCCACCAACAGTGTAAAAGCATTCCTATTTCTCCACAGCCTCAACAGCATCTGTTGTTTCCTGACTTTTTAAAGATTGCCATTCTAACTGGCGTGAGGTGGTATCTCATTGTGGTTTTGATTTGCATTTCTCTAATGACCAGTGATGATGAGCTTTTTTTCTTATGTTTGTTGGCCACATAAGTGTCTTCTTTTGGGAAGTATCTGTTCATGTTCTTCACCCACTTTTTCATGGGGTTATTTGCTTTTTTCTTGTAAATTTGTTTAAGTTCTTTGTAGATTCTGGGTATTAGCTCTTTGTCAGATGGATAGATTGCAAAAATTTTCTCCTATTCTATAGGTTACCTGTTCACTCTTATGATAGTTTCTTTTGCTGTGCAGAAGCTCTTTAGTTTAATTAGATCCCATTTGTCAGTTTTGGCTTTTGTTACCATTGCTTTTGGTGTTTTTGTCATGAAGTCTTTGCCCATGCCTATGCCCTGAATGGTGTTGCCTAGGTTTTCTTCTAGGTTTTTATGGTTTTGGGTTTTACATTTAAGTCTTTAATCCATCTTGAGTTAATTTTTGTATAGGGTGTAAGGAAGAGGTCCAGTTTCAGTTTTCTGCATATGACTATCCAGTTTTCCCAACACCATTTATTAAACAGGGAATCCTTTCCCCATTGCTTGTTTTTGTCAGGTTTGTCAAAGACCAGATGGTTGAAGATGTGTGGCATTATTTCTGAGGCCTCTGTTCTGTTCCATTGGTCTATATATCTGTTTTTGTACCAGTACCATGCTGTTTTGGTTACTGTAGCCTTGTAGTATAGATTGAAGTCAGGTAGCGTGATGCCTCCAGCTTTGTTCTGTTTGCTTAGGATCGTCTTGGCTATACGAGCTCTTTTTTTTGTTGTTGTTCCATATGAAATGTAAAATAGTTTTTTCTAATTCTGTGAAGAAAGTCAATAGTAGCTTGATGGGGATAGCATTGAATCTATAAATTACTTTGGGCAGTATGGCCATTTTCATGATATTGATTCTTCCTATCCATAAGCATGAAATATTTTTCCATTTGTTTGTGTCCTATCTGATTTCCTTGAGTAGTAGTTTGTAGTTCTACTTGAATAGGTCCTTAACGTCCTTGTAAATTGCATTTCTAGGTATTTTATTCTCTTTGTAGCAATTCTGAGTGAGAGTTCACTCATTATTTGGCTCTCTGTTTGTCTATTAGTGATGTATAGGAATGGTTTTGATTTTTGCACATTGATTTTATATCCTGAGACTTTGCTGAAGTTGCATATCAGCTTAAGGAGATTTTGGGCTGAGATGATAAGGTTTCCTAAATATACAATCATGTCACCTGCAAACAGAAACAATTTGACTTCCTCTCTTCCTATGTGAATACCCTTTATTTCTTTCTCTTGCCTGATTGCCTTGTCCAGAACTTCCAATACTACATTGAATAGGAAGTGGTGAGAGAGGTCCATGATGAAGGTACTGGCAGATTCAGTGTCTCCTTAGGTCCTGCTTCCTGATTTGCAGACAGCTGTCTTATCTTTGTATCCTCATGTGGTGCAGAACAGAGAGAAAGGAAGCAAATTCTCTTGCATCTCTTCTTATAACAGCACTAATTCCATTTACAAAAGCCTCGCCCTCATAACCTAATCACTTCCCAAAGGGCCCACCTCCAAATACCAACACATGGGGGATCGGACTTCAATGTATGAATTTTGGGGAGATGCAAATTTTATTAGTCCAAATTCTCCAGAGACACAGGCCACAGTCAAGTTGACACATAAATTAACCATCGAAAAAACATTCAGCCCATAGCAACAGGTTTTTACAAAATTGAAAATACTATTATACAACCCAGCAATCCCATCAAATATTAGAAAACCCTGTCCTGGATTACAAATGCAAATATCCAGTCAAAACAGCCAGACACTCCCTGGCAAGGAAATATCCAAAGAAGAAATCCTTTTCATTTTCAGATGTATAATCACCAGGCTGACTTCCCAACTTAATTTAGTTAAGTCATTTTCTCTCCAGAGATGATTATGTGCTACACTGATGACATAAATATTGGGAATTATTGACTATTGTGTTTTTTCATTGCAAATGATCTACTATGTTTCCACTTTAGCTCTGTCTTTGTCAGCGTGCTTGCCTGATGACTTTTGGGTCAATGAATTCAGCCATTTCTGAAACTGAAAATTTGAGAACTGAAAATTGAGATTTGAGATCTGTAAGACACTGCCTGACAACCAGTTATTCTGTACTAAATCACTGTTCTCCAAGGTCACATTAGATGCCAGGAATCTTTAATCCATGGGACACATAAGACAGACTTCATATTTGGAAGGACAACTGCTAAATCAAATTAATCAATGTTAACAAATGTTTGAATAAGTATCTAGAAGATACAAAATTATGTCAACTAATCACCTGCATCTAAACTCAGCACTTGTAAAGACAAAAGTTACGAATTATAATAAGAGACATGGGGTCATTCCTCCTTGGAGGACTGCCTACGCCTCGCAGAAAGTGTTTTGTTAGGAACTGTGAATAATATTAGAAAGAAATTTTCCCTAGTTTCTTACGTTCCCTGGGCTTCAGTTTTCTCATCTGCATATTGGATTTGAACTATAATCCCACTGAGGTCCCTCCAGTCATAATGAGTTTAATGGACTGGGAAGGCGACTGGGATGTTGGACTATCCATTAAACTCATGAAAGTACCATGAATTCCAAGCTCTGGGAGAACTCTGCGGTGGTAGCACTGTGTATGCTGGTGGCCTTGGCTTCCTAGACAGCGTTTCTCAGACTTTGACCTGAGAATAACCTTTCTTAAAAGTGCAGATTTTATAGCTCCTCTCCTAGATATTTGGATTCGGTAAATCTTGAATTGAGCCCAAGAATTGCACTTTAAGCAAACACTCCAGGTAATTCTGATGCAGGTCTGTTTGAAATCACTAAGATACCAAGGTTAACAATACCATAAATTGGTTTCACTAATGTAGGTTAATAATACAAATTGACTACATTAATGTAAGTTAAGGTTTGCTAACATTAAGACATCAAGGTTAATAGTACTATAAATTGGCTGCATTAATGTAGATGGCTGAAGATCACTATATCACTATACTGTGTCCTTCATTTTGGAGAAAAATAATCAAAACAAACCTTTATGCAAGGAATTTTGAGTCTGTTAGATTTCTTTAGAAAAGGAGTTTTAGAGGAAGGGATTAGACAGAAGAACAAAGAGTTTTCTCTTTAAACAGATTTTCTGAGATTGTTTAATTTTCTATAAGTGCTTCCCAAAACTAGAAAATGTGCATTCTAGGCTGAAACTTCTTAAAATAAGTCCACTGCTCTACTTGATGAGATCCAGAGGCAACTCCCTTTTATTACTGTGAAGATGGGATGGAAAGCAGAAATAGCCATGAGGGTGCAAGAGAAAATTACATAATTCAAAGGAAAGAAGAGACAGAAGGAATTTGGGAGAAGATAATGGGTTGTAGTTTGAGTACAATTCAGAGGTCAGAAGAGATTCCCATGTGTGAGTCAAAGTAGATCTGCTCAGTCAGAATTCAGGTATTGTAATTTATTATGAGATGAAGTGTGAGGAGTGAACGGCGATGTCTTGAGAAATGGAATGGATCCAAGTCCACTGTGTGCAAGTTCAGCTCGGACATTTCCAGACTGTGTGATCTGGGGAAAGCTGTTCAAACTGTCTGACCTTTGTTTTTTCAGCCTTAAGATAGCATAATACCAACCTATATCATGGGTTTGTTGCAAAAATTAAGTAAATTGACACATGCAAAAATCCACTGTGAAATGTAAGGTTTATTAAAAGGAGCTAATAATTACTTGTATGAAATAATTTTCAATTTACCCTAGATAAAATAATTAAATTGTATTTTCTTATAATCATAGCAAAAAGAGCACCAAAACTTGAAATTTTAAATCCTACAAACCAATGGTGGTTTTGCTCTACCTAAATCTGAGATTTTAGGCAGCAAATAATAGAGAAAGTAAAATGAGAGCTCTCAATAAATGGGCTTTTGTTGCTCATTTGGAAAAAGAATTGAAAATGTTTCTTGGAAGCAATATCAAAAACAGTTTAAAAAGAAATCACACTTATTCTATAACTAAATCCGTGTCAAAAGTTTCTGAAAAGCAATCAAACAAAGCCATGCATTTCAGAGACCACTGAGCCAAAGAAGCCTGGGTATAATTGTACGAGTTTAACAGATGGGCCAACATCCCAGTCACCTTTCTCAAAAAGTCTGAATCTCAGTGCAGAGATTTCCAAGGATTTATTCTAAAGAACAAAATTTCCATTTGACCTCAGAGTGTCTTCATTCTATGAAGCATTTTATAGCTATCATTGAGTGCATTGTCTGATCAGCATTTTTGTTGCTAAGAGAAAGCCTTTTGGTCTGTGATTCATTTAGAAAGTCTTGACAACTCACCATAGTGTTACCTATAAGAAGATATGAACATTTTAGCAGTACAGAGCCCAATTTCAATATTGATATAAGAGGATGCAAAGTTGTTCAGACCAAGTAAAAAAATCAGCGGAGTCATGAATGGGATATGTGGGTGTGCAGGAGGGTGTGCTTGGAGTAGGGGGTGATAATGGACAGGAATCCACAAGCTACACTGTGTGCCGGCATAATTAGTAATTAAACACCTTTCAATCTCTAAAGCATCCTCAATTGTGCAGTAAATTATAGGTCACTTTAGTGATAGCCCAAATTGGAACTGTGAGTTTACTCTGCCTGATGTGATCAATTCGGGTGCTGAATTTTCCTTATCCCAGCTGTGGTCTTTTCACTCCTGGTCTCTGTCCCTTTATGACTCTTTAAAGGAGATCTCTGGTTCCTGAAACATCAGCCTTCAACACTGCACTTAAGTAAACTGATAATGGTTTAGACCTTCATAAGAACCTACAGCCCACTCTTGGTAGCATTCAGATTCCAAGCACACAGCAAGAATCAGCAGGGCCAGTGTAGCAAAGACACAACAGAGTACTCGCTGCCATCCACAAGATACAACTCCAAACCTTAATAAAAGAATCTGTGCATTTGGGTTAGGATTCTCTGCATTGTATTTGCTTGTTTGCTTGCTTGTGTTTAAGATTAGAGCCACTTCTCCAGCTCTGTGCAGGATTAGGGGAGTTAGAAGAATGCTGGGATCTTCCGCTCCCCACTTTACCAGAGAAACCTCATTCATATTTGTTTCATGTGTGGAGCATTGTATGTAGGGTTTTATATTGGAAATAAAGTGTTTCCCTGCTTTAAGAAAGTTGCCACTGTGCAATTGAAAGGTGCCTCTATTAGATGGAGCTGAGACACTTGGTATTCTTCTGACAACTCCTTCTCCCTTACTACCAACCATGGTAGGAATGCAGCTAGACACGGAGGCAGTTCCCAAGTAAAGACATCACGGACTAACACTGAGGTCATTTCTCTGGGAGTTCCCTGTTTGGGAGACTGTCATAATAAGGTTCTTGGTAATTATATCACTTTTGTAGTGATGCCTTTAGGGTTCTGCTCATGGGATTAGCCCTTTCTAATCATAAAAACTCATAAAATGACTGAATAGGGAAATGGGTTTACTTGGACTTAAATATTTCTTCAAGAAATTAAATAGTAATTCTTTTGGTAATCACTGGAGGACATAAGAATTTCCAGGTGTTCATTTTTTTGAGAACATGATTACATTTGAACTTTATATCCGAGGAGACAATTGCTTATTATGTGTTAATTCCTGTTCTAAATACTTTACATATAATAACTGATTCAGTCCTCCAACGATCTTATTAGGTAAGCAGTATTATTAATTTTAATTCCCCCTCCCACACAAACAAATCAGAAAAGGAGCTATACAGAGCTTAAGTAGCTTGCCAGAGGTCTCATCGCTAATAAGGGGAAGAGTTGAGTTTTAAATCCAGCCAGTATAGCTCCAAGGGTTGAGTTCTCACCGCTGCCCTGTGCCACCCCTATGGAGAAATGATCTGGTGTGGTGCAAAGAAACTTGCCAACCCTGTCGCATTCCCCTCCTTCCTCCTCCGTAACAGAGCCTCGATTGTCTTAGACTTTCACTATATCTCATCTTAAGCTTCCTCAGAGAAGGCTCACTTCATCCTCTGCAAAGAACTTAATCTAAGAGTAATCCATTTCCCATTATAGTCTTCAGATCAGGTATGTGCCTTACACGTCGAAATGTGATGTGATATTTGTCATGACTAGAAAAGTTTTTTTTAAAATTAAAACTTATAAAAAGTTGTAAAAATAAAAATAGTACACTTGTATATTCTTTACTTAAATGTGCCTACTGTTAACATTTACCCCATTTTCTTAACTTTTAATTTAGGGGTACATGTGCAGGTTTGCTATATAGGTAAACTTGTGTCATGGGGGGTTGTTGTACAGATTATTTCGTCACCCAGGAATTCAGCATAGTACCCTTTAGTTATTTTTCCTGATCCTCTCCCTCCTCCCACCCTCTACCCTCTGATAGGCCCCAGTGTGTGTTGCTCCCTTCTATGTGTCCATGTGTTCTCGTCATTTAGCTCCCACTTATAAGTGAGAATGTGTGGTATTTGGTTTTCTGTATCTGTGTTAGTTTGCTAAGGATAATGGCCTCCAACCCTATTCATGTTCCTGCACAGGACATAATCTCATTCTTTTTTTTTTTTTAATTTATTTATTATTATTATACTTTAAGTTGTAGGGTACATGTGCATAACGTGCAGGTTTGTTACATATGTATACTTGTGCCATGTTGGTCTGCTGCACCCATCAACTCGTCATTTACATCAGGTATAACTCCCAATGCAATCCCTCCCCCCTCCCCCCTCCCCATGATAGGCCCCGGTGTGTGATGTTCTCCTTCCCAAGTCCAAGTGATCTCATTGTTCAGTTCCCACCTATGAGTGAGAACATGCGGTGTTTGGTTTTCTGTTCTTGTGATAGTTTGCTAAGAATGATGGTTTCCAGCTGCATCCATGTCCCTACAAAGGACACAAACTCATCCTTTTTTATGGCTGCATAGTATTCCATGGTGTATATGTGCCACATTTTCTTAATCCAATCTGTCACTGATGGACATTTGGGTTGATTCCAAGTCTTTGCTATTGTGAATAGTGCTGCAATAAACATACGTGTGCATGTGTCTTTATAGCAGCATAATTTATAATCCTTTGGGTATATCTCCAGTAATGGGATGGCTGGGTCATATGGTACATCTAGTTCTAGATCCTTGAGGAATCGCCATACTGTTTTCCATAATGGTTGAACTAGTTTACAATCCCACCAACAGTGTAAAAGTGTTCCTATTTCTCCACATCCTCTCCAGCACCTGTTGTTTCCTGACTTTTTAATGATCACCATTCTAACTGGTGTGAGATGGTATCTCATTGTGGTTTTGATTTGCATTTCTCTGATGGCCAGTGATGATGAGCATTTTTTCATGTGTCTGTTGGCTGTATGAATGTCTTCTTTTGAGAAATGTCTGTTCATATCCTTTGCCCACTTTTTGATGGGGTTGTTTGTTTTTTTCTTGTAAATTTGTTTGAGTTCTTTGTAGGTTCTGGATATTAGCCCTTTGTCAGATGAGTAGATTGCAAAAATTTTCTCCCATTCTGTAGGTTGCCTGTTCACTCTGATGGTAGTTTCTTTTGCTGTGCAGAAGCTCTTTAGTTTAATTAGATCCCATTTGTCAATTTTGGCTTTTGCTGCTATTGCTTTTGGTGTTTTAGACATGAAGTCTTTGCCCATGCCTATGTCCTGAATGGTACTACCTAGGTTTTCCTCTAGGATTTTTATGGTATTAGGTCTAACATTTAAGTCTCTAATCCATCTTGAATTAATTGTCATATAAGGAGTAAGGAAAGGATCCAGTTTCAGCTTTCTACTTATGGCTAGCCAATTTTCCCAGCACCATTTATTAAATAGGGAATCCTTTCCCCATTTCTTGTTTCTCTCAGGTTTGTCAAAGATCAGATGGCTGTAGATGTGTGGTATTATTTCTGAGGACTCTGCTCTGTTCCATTGGTCTATATCTCTGTTTTGGTACCAGTACCATGCTGTTTTGGTTACTGTAGCCTTGTAGTATAGTTTGAAGTCAGGTAGCATGATGCCTCCAGCTTTGTTCTTTTGACTTAGGATTGTCTTGGCAATGCGGGCTCTTTTTTGGTTCCATATGAACTTTAAAGCAGTTTTTTCTAATTCTGTGAAGAAACTCATTGGTAGCTTGATGGGGATGGCATTGAATCTATAAATTACCTTGGGCAGTATGGCCGTTTTCACGATATTGATTCTTCCTATCCATGAGCATGGTATGTTCTTCCATTTGTTTGTGTCCTCTTTTATTTCACTGAGCAGTGGTTTGTAGTTCTCCTTGAAGAGGTCCTTTACATCCCTTGTAAGTTGGATTCCTAGGTATTTTATTCTCTTTGAAGCAATTGTGAATGGAAGTTCATTCCTGATTTGGCTCTCTGTTTGTCTGTTACTGGTGTATAAGGATGCTTGTGATTTTTGCACATTAATTTTGTATCCTGAGACTTTGCTGAAGTTGCTTATCAGCTTAAGGAGATTTTGGGCTGAGACAATGGGGTTTTCTAAATATACAATCATGTCATCTGCAAACAGGGACAATTTGACTTCTTCTTTTCCTAACTGAATACCCTTGATTTCTTTCTCTTGCCTAATTGCCCCAGCCAGAACTTCCAACACTATGTTGAATAGGAGTGGTGAGAGAGGGCATCCCTGTCTTGTGCCAGTTTTCAAAGGGAATTTTTCCAGTTTTTGCCCATTCAGTATGATATTGGCTGTGGGTTTGTCATAAATAGCTCTTATTATTTTGAGGTACGTTCCATCAATACCGAATTTATTGAGCGTTTTTAGCATGAAGGGCTGTTGAATTTTGTCAAAAGCCTTTTCTGCATCTATTGAGATAATCATGTGGTTCTTGTCTTTGGTTCTGTTTATATGCTGGATTATGTTTATTGATTTGCGAATGTTGAACCAGCCTTGCATCCCAGGGATGAAGCCCACTTGATCATGGTGGATAAGCTTTTTGATGTGTTGCTGAATCCGGTTTGCCAGTATTTTATTGAGGATTTTTGCATCGATGTTCATCAGGGATATTGGTCTAAAATTCTCTTTTTTTGTTGTGTCTCTGCCAGGCTTTGGTATCAGGATGATGTTGGCCTCATAAAATGAGTTAGGGAGGATTCCCTCTTTTTCTATTGATTGGAATAGTTTCAGAAGGTATGGTACCAACTCCTCCTTGTACCTCTGGTAGAATTCAGCTGTGAATCCATCTGGTCCTGGACTTTTTTGGTTGGTAGGCTATTAATTATTGCCTCAATTTCAGGCCTGCTATTGGTCTATTCAGGGATTCAGCTTCTTCCTGGTTTAGTCTTGGGAGAGTGTAAGTGTCCAGGAAATTATCCATTTCTTCTAGATTTTCCAGTTTATTTGCGTAGAGGTGTTTATAGTATTCTCTGATGGTAGTTTGTATTTCTGTGGGGTTGGTGGTGATATCCCCTTTATCATTTTTAATTGCGTCGATTTGATTCTTCTCTCTTTTCTTCTTTATTAGTCTTGCTAGTGGTCTGTCAATTTTGTTGATCTTTTCAAAAAACCAACTCCTGGATTCATTGATTTTTTGGAGGGTTTTTTGTGTCTCTATCTCCTTCAGTTCTGCTCTGATCTTGGTTATTTCTTGCCTTCTGCTAGCTTTCGAATGTGTTTGCTCTTGCATCTCTAGTTCTTTTAATTGCGATGTTAGAGTGTCAATTTTAGATCTTTCCTGCTTTCTCTTGTGGGCATTTAGTGCTATAAATTTCCCTCTACACACTGCTTTAAATGTGTCCCAGAGATTCTGGTATGTTGTATCTTTGTTCTCATTGGTTTCAAAGAACATCTTTATTTCTGCCTTCATTTCGTGATGTACCCAGTAGTCATTCAGGAGCAGGTTGTTCAGTTTCCATGTAGTTGAGCGGTTTTGATTGAGTTTCTTAGTCCTGAGTTCTAGTTTGATTGCACTGTGGTCTGAGAGACAGTTTGTTATAATTTCTGTTCTTGTACATTTGCTGAGGAGTGCTTTACTTCCAATTACGTGGTCAATTTTGGAGTAAGTATGATGTGGTGCTGAGAAGAATGTATATTCTGTTGATTTGGGGTGGAGAGTTCTATAGATGTCTATTAGGTCTGCTTGCTGCAGAGATGAGTTCAATTCCTGGATATCCTTGTTAACTTTCTGTCTCGTTGATCTGTCTAATGTTGACAGTGGAGTGTTGAAGTCTCCCATTATTATTGTATGGGAGTCTAAGTCTCCTTGTAAGTCTCTAAGGACTTGCTTTATGAATCTGGGTGCTCCTGTATTGGGTGCATATATATTTAGGATAGTTAGCTCTTCCTGTTGAATTGATCCCTTTACCATTATGTAATGGCCTTCTTTGTCTCTTTTGATCTTTGATGGTTTAAAGTCTGTTTTATCAGAGACTAGTATTGCAACCCCCACTTTTTTTTGTTCCCCATTTGCTTGGTAAATCTTCCTCCATCCCTTTATTTTGAGCCTATGTATGTCTCTGCATGTGAGATGAGTCTCCTGAATACAGCAGACTGATGGGTCTTGACTCTTTATCCAGTTTGCCAGTCTGTGTCTTTTAATTGGAGCATTTAGTCCATTTACATTTAAGGTTAAGATTGTTATGTGTGAACTTGATCCTGCCAGTATGATATTAACTGGTTATTTTGCTCGTTAGTTGATGCAGTTTCTTCCTAGCCTCGATGGTCTTTACATTTTGGCATGTTTTTGCAATGGCTGGTACCGGTTGTTCCTTTCCATGTTGAGTGCTTCCTTCAGGGTCTCTTGTAAGGCAGGCCTAGTGGTGACAAAATCTCTAAGCATTTGCTTATCTGTAAAGGATTTTATTTCTCCTTCACTTATGAAACTTAGTTTGGCTGGATATGAAATTCTGGGTTTAAAATTCTTTTCTTTAAGAATGTTGAATATTGGCACCCACTCTCTTCTGGCTTGTAGAGTTTCTGCCGAGAGATCTGCTGTTAGTCTGATGGGCTTCCCTTTGTGGGTAACCCGACCTTTCTCTCTGGCTGCCCTTAAGATTTTTTCCTTCATTTCAACTTTGGTGAATCTGGCAATTATGTGTCTTGGAGTTGCTCTTCTCGAGGAGTATCTTTGTGGCGTTCCCTGTATTTCCTGAATTTGAATGTTGGCCTGCCCTACTAGGTTGGGGAAGTTCTCCTGGATGATATCCTGAAGAGTGTTTTCCAACTTGGTTCCATTTTTCCCCCTCACTTTCAGGAACCCCAATCAGACGTAGATTTGGTCTTTTTACATAATCCCATACTTCTTGCAGGCTTTGTTCATTTCTTTTTCTTCTTTTTTCTTTTGGTTTCTCTTCTCGCTTCATTTCATTCATTTGATCCTCAATCGCTGATACTCTTTCTTCCAGTTGATCAAGTCGGTTACTGAAGCTTGTGCATTTGTCACGTATTTCTCATGTCATGGTTTTCATCTCTTTCATTTCGTTTATGACCTTCTCTGCATTAATTACTCTAGCCATCAATTCTTCCCCTTTTTTTTCAAGCTTTTTAGTTTCTTTGCGCTGGGTACGTAATTCCTCCTTTAGCTCTGAGAAATTTGATGGACTGAAGCCTTCTTCTCTCATCTCGTCAAAGTCATTCTCCATCCAGCTTTGATCCATTGCTGGCGATGAGCTGCACTCCTTTGCCGGGGGAGATGCACTCTTATTTTTTGAATTTCCAGCTTTTCTGCCCTGCTTTTTCCCCATCTTTGTGGTTTTATCTGCCTCTGGTCTCTGATGATGGTGATGTACTGATGGGGTTTTGGTGTAGGTGTCCTTCCTGTTTGATAGTTTTCCTTCTAACAGTCAGGACCCTCAGCTGTAGGTCTGTTGGAGATTGCTTAAGGTCCACTCCAGACCCTGTTTGCCTGGGTATCAGCAGCAGAGGCTGCAGAAGATAGAATATTTCTGAACAGCGAGTGTACCTGTCTGATTCTTGCTTTGGAAGTTTCCTCTCAGGGGTGTACTCCACCCTGTGAGGTGTGGGGTGTCAGACTGCCCCTAGTGGGGGATGTCTCCCAGTTAGGCTACTCAGGGGTCAGGGACCCGCTTGAGCAGGGAGTCTGTCCCTTCTCAGATCTCAACCTCCGTGTTGGGAGATCCACTGCTGTCTTCAAAGCTGTCAGACAGAGTCGTTTGTGTCTGCAGAGGTTTCTGCTGCGTTTGTTATTGTTTACTGTGCCCTGTCCCCAGAGGTGGAGTCTACAGAGACAGGCAGGTTTCCTTGAGCTGCTGTGAGCTCCACCCAGTTCGAGCTTCCCAGCAGCTTTGTTTACCTACTTAAGCCTCAGCAATGGCAGGCACCTCTCCCCTAGCCTCGCTGCTGCCTTGCCGGTAGATCACAGACTGCTGTGCTAACAATGAGGGAGGCTCCGTGGGTGTGGGACCCTCCCGGCCAGGTGTGGTATATGATCTCCTGGTGTGCCTGTTTGCTTAAAGCGCAGTATTGGGGTGGGAGTTACCCGATTTTCCAGGTGTTGTGTGTCTCAGTTCCCCTGGCTAGGAAAAGGGATTCCCTTCCCCCTTGCGCTTCCCAGGTGAGGCGATTCCTCACCCTGCTTCAGCTCTCGCTGGTCGGGCTGCAGCAGTTGACCAGCACCGATCGTCCGGCACTCCCCAGTGAGATGAACCCAGTACCTCAGTTGAAAATGCAGAAATCACCGGTCTTCTGTGTCGCTCGCGCTGGGAGTTGGAGACTGGAGCTGTTCCTATTCGGTCATCTTGCTCCGCCCCCCAATCTCATTCTTTTTTATGGCTGCATAGTATTCCAGGGTGTATATGCAGCACATTTGCTTTATTCATTCTACCACTGATGGACATTTAGCTCTTTCTCACTCTTCCACAGAGAGCCCATTGAAGCCCCTGTGTGGCCGTGAACAGCCGTGAATTCTGGAAATGCTACAGTCATCTGGCTTCTCTCTCCGGAAGAACATCTGTACGTGGACTTGCACAAAGTCAGAGAAACTATGGAGAAATAGAGCCACTAAGTTATGTTCATCCTGTCGAATATCCTAATCCTGGATGTCTAATTATGTGAATCAACCAATTTCCTTCATCAGGACATCAAGTCAATCCCTGGTTGTTTTATACCTCACTGTATAGTGATATATTTTCTTTCAATGAGGTAATTCATATTTGAACATTTTCACTGTAGCAAAAAGAATCTATTCTGAATTGTTTTAAGAGGGAGATGCTACTCGTGATAAGGTATGAATTATTGGAACAAGAAATTATAATTTGATAAATAAAAGTTTTCAACAAATAACATGTTCCATATTTATGAATATGTTGAATCATCTATTTTAAGTCACATGTTAAATGCTGATGGAGAGAAACCTTTTATAGAAACCTTTTATAGGTCTATGGACCACTGAGCTCTGATAGTGATGAAAGTTAATGCAGTAAGAGTTGAAATAGTGTCCCTAAAATTTACTTGTTTTTTGATTGGTGTGTTCATTTGCTAGGGCTGCCATAACAAAGTGCCACTGAATGGGTGGCTTAAAAAACAGAAATATATTGTCTCAAGTTCTGTAGGCAAGAAGTTTGAGATCAAAGTGTCAGCAGGTTTGGTTTTTCTGAGGACTCTCTCCTTGGTTTGTTGGTGGTCTTCTCCTTACGTGGTCTTCCCTCTATGCTTCTCTGTGTCATAACGTCCTCTTCTTATAAGGACACCAGTCATATCGGATTAGGGCCTACTCCAGTGATCTTATTTAACTTTAGTTTCCTCTTTAAGGAGCATATCCCCAAGTACAGTCATTCTGAGATAATGGGAGTTACGACTTCAACACATGCATTTTGGAGGGGATAAAATTCAGGGTGCAACAATTGGCAGCAAGGAAAGCTTTAATAAATTTTTTAAAACTAAGCACACTAATACTACCTAAGTTAAGCATAAGCTCTGAGTGAAGTCATTTGTCAGTAATAAACAGTCTTCAGGAAGTGAGGCTTTTTAATTTTTTTCTACTTTTTAAAATGTTTGCTATGGGTTGACAAATTCTATGAAATGTCTTTATTTTGTTAAAACTAAGTGATAAATAGAGATCACACTGGGGAAAAATAAGATACCATTTTAATTAACAATATTTAGGGCATCAGTGTCATTTTAATTTAAATCCACAATCCCTCCTCGCTAGTAATTTAACAGTCCTGAGACCATGAGGCTGTGCCAATGCTTTCAAGCTGCTTCTGCTCCTCAGAGCCTCATCCACTGTGCACAGGATGCATCTGAGTGGTGTGCTAGTGGGGGGTGGGGGGGTCAGGTGGAAGGCCTGGGAACCCCAAAGTGCAGGAGTCTTACAGCAGAAACAAGTTGAATGTGGTCAGGTTTTTGAAGTTGCAAGTGCAACTTACGAATCGGAATGACTTTAGAGTCAGTAGTGGTTATCCTTTTTATCATTCACCTTTGATAAATAGTTTTAAGGGAGGAGACCACCCCTCATATTGCCTTATGCCCAATATCTGCCTCCAAAGAAAGAAGAAGTAAAAACTAAAAGGCAGAAATGAAATCCACAAGCAGACAGCCCAGCGCCACACCCTGAGCCTCGTAGTTAAAGATTGACCCCTGACCTAACTGGCTATGTTATCTATAGATTACAGACATTGTATAGAAAAGCACTGTGAAAATCCCTGTCCTGTTCTGTTCCGTTTTAATTACCACGGCATGCAGCCCCCAGTCACGTACCCCCTGCTTGCTCAATTGATCACTACCCTCTCACGTGGACCCCCTTAGAGTTGTGAGCCCTTAAAAGGGACAGGAATTGCTCACTCAGGGAGTTCAGCCATTGGAGACGTGAGTCTTGCTGAAGCTCCTGGCCGAATAAAGCCCTTCCTTCTTTAACTTGGTGTCTGAGGGGTTTTGCCTGCAGCTTGTCCTGCTACAGTTTTGGAGTGCCTGACCCCATGCAAAAAAAAATTTTTATTTATACATGTATAAATGTCACAGAAACAGTACATTTAAAAAACAAATAGTTAATCTATCATTTTCTTGCTGCCCCTCTTTGTTCTGTCACGCACATTTCCTGTGGAGTTGAAGCCCCATTTTGGAGACCATTGACTTAGATACCTTTTGTTATTGGCAAGCACCTGTGGGTACACACTTGGAAAAGACATATAAGTCGTTTTGGGGGAAGGTGGAATGAATGTGCAGGTTTTCTCACAGCCCATCTGGCTTTCTCCAGATGCAAAGATTGCACAGATTGATGGGACCAAATGATATCTGGTTGCCAATAGTCTTCCCCCATTTTTTACCTTTGAACAAACATCCTTAAAACAAAGTGAAATTTTTATTTGTTTAATGCTAACAACATTAAGAGCCACCTCCTAAAACTGTGTGACTGTATTTCCTGGCTGTTGCCTCCTGCAAAACCTGCTGCACCTGCCATTTCTCTTGAGACTACCGCTATGCAGCCTCCTATATGGACGGGCTTGGAAAGAGCTTTCTCCAAAGTCTGCAAGGTAGGAGGCATGATTTTTATGGTCCTTCCAACTTGGGAAAATATCCCATTGGAACTTTATGTTTGCTCAGAGGCCAAGAAAACAGATATTAACAGAGGGGGCCCTGGCTTTCCTGCTCACTCCAGCTTTACAGAACCAGGTAAATTCTCATCAGAAGCTGCATGGTGACAGACCAAGCAGATAGATAGCCTCTCCGTAATAACTTACCTTGTGTGTGTGTGTGTGTGTGTGTGTGCGCGTGTGTGTGTGTTGTTGTTGTTGTTGTTTTTCTTATCAGTAGAGGAAATGGCTGGCCTCCTCTTTGGCCATATGGGTTTTGATAATTTGAAGACAAGTCAAAGAACTTGTACACATTCATTGCAATATGTATTTGTGTGCATAGGTACACACATATAGTTGACCCTTGAACAATAGGGATTGAACTGGGTGAGTCTACTTATATGTACATTTATTTTCACCTGTGCTACTCCTGAGAAAACAAAGCCAGTCCCTCCCTTACTCCTCCTCATGCTACTCAATATGAAGATGATTAGGACGAAGATCTTTATGATGATCCACTTCAAACTCAATAAATAGTCAATATATTTTCTTTATGATTTTCTAAATAACATTTTCTTTTCTGTACCTTAATTTATTGTAAGAATACAGCATATAATACATATAACATACAAAACGTGTTAATTGACTATTTATGTTGTTGGTAAGCCTTCCAGTCAACAGTAGGCTATTAGTAGTTAAGTTTTGGGGGAATCAAAAGTTATACGCGAATCTTCAGCTGTGTTTGGGGTTAGCAACCCTACCTCTGCATTGTTCAAGGTTCAACTGCACATATTTGTTATACATAGGATGTCATATATGTACAATAGGGGGTTATACATTCTCTCTGCATTTATTTGCTTTCTAGTCATTTTATCTTTGTTTTTTTTTGAGATGGAGTTCCCCTCTGTTGCCCAGGCTGGAGTGCAGTGGTGCAATCTTGGCTCACTGCAACCTCCACCTCCCAGGTTCAAGCGATTCTCCTGCCTCAGCCTTCTGAGTAGCTGGGATTACAGGCATGCACCACCACACCCGGCTAATTTTTGTATTTTTAGTAGAGATGGGGTTTCACCATGTTGGTCAGGCTGGTCTAGAACTCCTGACCTCAGGTGATCCACTCTCCTCAGTCTCTGAAAGTGCTGGGATTACAGGCATGAGCCACCATGCCCCACCTAGTCATTTTACTTCTGTGGCTTTTCTACTGTAAACTGCAGATGTTTTCTTTTGCCAAAGAGGTAAGTAGCTCATAGAGCTGTAGTTTTAGGATAATTAGTATTTCTTATGTCTCACGATGAGTAACTTTTCACTATGCTGCCCTCTGGTAGGTTCAGTTTTTCTGGTGCTCACTTTCCACTGCTGCCAGAAGTAGAGAATTAGGAGCTGGCTCCCAAGTCTGGATGCCCAGGGTGATTGGCCTTGTTGGTTATATAATCTCTTCTTTGTTGTCACACAAAGCTACCCCAGTTGTCTCATCAGACAACTGGAGATATTGTCACATCTCCACATATTGACCATCACTGCCATTACAATGTAAAGGCAATGGATTTGGGGGTTTTTTGTTCATTATGTTTTTGCTTGATTTGTTTTGGTTTTGTTTTTACAAAGAACTCACAGTTATCATATTTCTGGAACTCTTTCATGTTTGCGAAAGTCTATTGTCTTTTGGTTTAATGAAAGGTTCACTGTCTATAATGATCTTGGATCACCCTTCCTTTCTCTTAGGACTTTAAAATTTCCACCAAATATTGCTGTGAAGTCTAAGGCCAGCCTGATGCTTCTACTTATGTTAGTAAATTATTTTTTCTTCCTATATGTCTAACGCCTGTTTACTTTATCCTTGATTTTTAATAATTTAATCTGGCTACTGTTTTTCTCAAAATACAGTGTACAGTGTTTTTTTCAATCTGTATATTCAGTTGTGTGTGTGTGTGTCTGTTTTGATTTCAGGAAAATATCCCCAGATTACTTTTTAAAAAATCTTTTCTTTGTTCTATTTGTTTCTCTGCTTCAGATATAACTATTTTCTTTATATTGACTCTCTAGTCCCAGAACTATCATTTTTTACTAATCGCTTTCATAATTTTCCTTGACTCTGATTATAATCATGACGTGCTTTTCTCTCATGGCTTTTGTTCACACTGGGAATTCAATTTTTTGTTGTTTCTATCTGTTCTCTATTTTTAATACATTTATTACTTCTGTAAAACTGTGTTCAATTTGTTTCCTATGACCTGCAAAGTTTTTCTTCTCAAATATATTATCATCCTATTTTTCAGCTCTAGTTTTATAAACGTTGTGTTTTAAGCTGTATATAAAATCTTATAAACATATATAATATTTGTAGTGTTACTGGCATGCTGTGTTTCCTTTTCTCCTTATTCATTTCTGTGGCGTGTTTTTGTACTGCTGAAGAGGTTCTTCCTGCCCACTGCATAAAGAGCATAGTGTCAGAGGTGTTTGAACCAGAGTGCCTCCATCTTGAATGGGGGCTGGGTACAATGAGGCTGAGACTTACCGGCTGCATTCCCAAGAGGTTAGGCATTCTAAGTCACAGGACAAGATAGAAAGTCAGCTCAAGATACAGGTCATAAAGACCTTGCTGATAAAACAGGTTGCAGTAAAGAAGCTGGCTAAAACCCTCCAAAACCAAGATGGCAACGAGAGTAACCTCTGGTTGTCCTCCCTGCTACACTCCCACCAGCACCATGACAGTTTATAAATGCCATGGCAACGTCAGGAAGTTACCCAATATGGTCCAAAAAGGGGAAGCATGAGTAACCCACCTTTTGTTTAGCATATAATCACGAGATAACCATAAAAATGGGCAACCAGCAGCCCTCGGGGCTGCTCTAACTATGGAATTCTTTATTCCTTTACTTCCTTAATAAACTTATTTTCACTTTACTGTATTGGCTCACCTTGAATTCTTTCTTGTGTGAGATGCAAGAACCCTCTATTGGGGTCTGAATCCGGACTCCTTTCCGGCTGTAGTAGAAAAAGTTTAGTAGACATGAGTCTGGCCACACCACATGGGAGATGGAGTTTCTACTCAAATCGTCTTGTTCAAAGCTCATAGGTTAGGGGTTTTTCAAAGGCAATTTGGGGGAAGGGGTGGGGGTGGCCAGGTAACAGGTGCTTGCTGCTGATTGGTTGGGGCAGAGAAGAAATCATAGGGGGTTGATGCTCTCCTCCTGCCAGCTGAATGGCTTCAGGGTGGGGCCACAGGAGCAGGGTTGTCTCTCCAGGTGGAGTCATGGGTTCCAGGTGGAGCCATGGGTGTCAGGCATGCAGAAAACCTGGAAAGATATCTCCAAAGTCCAATCTACAGCAGTGGTGTTATTTGCAGGAGTAATTGGGGCAGTTGCATATCTTATAACCTCCGGAATAATATCTGCACCTTAGCAGGACGCAGGCTCCTCTCCTCCCCTCAGCCTGATGGCCTCCTACTAGCTTTATAAAAGCGATTGAGTTTTGGGCAAGGCCTATCATTGATATGGCACCAATGAGTGGAGAACACTAGGTTCTTCGTCTCGAGTCAAATTAGAAAAAATGACACGGACATATGTGGAGTAGTTTTAAGGAACAGGGAGTTTAATAAGCAAGAAGGAAGGGGGAAGAAAGAAAGAAGAACCTCCTTTGTACAGAGACTGAGGGAGGGGGCTCCAAACCCGAGAGAGGAAAACATACCTGCCACAGATACCAGCCGGGTACATACACAGAGGCTGGAGGAGGCGGTGTCTGATTTTTATAGGACTCAGGGGATTGCTTTGACTCGGCATGTCATTCACGTAGCCCATGAAAAAGCTCGCCATCCCACTCTAGCCTTTTAATATGCAAATGCAGGGTGCCTTGATGTTCTACACACTGGAAATATGTGGGGGCGGCCATGTAGGGCGAGGGCAAGAAGGCAGCAGTAATCGCCATGTTTGGGTGGAGCCAGTCTCTAACGGCCTGTATTTGCATATCAAAGGTTGCCAGCCTGGCTGTAAGAGCCAGGGCTTTACAGGCAACGTTTCTGGAGCAGCTTTTAAAACGAAAACTTCCCAAGGACCCCTTTTCCTCTCTATCTGCCTAAAATAATTTCTTAACAACACCTACAACATTATCATTTAAACTGTACCCTAAATGTCTTCCGAAGTGAGCTTGGCCCAGTGGCCCAGGAATAATTAAGGCAAAGGCAAGATGGGGGTTGGGTTAGCTTAGCTTACTGTTCTAAGTTTCTCACTGATATAACTTTTGCAAGGGTGGTTTCATTCGCATAGCTGCCATGCCATTTCTTGTCAGTTTGCTCCTGCTTAACCTGAGCAGCTGTATTCAGACCTTTGCTTTGCTCTTGCATAGTGTGGTGAATTCTCCCCGATGTCCTTCCCCACTTTGTTGTGGAGACTTCATCTCTCCCCACCCCACCTTACATATAACCTGAGCTACTTACGAAGAACTGACTTGTACGTACTTGTTTGTGGGCTGAGGGTGTAAGAGATGGCAGGGAAGGCTCTTTGGGGGCTGGATGTGCTCCTTGTTAGATGCCTTGGGCTGTGCTGTTAGATGTCCTGGGCCAGTGCCTACCCATCCAGGCAGGAGGTTTAAGGGTCCCCAGTTGAGCAAGAACCGCAGGAACTGGGAAGAATGGGTAGTACTTCCTACCTTTGTGGAGATTCTAGAAGTTTTTTTAATTGACTTTTCTCCAGTCTGCTTACTTAGCCCTTTAGATTACTTCTCTACAAATTAGGATACTGCAGGGAGTGTGTGGAAGTGGGAGCATGCTAGGGGAACAGGTAGAATTGGAAACGTATTTTGACAATTATTTAAGGGTTTATAAAGGAATCTTTCCTCATTGCCACTTCGGAGTTCTAAAATGCCCCGCTGTGCCAGAACGTTTCTTTTCTCTGCTTGTCAGACTTTGAAATTTGAAGGGTGAGTCTCTCCTTCTATCTTATGAATGCTCTACTGATAATTGGGGGCTGGGGGCAAGATAGAGGAGCCCTTCTCTTTTTCACTTCTACAGGTATTCAGGATGGGAGATGCTGTGATCTGTTTGTTCTGCAACCTTTATCTGAGATCCGGCATGGAGATTATCTTTCCACTTTAGTTATTGTGATGCCCTGGGACGATTAACACATCTATTCTGATAACATCCTAGGGAAACTGGGTAAAATTGTCCGCATCAAAAATGTTTAATACCTTTATTCTTCAGTATTCTAGATAAGTGAATTTTAATTGTTCTAACACATCAAATTGGAAACAAAATGAAAAAAATAAAGTAATTCCTTTAGTTCTATGACTGCGTCATGTTTATTTAATTCACTAGAAATTGAGTTTTCTTGTTTACTTATTTTGCCAAAGCTTGACAGCTCTTGGTCAGCCTCGCTGTTAGGCACTTTACATGTAGTGGAATCTTTAAGCTTTTGTTCAATTTTATAACTTTGAAATTTCTAGTAATTTCAAACTTATAGCAAAGTTGCAAGAATAGTACATCGTTTCCAATTGTTCACATTTTGCCCCACCTGCGTTCTCATTCTCTTTTCACCTAAAAATGTCATTATGTATTTCTTAAGAACAAGGACATTCTGTTCTGTGACAGTGTAATTATCAAAATTACAGAATGAATATTGATGTCACCGTCTAAACAAGATACCGTATTCAAATTTTGCCAATGGTCCTAATAATGCTCTGTACAGAAAAAAGAAAAGAAGAAAGAAATTAAAATAATTTTATTTTCCTGATCCAGAATCCAAACTGAAATTATATATTACATTTAGTTGTCATGTCCCTTTCATCTTTTATAATCAGGAACAGTTACTTATCTTTTAAAAATATGGTTTTGTCTTTTATGACCTTGATTTTTTTGAAAAGTAAAGACTAGTTACTTTGTAGAAAGTTCCTCATTTGGGGTTTGTCTTATGTTTTCTCTTGATTTTACATTTTTGGCAGGAATACCTCAGGAATGATGATTTGATCACTTTGCTAAGGTGGTGTCTGCCAGCCAGGTTTCCCCACTGTTATTATTTTCTCTTTCTAACTATTAAGTAATTTATAGAAGATGCTTTGGTACTATGTAAATGTTCTCTTCCTCGTCAAACTTTCACCTACTGGTTTTAATATCCATTGATACTTCTTAAGCTGTCATGTTTACTATGATGGGTGTCAAATAGCAAAATTCTAATTCCATCATTCTTTCTATGTTTATTAGTTGGCATCTAAGAGCTTCAATAACAAAGGGTTTTCTTTCTCCCGTACTTATGTATTTATTCATTTATTTATATCAGGATGAACTCATGAGTTATTTTATTCAGTGGTATATTGTTACTATCGTTATTTTTTTGTGTGTCCATGGTGTCCATGGTGTCATGGTGTGCAGATGTGGCCTTTAATTTATCACCTGCATCTTTTTGACTGGTCCCCAATCATCCTCTAAGCACACGTTTACTTTTCAGTGTCACAAGATATTCCACATTCATCTTATACTCTCCCAATCACAGTCCTGAATTCAGTCATTTTGCTGAGAAGTCTTGTCCCTGTCAGTGGAAAAGGGTATTTAAAACCAAGATGTGAGCATTAGATCTGCTAATTGCTGTCAGAGTATTGCTGCTTCTAGGGCCTCTAAAAGGACAGAAATAGGAAATACATGTATGTGTTTATCATGCACACACACTATACATACATATATACATGTATATAAGGTTGGTGCAAAATAATTGCTGTATTTGCCATTAAAAGTAATGGGAAAAACTACAATTACTTTTGTACCAACCTAATACATGTATTTCTGTTTCTATCTATCCATGTATGTATCTAGCAATCTATCTATCCATCTATTGAAAGCCATAGGTTTATTTGGATATTGACAATTCCAATCCTACAACACAGTGTTCATTCTACTCTTCGTTCTTCCTATATTGGTAACTCCCTTCCTTCTTTCACTATTTTGCTACTTAGAGTAGAATTTCTTTTTCTCAGAATGATTTCAGCACAACCCTCTCTTCACTCTTCTGTCTAGTTTTTCCAGACCCTCCCCTCTCCTTTGCTTTCTGCAGGAGTTTTTGGCGTGGGCTTCAGAGAAGGCACTACTGATAGCTCAGTGCGCAGTTTTCTACTTGTGTGTAATTTGAAGTTTGAAGAGTTTTGCATCTTCTAGTTAGGCTGAGGATTTGCTTCTTTTTTTTGGTTTGTTTGTTTGTTTTGTTTTAAGGTAAGAAGTTCCAGGTCTTTGTATTGCTTCTTGAATATAGACTAAATTATGAGGTACGTTGGGTTATTAAAGGTATGGGCTTATAGAGAGGATGATAAGTCTAGAAATTGCCAGAACCAAGGCTTGAAGGTTTAATTCAGTTGTTCTACAATAAGTCTCCATGAGTGTAGGAGCAGATGGGCAGACAGGAATCATATATCCAGTAGTATGAAGGATACACCTGACACTTCACACAGGCTGAAAGTTCAGCATAGAGCCTGGATGCTCTGCACAGTCACCCACAGGGTAGACGACACCCTCAGCACCATTCTACACCACCATCACCCACCCAACCAGGACCTCTCCCGAGCAGGAACTCCTCCATTAAACCATCTAGCTTCTCCACTCTCTACTGTCCCACTCTTCCAAGGATACCCTCAATCATCCTTTTAAATATTAGACACATTCTACAAACCGCTTGGGCTGTAGAGGGTTCTACCCACATTCTTTTTGAAGATTCAGTAAGAAAAAAGTTGTCCTTGAGTAAATGTACTATTTAATTTCATTCAAATGGTGCACAGACATTATCATGACAGATCAAATCACCTGGTATCTGGCAATGCCAATTACTCACACAACGGTCAGTTCAGAGCCACTGCCTCTGCTTACTACAGTATTTATAAAAGCACTCACCAACAGCCAGGAGGGCAAGATGAAAAGACTCTGGATATGGTATATCCATAATTGATCAAAATAACTGATACAGTTGTTTTCTATAGGTCCATTAACAAGCTTAAGACCAACCTGATTTTAACAGCCTATCTGAAGTTGCTAGAAGCTGCTTATGAATATGTAAGATGCTCCCTTTTGTGTCACTTCCTTTAACATTATCCTGTCACTGTGCAGAAACCTCCCAGGAAAGGATTGGTCTGTACTGTTGGGGAGAAATAGTCTAAAGCCTAACTTCAGAAACAAGTCTCAAGATTTCCCAAGGCATTCTTTAAGGATCCATTGTTATTTCAGATGGATTCAGTAACTGCACCCATTTAATTGGCACCGGAAATGAAAGTTTATTTTATATTTTTATTTTTCTTTGAGATGGAGTTTCACTCTTGTTGCCCAGGCTGGAGTGCAATGGTGTGATCTCAGCTCACTGCCACCTCTGCCTCTTGAGTTCAAGCGATTCTTCTACCTCAGCCTCCTGAGTAGCTGGGATTACAGGCATGCACCACCACGTCATGCTAATTTTGCATTATTAGTAGAGCCGAGGTTTCACCATGTTGGTCAGGCTGGTCTCGAACTCCTGTCCTCAGGTGATCTACCCGCCTTGGCCTCCCAAAGTGCTGGGATTACAGGTGTGAGCCACTGCGCCCAGAGGGAAGTTTACTTTAGGGAGAAATATGAAGCAATCTTGAAGATCTAATTACACAAGGAGTCTTCAGCAGTCACCTGCTCTAGCTGGTCTATGCTGGTGACAGCAGAAAGTACATGGATTCCAGTTTTCCTCTGCTATTTATGTTGGCAATGCCATGAAAAACTTTGTTCACTACTCTGAACTTTAATTCCATCATTACAACTGATGAGGAATCCAGTTATATAAAAACACCAGGAGTCTCACTTTTGGGCCTGAGATACTCTCTGAGTAAGTTCAGGCTGCCATAACAGAATACCATAGACTGGGGGGCTTAAACAGTACACATTTATTTCTCACAATCCTTGGAATTCCAAGGGGCCTACAACTCTAGGGTCTGGTAAGGGTTCCCTTCTTGGTTTACAGACAGCCATCATCTAGTATTCTCACATGGTAGAGAGAGGAAAGACTCTGATCTCTTTTCCTTTTCTTATAAGGGCATTGATACCATCATGGGTCACCCCACCCTCATGACCTCATCTAAACCTAATTCCTCTCAAGGACATCATCTTTGTCAATATCATTTTGGGGGTTAAAGTTTCAACATTTGAATATTGGAGAGGGGGACACAAGCATGCAGTTCATGACAAATTCCTGGGCTCAAGGGATCATGTAAGGAATCCCCTTCAAGTGTCACCAAACTACTAAATTAGTAAAAGCCTATAGACTTGGCCAGGTGTAATGGCTCACGCCTGTAATCCCAGCACTTTTGGAGGCTGAGGCGGGCGGATCACCTGAGGTCAGGAGTTTGAGACCAGCCTGACCAACATAGCGAACCCCTTCTCTACTAAAAATACAGCTACTCAGGAGGCTGAGACAGGAGAATTGCTTGAACCCAGGAAGTGGAGGTTGCAGTGAGCTGAGATGGCACCACTGCACTCCAGCCTGGGCAACAGAGCAAGACTCTGTCAAAAAAAAAAAAAAACCAAAAAAACCTATAGACTTAAAATTATAAGCATATTTTCGATGAATATCTAAATATTGGTCTGAATTTTGGGTGACCATGTTTCACTAGGAGAGGGTAAAGACACATCTGGGTGGTAATCAATAAGGCTTCTAAAATGCCAACCCTGGGCCTCCTCCCTGAGTGCCGTATAGTAGGAAGACAGAGGCATGACCTTCCCAGCTTTGCTTCTGTCCTGTGGCACACAGCTGAGAGCAGGTGTCCCCCACTTAGAAAAGGGAGACTTGAGAACCTCTGGGATTTGAAGGCCTTCAAGAAATGTTCTCCTGCCTTTCTTTCCACTAGCATTTGCCAAGTCCCACCTGGTAGAGGACTGCAGAGTGTGTCCTTTACCTTCAGGGCCTCCTTCTGCCCCTTGTTTGCCCTGTTTTGTTCAAGCTAAGCACATCTTTAATCAGCTAAGCACATCTGTAATCAGGTTGTGACTTGAGTGGCTGACTTTGGCCATTTCTAAGAATAATAAGCTCCTACTTTCTGTGATTATTGAGAGGTTTACATTACATAATATATGAAAAATGCCATGCACAGTGCCAGGTAACTGACAGGCAGCTGCTCTTATTATTGACCTTTTAGAATAATAATTCTAAAATGCCAAAAATAAAAACCCAAGAGAAAAATCCATCTTGATTCATGTAAAACTAAGCTTGCTCTTTTGCAGATCCTGTTCAGCTGGAGGACTGGCACTAGCAAACTTGCCTGGCATAGTTCCTGACCTAATCCTCATGAAGAATGAAATGCAGTTAAAGGCTCACAGGGTCATACATGCTGACTTGTGCCATCTGGTATTAGACTTGCTGCTGCAGTTCCCAGCATCCATTGTGCCTGAATGAGTGCTGGTGACATGGAGAGCATATTTTGTAAATTGAAAAACCTCTAATATGGCCTTCTTTGGGAAACACTCCTTTAGCCTCAGATAGGCTGTCTTAGAGTAGGAAATCCATAGGTGCAAGCTAGACTCATTTGCGGTATACCCTATAGAGTTGAGATCACCCAAATCAAACCAAGAAAAAATCAGTTCACTCAGTCATTGAACAGATATTTACAGACATCACAAAGAATTATCATGGAAGAGGTACTAGATTGCATGGCTGTGCTAAAGCCTTCAAGGGCTGAAAACTTCAATGGAGAGACAATAACAAAAACAAAAGAGTAAAGTATTTGGTGGTAGAGTCTATAACATGTGAGAATGAAAGTGGGGGCTTTTAAGGAAGACAGAGTAAGAATAATCTGGAAACAGCAAAGAGAAACAAGAGGAATACCTCAAGGAGCAGTGGAACAAAGGTGGTAAAAGAGGAAGCAGTCTCCACTTGAGAGTGTTGGCAGAAGCATGATGTCTTCAAAGGAGAGCCAGGCTCAGGTGCGATGAAAGTGAAGAGAAGCCACTGATACAGGTATGTTTTTGCTGATAATGGACTTCTTTCATCATGAGGACAATGGTTTTCCAACTGCACGTTGCCACATATTAGCATTTTGTGGAATCAACTTAGCACATTGTGATTAGTAGTTTTAAAAAATAAAACAGGATTACATGAACAATATGAGCAGATTATAGATAGTAGAATTAAGTCCAGTTTTATGAATCTTTTGTTTCAAGTATATGTGTGCATGTGGTGTGTACTTGTAGACATGTTATATGTGATGGTATATAGGATGTGTTTGGGTGTTGTGATCTGTGAATGGTGTGGTGTGTGTGGTTTTGGGTATGTGTGGTGCACCTATGTGTGCATAGTGTATGTGTGTATGTGTACATGATACATTTGTATGTGCTATGGTCTGAATGTTCATGTTCTACTGAGATTCATATGTTGAAATCTTTATCCTCAAGGTAATAGTATTAGGAGGTGGAACCTTTGGGAAATAATTAGGTCATGGAGACAGAGACTTCATGAATGGCAGTAGTGGTCTTATAAAAGAGGCCGGAGAGAGACCCCTTGCCCTTCTACTGCGTGAGATTAGAGCAAGAAAATGGTCATCCACGATAAAACATCCCCCCTCACCCAGACACCAAATCTACTGGTGTCTTAATCTTGAACTTCCCAGCCTCCATAACTGTGAGAAATAGATTTCTGTTGTTTATAAGCCATCCAGACTATGGTATTTTGTTATAGCAGCCTGAACAGACTAAGACAGTGAGAGTAAGTATGTCTATATAGGATGTCCTGGTTGGCATATGATTCATATCCTTTGTGTGGGTCACGGTTTGGTTAAGGGGACATACAGACTCATGTGGTGATGCATGGTGACCTAGTAGTAGTCTTGGGCTTCTCGTGAACTTACAAAAACAGGAATAATGGACAAAGGCAAGATGAGGGCCATCTTCTTTTTCATCTTCAAGACAGCCTGTAGCAAGAATGAGGCAAGCCTAATCTCCAATCCTGACAATTATACAACCAAGAGAGGTAGAGCCAGAGGGGGTTTTACTGGGTGTGCCAAGGCCAGTGGAAAGAAGGCCAAATGATATGGTTTGGCTGTGTCCCCACCCAAATCTCATCTTGAATTGTAGTTCCCATACTCCTCACTTATCATGGGAGGGACCTATTGGGAGGTAATTGAATCATGGGAGCAGTTACCTCCATGCTGTTCTCATGACAGTGAGTGAGTTCTCACGAGATCTATGGTTTTATAAGGGGCTTTTGCCTCGCCTTCGTTCTGCACTTTCTCTCCTGCTGCTGTGTGAAGAAGAATGTGTTTGCTTCCCCTTTTGCCATGATCATAAGTTTTCTAAAGCCTCCCCAGCCCTGCATAACTGTGAGTCAATTTAAACCTCTTTCCTTTATAAATTACCCAGTCTCGGGTATGTCCTTATAGTAGCAAGAGAATGGACTAATAAAAATAACAAGGCTCAGGCTGGAATTTAGGACAAAAGATTGTCAGTTACAAAGAGTTCTTACTTCAGCAAACATTGTTTGATGTCTTGGGCCTGGCCTGTGTGAGCTCAGCGCAGTTGCATTCTGAATTTCCGGGAAGTTACTGCCAGGCCTAGAACCATCCTAACTATAGTCTTAGACTCATAGATGTCCAGGGAACTTGGTAGAGTAAGAGACCAATTGGTTTCTGGCAATTTAGGAGATTTTATTCACTGATAGTTGGAAGACCTTGAAGTCCAGAGAGAGAAAGGTATTCAGGTCTAAGTTCCCTCCAAATCCTCTAACTCCTTTTCTCTTGATGTGAACCAGAAAGATCTAAAGGGAAAACTCCAGGGATTCATCTAGCCTTCTCCTCCGGGCTGTGGTTCTCTCTTGCTCGACAGACCAGGCCAGGCTTCCTTTTTTACATTGTGCCTTTAAGGATCCCATTGTCCATATCAAAGGACTGGGCTCTATCAAGATGACAAAGGGCAGAATAAAAGAGTTATTCAAAAGCAATTAGTTGAGAACAAACAAAGGAACAAAAAGCAAGTCATTATGCAAATATATGGCCATCCAAGGGGCTTAGCCTTTAAGGAGTGTTGTCATTTCAAGAAGATTCAAGGTTTTTAGTTTTGTTTTGTTTTCCTTTTTGGTTTAGTTCAATTTTGTATGAAAATGTGACCTCCTTGTGATTGGTCTTAGTAAACCTTTATAGCATAAGACTTTATACCTATATATTTTGCCTAACTAAAAATTAATCAAGTTTCTTTTCCTGGTCTAGGAAGGCCCAGCAAGCCCTCCACTGGCTCCTAGTAGCAGCTGCAAGGTGGACGGTGCATGTCCTGTTCCCCAGGCTGCCTATGGAGAGTGAATAAGCCACAGGGCCCTCCCTTTTATGAAACTCCCTAGGTGCCTAATTATTCTCACTGAGAGCAGCCCCACACCGGAAACTGTGCTATCTCCAAGTAACTGGTAAACCAACAGTCCTTTAAAAAAAGTTTTGCTAGGCCAGGCACTCATGCGTGTAATCCCTGCACTTTGCGAGGCTGAGGCGGGCAGATCACTTGAGGCCAGGAGTTCAAAACCAACCTGGCCAACATGGTGAAACCCCATGTCTACTAAAAATACAAAAATTAGCCAGGCATGGTGGCACATGCCTCTAATCCCAGCTAGTAGGGTGGCAGAGGAAGGAGAATTGCTTAAACTCGGGAGGCGGTGGCTGAAGTGTACTGAGATCACACCACTGCATTTCAGCCTGGGTGACAGAGTGAGACTTAGTCTCAAAAAAAAAAAAGTTTTGCTAAATGCCAACCCATGCTTACATTTCAAATGTAATGAGGTAGGTTGGTCAATTCTACAAGGCAATTTTTCTGAGGGTCTGTGCACCCTTTGTTGGTTGTGCTGTCTCATTGGTGAGTGATTTTGGCATTAGAATTGTGAGGAAGGGTTTACATTTAATATAGGGCAATGATTTTTAAGATTTTTAAGTAAGGAAGTCTCAATAAATGGGGTCAGCTTGACTGAGAACGATGTTAAATTTGGTTTCCCCAAAAGATGTGTCATTGGGATGGCTCTGCATACAAGGTGACACTACTATGTTTCCATCAACAAAGAGTCCCCAAGTGTACCCTGCTGAAATGCTTGACATAGGTTTGAAGATGAAAGCAGAAATGCTCTTGCTATATCTTACCATCTGTGAGACTCTAATTTGATCACGATGAGTGGCAGTATTTTTGTGAAATAATTTCATTGTGTGCTTTAGTACAGATGAGAACATGCATTGTGACATGTGGCCATCAGGATCATAGCACAAATCTATTTAGGTTCCCGTGTTCTGTTTTTTGTTTTAATATAGAAGGAAAGACTCTCAGTTCATAGACGCAAAGGAAGGAGATGATGACATCAACTTTCAATGTGCCCATAACTCACAGCTTTAGGCTGCAGTTTGGAGTTGATTACTCTTCCAGAATAAATTTAAATGGCTCTTTAGTGCCTGCTGCTGACCTGCTTTCCATTCTTTTCAGAAACATTTCCAGATGTTGTATCTGAGTGGCCTGGAAAAAGGGAGAGGCCAAATCTACTCTAGCATGGTAGTTTGTTTTAGCTCAAACACAGAATTAGCCAGGCCTAGCTTCTGGTACTATTCAAATACAGATGCCTGACAGGCATACTAAATAAAAAACCAAAAAGAGTAAGAAGTACCCGGGGCCGGGCGCGGTGGCTCACGCCTGTAATTCCAGCACTTTGGGAGGCCGAGGTGGGCACATCACTTGAGGTGGAGAGTTCCAGACCAGCCTGGCCAACATGGAGAAACCCCATCTCTACTAAAAATACAAAAATTAGCTGGGCGTGGTGATGGACACCTGTAATCCCAGCTACTTGGGAGGCTGAGGCAGGAGAATCACTTGAAACCGGGAGGCGGAGGTTGCAGTCTCTACTAAAAGTACAAAAATTAGCTGGATGTCATGGCAGGTGCCTGTAATCCCAGCTACTTGGGAGGCTGAGGCAGGAGAATTGCTTGAAACTGGGAGGCGGAGGTTGCAGTGAGCCAAGATCGCACCATTGCACTCCAACCTGGGCAACAAGACTGAAACTCCATCTCAGAAAAAAAAAAAAGAAGTACCCACTTTCCAGACTAAACAACTGCTCCCCTAAAAACATCCAGGCAACTTGGTAACCTCCATTCCTCCGAGAAGTTGTCGGTAACTTTAAGCTATTTATTTATTGAGATACAGGGTTTCACTCCTGTCGCCTGGGCTGGAGTGCAGTGGCGTGCGCTTGGCTTACTACAACCTCCATCTCCCTGACTCAAGCAATCCTCCTACCTCAGCCTCCCAAGTAACTGGGACTACAGGTGTGCACAACCACACCCGGCTAATTTTTGTGTTTTTAGCAGAGTCGGGGTTTCACCAGGTTGGTCAGGCTGGTCTTGAACTCCTGACCTCAAATGATCCACCCACCTCAGCCTCCAAAGTGCTGGGATTACAGGTGTGAGCCACTGCGCTTGGCCACTTTAAGCTATTTAAATCAGCTTAAGGATATTGCTTGACATGATCTCTTATTATTTTTAATCTATTTTATCCTTTTTCTCTTTCACTATATTTGTTTTATTTTAGTTTTTCATTTTAGCATTTTATCTCATTTTTAAATCTTTTGTTTTAATGGAAAGTTGTTGTAAAGAAAACAATCTCCAAATAAAGTCCATATGTCCTTCTTCCCAGTCCTCCACAGTCCTCCACAGTTAACTCCACAAAGACCTTGTCCCAGTCTCAAAATAAATCTCCCAATTTCATCCTGAATTATTCTGTTGACATTAAAGAATCCCATGGGAAAGATTCTCAGTCTCAAACACAACTCATTGTTCCCTGGAAAAACCCAATATAGCAGCAAACGCAGCCCCTACAACCCAAAAGCTATTAGAAATGAGTGGCTAAATCAGTCTCACGGAGGACTAGAAAGGACGAATGTGCTTAGTATCTTTCATATTGCTATGACAGAATACCAGAGACTGGGAACTTTATAACAGACAGAAATGCATTGGCTTACGGTTCTGGAGGCTGAGAATTCCAAGATCAAGGTGGAAGCATCTGTCTCGGGCATTGCTGCATTATCACATGGTAGAGGACATCACACGGCAGAAGGACAAAGAGAAGGGGAGAGAGCATGAGCAAGAGAGGGTGAACCCAACTCCCTCAGTAAGGAACCTAATCCTGCTTTAATGACATTAGCTCATTCATAAAGGAGGAACCCTCATGACCTAAGTAATTCTAAAACTCTCAACTCCCAACCCTGTCACTATGGCAATTAATTTCAAAATGAGTTTTGGAGGGGACAATCATCCAAACCATAGTATGAGAACGAGCACAAGCCCATGAACAGCTTGGAGACTGTGCTCTATTCTGTTGACCACAGAGCCACCATTGTTAGCAGTAATGGTTTTCCTTAGATGTGTTTCTTCATGATTTTCGTTAGATATGTTGGAACATAAAACATGTTAAAAGTCTTTGCCATGGAGGTTGGGGAGTTTTTGAGAAGATTTTAAGGAAAGATTAGCCCAGTCAGATGTGTATAGAAGAGACCAGACTACTTTGGCTGTAGCATACAGGGTGGCCTGGAAAGAAAAGTGAGAATTTAGAAGGCTGTTGTAAATAGCCAGGTGGGGTGTCTCTAGCAAAGCAGAAGCTTTGGGAAAGGAGGCGAGGAGGCAAATGTTAGAGATATTTGGGAAGTAAAGTGTAAGATAGAAATCAGGGAACTCAACACTACAATTAAGAGTCCTATGACTCTAAGAAAATGTTTTGCTCCTAAGCCAAGACATAGATTATAGTCCCAGTCTGAACTGACTTGAGTTATTAGAGGAACACAGATTTCAAAATAAACTCTTGATTTGGGAAGGGGGATTTCAAGGACTGGGCAACTTGACCCAGGAAAATTTGCCAATTATAAATATTCTTTAGAACTCATGATTCTATTGCATTAGAAGAGATTAAAATCCTGGTGCCCTTTAAGCCACTAGCTCAAAGTATTATTTTGAGGAGGAAGAAAAAAAGAGTATACAAAAGGGCAGACGGAGGGTGGGAGTGGGCACAGCTGGAAAAACATTTTTAAAATACATCCTTTTGGGGAAGTCTGCTTTCATCAGTAATTTTTATTTTTTTCTGGCGGAAACTTATCTAAGAAGTGGTGAATTTGCTGAGAAATATCATTATAACCTGGTACGCAAAGGCACACATCCATGTCTGAGATCTTTTTCTTTTAAGAGAGTATTCTTTTGGGGGGTGTAATAACTTTGTGAAATTAAACTGCATCCAAAACTTTTGAGGTCTTGAAATATACAACAGAAAGCTATACAATAGAAAACACTGACTCTGTCTTCCTCATTTTATAGTTTTGTTTTAAACAAAGCGTACTCATGAACTGGTTTAAGTCAAACCCTCATGTCTGATTCCACGAGAATGTGCATGAGCAGCTGACAGCCTAGATCTTACTGTGAACTGCAAGGGCTCAAAACTTGGCATGTCTGTGATGATTCAAACATGGTCATCTTTCAGTAGTTACTGACAAATTAGGCAGGAGAACGAAAGTTTGAACTAATGTCTTTTAAAGATGGATGGTCAGTTTCCATTGTAGAAGCAGTTTTCAAGCCTGTTCTGCAATTCCAAGCTTCCTCAAACCTGGTTATGCATCAGGAGACCTACTTAAAAATCAAATGCAGCAGGTTTGGTTGGGATTCAGATATCTGCAATTTTGGGGGAAGCTACTGCTCTAATAAATGAATGTGCTAATTATTTTATCCTGCTAAGAAGATAAGCCCATGTTTAGTTTTCAGCATCTAGCATAGATCACACATGACATTTATCATAAATCCTACATGACTTGACAAGTATGTCACGGACCAGAGAAAGAGCTTAAATAATTTCCCTGGGGTTATAAGTATGCGAATGTCAAAGCCACAACCAGAATTCACAGTCCCTGAATTTCTAGCCTGTGTTATGAGATCTGCTGTCATCCTTCAGCCCATCCTGATATAGTCCAGTGGAATGAGGGTAAAAGAAAAAGAAAGCGCTTCTGAGGTGTTTGTATTTTTAAGTTTTCTTTGGTAAGTTTTAGGATGCAGGGTCAGAGTCCTGAGTATGATAAGAGGGATTTTTAATATGGAGTCATATTTCAAGTAACAAAATTGCGAATTAAAAATAATTGCACTGGAGGCTGAGGTGAGAGGATCACTTGGGCCCAGGAGCCAGAGGTTGCTGTGAGCCAAGGTCACGTCACTGCACTCCAGCCTATGTGACAGAATGATACTTCATCTCAAATAATAGTAATAATAAGAATTGCAGAACAAATAGAGACCTAAAACCTGAAGAGACTTCAAAGCTTGTTGATAGAGGCAGGAAGACACAGAAAAGTACACAGCATAAGTCTAAGGACTGGACACAGTTACTAGCCCAGGAACAAAAGGGCAACAGTTGTGTCAAGAATGATGTAAAGGAAGAGGGTTCCCAAGTTATGCAAACCCAATTCAATTTAAAAGAAAGACCATATTCTATCTAGTGCTGATATGAATAACCCAAACACTAAACTCTTGGCTGTTGGACATGCATTGACATAGCCATACACATGTATGTTGTATGTTTATATAAGCAGAAAGAATATGGATTGAGCTGTGTTGGTAAGATCCATGCAAAACCAATTTTAAATGTCTTTAATTATGAAACTAAATTGAAGTCAGTGGTGAGGGGCACAGGGACGACCTTCAGTTTGGGGATTTGGAGGTTTGGGTTCCTGATCAATGAAGTCTCAGTCATGGGACCTAAGAAGGGTCTGAAAGGCAGTGGAGAGCAAAACATCTGATCCAAATGAAGGTTCTGCCTCTAGGGGCTAGCAACTGGCAAAGGGAGCCCAAGAGTTCTCTTGAGGCAATGGCCTCAAGTAGGAGAGTGGAGATTCTCCCTGACTTAGGACAATCCCCTGCCTGCACCCTCAAGTCTCTGAGCTATAGGCTCATTCTCAGGACCCCAGAGAGGAGGAGGATGGAGCCCGGCCTGAGAGTCAGAGACCAGTCTCTATAGCCTCCTTTGTGAAGCAGGCGTGGTCTGCTGGGGTTGGGGGTGGGTTGGGAGAGGACGGGTACAAAGAGGTTGGGCTCCAGGTGATACAGGGGGCTCCCAAACTGATGACCAAGGGCAAGGAAATCTGCTGGGGGTGGGATGGGGAGCCAGTTTCATAAAGGTAAAGGCATTTGAGCTGGCCTTGGAAGAGAAGGATTGGAAAAGTGTAGTGATTTTTGGAAGTGGAGGAGGGAAAGCGATGGAAGGCGTTGGAGGGCTGGGGTGTAAGTTGGTGACAGATTATGAGATGACTGCACACCTTTTAATGCTATTCTTGGCATTGTAGGCCAAATGTAAGGAGCAAAAAGTTTACACTATAAAGAATAATCCCTAACTTCAAGGAATTTTATTTTCTTTTGAAAGAGTCACTCTGAAGCGTTATGTGTGGTTTGAGTCCCGTCAAGAGCCTAAGCTGGCCAGGGGCGGTGTCACACCTATAATCCCAGCAATTTGGGAGGCCGAGGTGGGTGGATCACCTGAGGTCGGGAGTTTGAGACCAGCCTGACCAACAGGAAGAATCCCCATCTCTACTAAAAATACAAAATTAGCTGGGCATGGTGGCACACGCTTGTAGTCGTAGCTATTCGGGAGGCTGAGGCAGGAGAATTGCTTGAACCCGGGAGGCAGAAGTTGCAGTGAGCTGACATGATGCCATTGCACTCCAGCCTGGGCAACAAAAGTGAAACTCCATCTCAAAAAAAAAACAAAAAAAAACCTAAGCTGTATTCGTCCTCTGATTCAGGCATGCGTAGCTGGGTTTGGAGGATGAGTGAGGTGTTCCTTTCAGGGATTCTATCAGCAAGAGGGACCAACGTGGCTTGTAAGAAAGAACACACCCTAAGTGAAGTATCAGTCACAGCCTAAAAGTTTCAGGATTGAGGATCAGGACACACAATATTCTGTCACATGGAGCGTACCTGGGGTTCACCCCTCGCTCCCAGGGAGAGGAACCTAGTTCAGAGTGTGGAAATTAGCCACTGGGGACGTTGACTGAGGGCTGTCTTACCCAAGCTCCCGTAAAGTGCTGAGTCCCTAGTGCCAGCAGCAGGTGGGCCAGGCCTGGCACAGGCAGCGCTGGGGACTTGGCCGTCCTGTGGCTCCTGCGGTCTTCATAATGGCTTTCTGAGCCATGTCCAGACAGCCTTCATAGCATCCTCAGAGAGACTGGGGCAGATAAGTGGTACAAGAGGAAGGAGGTGTTCCGCTGTGGCTGAGAGCATGTACACACACGGACATACCAGGCAGCTCCTAAACAGATTTATTGGGCTTTTTAAGTGCGAAGTTAGACACTCTGCAATCACAGGGAAGAACAAAAACAGCCAGAATGCATTTTCTCATCTTGATGTTCACCTGGTCTGCCAGAACCTGCCAGCTTGGATGACATGGGGTAAATAGAGGCCTCAGGAAGCGGAAGAGGAAGGAGGGGAAGTTCTGAGGTGGGCTAGCCTTATGGAGAAGTTGGCTTTAAGGATAAGCAGAAATTTGGATTTGAGGAAGGTATAAAGAACGTATTTAAAGCAAGAAGAGGAGCTTTACCCAGTGGTTCTCAAAGTGTGTTCCCTGGACTAGCAGTAGTAGGATTACATGGAAATTTATCACAATGCAGATTATTGGACTGTACCCCAAATCTGCTGAACTAGAAACTTTGAGAGGCAGGGCCCAGCAGCCTGTGTTTTAACAGGACCTCCAGGTGATTCTGATACAGGTTAAAGATTGAGAACCACTGGCCTAACCTAAGGCCCTTATTCCCAATATTGACTTGCAGTCTGGCCTACTAGAATCACCTGGGAACTTTAAAAGGCTGATTCCTGAACCACAGCACAGAACAACGGTGGCTCTGAATGTTAGAGCTGAGCACCTTGGACATTAAAAAAAAAAAAAAAAAAAATCCCCCAGGTCATTCTGTTATGCATCAAAGTTTAGAAATAATTACCTTTCTAAGACATGGAGACCAAAATGAACTGAAAGTTTCAACCTGATTATAGAAGGGCTCATTTGTTAGGTTGCGGAGATAGCATAGGCTCGGACTCATAATACAGTTTTAGGAGTCAGGCAGGCTTGGGCTAAATTCCCAGAATTATTCAGAGTCTAAGTGTTCTTATCTCTTAAGGGAAGTAAAAATAGGCCTACCTCAGGGTATTGTCATACAGATTAATTGAGATCATGCATATAAAGCCCTTAGCACAGTGCTTGGCATGCTGTAAACTGTTAATATAGTAATATTAATCTTTTGAAATGGGACTGGATGGGGTTGAATTAGGAAGACCTTGAAACCTGGGTAGAGGTTGTCTTAGGATTCTCCATAAAAACAGAAATAATAGGAGATTATATATATGTATTATAAGGATTGACCACACAATTATGGAGAGTAGGAAGACCCAGGATCTGCAGTCTATAAACTGAATTCCCAGGAAAGCTGGTCTTACAGTTGCAGTTTGAATCCAAAGTCCTGGGAACCAGAATAGCTGATGGGGTAAGTTCCAGTTCCAGGGCAGGAGAAGACCAATGTCTCAGCTCAAGTGGCGAGGCTTGAAGTTCTCTCGTTCTCAGCCTTTTTGTTCTATTCAGGTCTTCAGTTGATTAGATTAGACCCAATCTGCTTTACTCAGTCTACCAATTCAAATATATATCTTATCCAAGAAACACCTTCACAGACACACTCAGAATAATGTTTGGCCAAATATCTAGGCAACCTGTCACTCAGTGAAATTGACACACAAAACTAACCATCACAGAGGTGTCTGGCCTGAGCCATTGGATGTATTAGACAGATCAGTGATATACACTGTGTCTGAAAGATATTGTGGCTGTGATATAAAGATATAAAGTCTGTGTCAAGAAAGATATTGAATTAGTTACAAACAAAACAAAATGAAAAAACTCAGAAGTTAGCACAAATGCAATATTCTATATTCATATAAAAACATGTTATTTATTATAAAATAAAACCTGCATTTCAGTGGGCAGAGGCAGATGTGAATTAAAGTATTTGACAAGAGTCCTATTGGACCACAGTCCTAATAGGGGCAAAGTACAATTTGTGTATTTTGCCCATTTGGCAGCTCCATTAGGAAGAAGCCCATCAATCAGCAACAGGAATGTGGGAAGTCAGCAGAACTGCGTCTCAGCTGAGAGATTTGAGGGCTCGGCAGTTTATAATAGATGTAAGAATCACGAAGAGGCACAGGCGGACACTAAAATACATCTAATAAAGGAAATATTTTTAAAGGAATAGATGTCATCCCTGAAGACAAATGAAGGTTGTGTACTTTCAAGGAAAGAGGATTATAGAAACATTTGTCTTCATTTGTAATTTGGACCTTGTGAAATACTTTTCATTATCATTTAGTAATCAAGATATAGTTCTGGTGTCTTTAATGTGCATAAAGTACATTCAACTAAAGTAATATTTAGGTTTACGGGGATGGTTAAAGAATTTAAGAATTCTTTTCTTCCCAAAAGGAAATACAAATGTTCAAATCGTAAACATTTTCTAAACTTACAGACTTGAGAATTGAATTTTTTCTATTAGGTTGGTGCAAAAGTAGTCATGGTTTTTGCCATTCCTTTTAATGGCACCAATCTAATATAAATATTAGAAGTAAAGTACTAGAAAAGATCATCAGAACAACCCCTTATTTTATAGCTGAAGAAATCAAGTCCACAAAAGGTGACCTGAGATGGCCACAGTCACCCACTGAGACAGTGGCTGAGAAAACACTTTGGTCTCTGATTCTCACTCCTTTGCTCTTCCCACTATATGCTTAATAAGACTCTTGAAAGCTGGGCGCGGTGGCTCATGCCTGTTATCCCAGCACTTTGGGAGACTGAGGTGGGTGGATCACAAGGTCAGGAGTTTGAGACCAGCCTTACCAACATGGTGAAACCCCATCTCTACCAAAAATACAAAAATTAGCCAGGCGTGGTGGCGCGCACCTGTAATCTCAGCTACTCAGGAGGCTGAGGCAGAAGAATCGCTTGAACCCAGGAGGCAGAGGTTGCAATGAGCCAAGATCGTGCCGTTGCACTGCAGCCTGGGTGACAGAGCGAGACTCCGTCTCAAAAAAATAAAAAATAAAATAAAAAAGACTCTTAGAATCTAGCAAGTACTCTCAGGTGCCAGACATATTAAAGCTGTTTTCACCCACATTTTCACAGTATTCACATTTAGTCTTCATAATGATCCCTTCAATAGGCGTGGCTAGGATTTTCATGGTCCTTTAACGAAGGGGCCTACTGAGCTTCTCAGAGAGCAATGATTTGCCCATGGCACACACAGCAGGAAAGCTAGACAACCGAGAATCAGCCTCAACTCTTGACTCTGGTTTTAGCAGCCTTTTAGTGACCTCCCAATGCAGGAAACAAAATATTAAGTTACAACTGGGGCAGATTTACTTCCATGTTAGTCTCTTCTTACTATTTTTTTTTTCTATAAGATCTGAGTAAAGCCTTTAATTTTTGCATGATCAATAGCAGTTTTTAAAAATGTTTGAACTGAGTAATTAGGATGACAAGAATGTTAACAATACATTAAGATATATAAACCATGGGGCTGCCTCATTGAATATTGTCATTGATCACTGAGGAATTAGCAGATCTCTTATTCCTTTATTATGGTCCTGAGATGATAATAATGGTTATTGGCAGAGACAATTGTGATACAAATGAAAAAATCAAATGTATTTTAGCTATATGGCAAGGTGTCCAAGATGCCTCAATTTTTGTCTATTTTTATTTTAGTTTCATAAAATCACAAAGTAATAATGCTTATCAATAGTGGGACTATATAAAAAATAATTATGCCCAATCTAGAGTATAATCTTGCACAACCTTCTTCATGCCCATAACGATATGAGCATATGCAGGTGTTTTGTTTGTTTTTATCCACATAGAATCATACTGTGTTCATCACCCTATAATTTGCTTTATTTTGGAGAATTTCTCATGGACATTCATACAAGTTAATCTCAGACATAGATCTCTTTTTCAGTCTAGTTTCTTGCAAACACATGTATTTCATAGAAATGAAATATTATATTGTGTGTGTGTGTAAGTTCAGCCTTTATTTTTTATTTATTTTTTTCTTTTCTGTTAGTCTCCCTATGGACTTTCTCATCCTTTAAACACGAGGCTTCTCAAGCTATGTTAATAAACGGCTGTGTCTCTTTCTGCTTTTATTTGGTCGATGTACTATGCATACAGACTGTATTACATCAAATCTGAGATGTCATTTTTTTTTCACATTTTAACATCTCTGAATCTACAATTTCTTACCATCTGAGATTTAATGAAATAGGGTAGGCGTATGTATGTTTGGGGTTTTTTTCCTTCATTCTTTGTTTTACATAAACAAGATTCTGTTTCCCATGCTTTTATGCATTTTGCTTTCTCTTTTACTTTGTGGAAATCTCTCCAAGACAACTAGCCTCACTCTGTTCCTTTTTAAAAACATGATTGTAATATACTCAATATTCCTTTAATGATGGACTACATCTTTTTCCTAGATTATGCTTTTCCCTGCAACAAAAGTGCTGCAATAAGCATCCTATGTACTGATGCTTTTATTTCTTTGAGATAGATTTCAAGGAGGAGTATTTCTCGTATGATGGAGGTTATACTTTTAATTTTAAAGTGTTCCAGGTTACTTTACATAATGGTTGTAGCAAGTCAATCTTGTTTTGGTTATTCATTGCTACATAAAAAACTACCCTAAAACAGCATCTAAAAACAACAACCAATTAAGGACTTTCCTCATGAGTCTGCAATTGGAGCAGAATTAAGTGGGGGATGGTTTGTTTTTGGCTCTACATAGTGTCTGGGCCCAGAGGGGGATGGCATGGATGACTGGGGGTAAAACAGCGATGGCTGTGGGTAAAAGAGCTGAGGGCTGGCCAGACAGCTCTCTCTGTCCATGTATTCTCAGGACCTCCATGTCACCTCCAAAACAGAGGCCTCTCCAATGTGGCAGTCCCAGAGCTCAGGTGGAGCCAGGCTGTATGGAGCCTAACCTTGAAACCCCCATACAGTCACTTCCTCCATTTTCTGTTTGTCAAGCAAGTCACTTAAGGCTGGCACGGATTCGAGGGGTGGAGAGCACATATACCCCAAATTCCCATTATCAATGACACAAAGAGAACTTGTTTCCTGAATCTTTCCCAGCCTGGATCACTCTGTAAAACTTTTTGAAAATATTGTTCATTTGACAGGTAAAAACAGGCCATTCATTGTTACTTTTTGTATTTCCATGAGTGCAGAGGAAGATGAACATCTTTCTAGGTTATTTGCCACTGGAATCACCTTTTCTATGAAGTGGTTATTCATATTTTGCTTATTTTGAGTTGTATATCATTTTCTTGATAATTAGTAGGGGCTTCTTTTTTTTCCTTTTAAAATAACTTTATTGAGATGTAATTAACATATAATACCATTAAACCACTTAAAGTGTACAATTCAATGGCTTTTAGTATATTTACAGAGTTATATATCTATCACCACTATCAATTTTGGAACATTTTAATTACTCCCAAAAGAAATCCTATTCCACTTAGCCATCATCTCCCAACCCCCATTTCTCTAGCTCTAGGCAATGACTTGGAAGACATCATAAAAATTTCCTTTAAATTTCATATGGAACCAAAAAAGAGCCCATATAAACAAGACAATCCTAAGCAAAAAACAAAGGTGGAGGCATCACGCTACCTGACTTCAAACTATACTGCAAGGCTACGATAACAAAACAGCATGGTACTGGCATGAAAACAGATATATAGACCAATGGAACAGAACAGGGGCCTCAGAAATACCATCACACATCTTCAACCATTTGATCTTTGACAAATCTGATAAAAATAAGCAGTGGGGAAAGGATTCCCTATTTAATAAACAGTGCTGGGAAAACCAGTTAGCCATATGCAGAAAACAGAAACTAGACCCATTTCTTACACCTTATACAAAAATTAACTCAAGATGAATTAAAGACTTAAATGCAAAACCTAAAACCATAAAAACCCTAGAAGAAAACCTAGGCAATACCATTCAGGACATAGGCATGGGCAAAGACTTCATGACTAAAACACCAAAAGCAATAGCACCAAAAGCCAAAATTGACAAATGGGATCTAATTAAACTAAAGAGCTTCTGCACAGCAAAAGAAACTATCATAAGAGTGAACAGGTAACCTACAGAATGGGAGAAAATTTTTGCAATCTGTCCATCTGACAAAGGACTAATATTCAGAATCTACAAAGAACTTAAACAAATTTACAAGAGAAAAACAACCCCATCAAAAAGTGGGTGAAGGATATGAACAGACACTTCTCAAAAGAAGACATTTATGCAGCCAACACACTATGAAGAAAAGCTTATTAACACTGGTCATTAGAGAAATGCAAATCAAAACCACAATGAGATACCATCTCATGCCAGTTAGAATGGTGACCATTAAAAAGTCTGGAAACAACAGATGCTGGCGACGATGTGGAGAAGTAGGAATGCTTTTAGACTCTTGGTGGGAGTGTAAATTAATTCAACCATTGTGGAAGACAGCATGGTGATTCCTCAAGAATCTACATCCAGAAATACTATTTGACCCAGCAATCCCATTACTGAGTATATACCCAAAGGATTATAAGTCATTCTACTGTAAAGACACATGCACACAATGTTTATTGCAGCACTATTTACAATAGCAAAGACTTGGAACCAATCCAAATGCCCATCAATGAAAAACTGGATAAAGAAAATGTGGCACATATACCATGGGATACTATGCAGCCATAAAAAAGAATGAGTTCATGTCCTTTGCAGGAACATGGATGAAGCTGGAAACTATCATCCTCAGCAAACTAACACAGGAACAGAAAACCAAATACCACATGTTCTCGCTCATAAGTGGGAGTTGAACAATGAGAACACATGGACACAGGGAGGGGAACATCACACACTGGGTCCTGTTGAAGGGTAGGGGACAAGGCAAGGGAGAGTATTAGAACAAATACCTAATGCATGTGGGGCTTAGGGGCTTTAAACCTAGAAGATGAGTTGATAGGTGCAGTAAACTACCATGGCACATGTATACTTATGTAACAAACCTGCACATTCTGCACATGTATCCTGGAATTTAAAGTAAAATAAAAATAAAAATAAAAATAAAAATTTTCTAAGGCCATCATCTCAATGTAAAATACCTTCTTGTTCTTATTCTGTTTTCTTTTTTTACATAAATTTCAAACATATATCAAAGTAGAAATAAAGTGGTGAACTTACACGTATATAACACCAATAGTAGAAACTTCTTTTTTTTTTTTTTTTTTTGAGACGGAGTCTCGCTCTGTCGCCTGGGCTGGAGTGCAGTGGCCGGATCTCAGCTCACTGCAAGCTCCGCCTCCCGGGTTCACGCCATTCTCCTGCCTCAGCCTCCCGAGTAGCTGGGACTACAGGTGCCCGCCACCTCGCCCGGCTAGTTTTTGTATTTTTTAGTAGAGACGGGGTTTCACCATGTTAGCCAGGATGGTCTCGATCTCTTGACCTCGTGATCCGCCCGTCTCGGCCTCCCAAAGTGCTGGGATTACAGGCTTGAGCCACCGCGCCCGGCCCTTAGAAACTTCTTATACATTAGAAATGTTACTGTGTTTTTTTTGAGACAGAGTCACACTCTGTCACTCAGGCTGGAGTGCAGTGGCATGATCTTGGCTCACTGCAACCTCTACCGCCCATATTCAAGCAATTCTACTGCCTCAGCCTCCCAAGTAGCTGGGACTACAGGTGCCCACCACCATACCCAGCTAATTTTTTTGAATTTTTAATAGACATGGGGTTTCACCATGTTAGCCCAGCTGGTCTCAAACTCCTGACCTCAAGTGATCCACACACTTCGGCCTCCTAAAGTGCTAGAATTACAGGCATGAACCATCATGCCTGGCCAGAAATGTTACCTTTAATCTTATCATACATGCTGTGAATATTTTTCCCAATATAATTTTTAAAATTTAACTGTGTTTTATGCTGCATAATACAATTTTCTGTGTATTAGATATAAATATGCTTGTCTATTCTTTAGTGGCTTTAATTTCCTTGGTTGCTAAGGAAAATTTCAACCATTAGATAATTGTACATATATTAGCATTTTCTTCTAATATATTTATTTATGTTTGTCTGTATTACTTTTGATTTAACCCAAATCCATCTGGAAATTACACTTTTGTTTTAGTTTCTATAGCTTTTTTTTTTTTAAATAATAGTGCTTTGAACAATATCTTTGAAGCTATTGTGAAGAAACAAAACCAGAAAGAGTGTGGACCTAATTTGTTTATTTAACACTTATTTATTTTGCACCTATTATGTGTCTAGGACTTTTTAGTTATTGGAGACACAAGGCTAAACCAGACTAGTAAAGTCCCTATTTCTATAGCTTACCTTCAGCAGGAGAAAGAAAGACACACAAGTTAATGAAAGAAGCAGAAATGAACTGGCATTTTTCAAGGAAAAGAAAGATGAGCAGTGTGATTGAGGTGTAGTGGGGTGAAGAGAAAAGGGCCAAGAGTTCAGATCAGAGAAGTAGCATGCAGGGGTCAAATCACAGAGTTTTGTAGGCCATGGTCAGGAGTTGGCTTTTATTTTAAGTATTATGGGAACCCCAGGAAGTAAGGTGGTTTGATTTACATTTTTTAAATGTCATGTTGACTGCTACAGAGAACATACTACAGAAAGACAAGAGAGGAAGCAGAGCATCTGTCAGAGTTGTAGGGGTAGATGGTAGAGGCCTCCATGGCAAAGGAGAGGAGCAGATGCTTGTAGAGGAGCTATGGAGATGAAGGTGACAGCACATGTGCGCAATTTGAAATTAAGGGGATTTGGGAGGTTGAGGAAGGTGGCTGTGCTCGTGCCATTTATTGAGATGGGGAATACCAGGAAAGTGATGCAAGATTTTTCTTGGCAACTTTTCCAGTCTTGCTTGAGCCCACGCTCACCACAGGAGATGCCCTGAATGCTCAGCCCTCCAGGCCGCACCTGGCTCGCAGTCTGGTGCAGATCCTGTGGCCAGCACGACTGTGCACTCAGCCCCTGGTGGGAGGGGGTGTCTGAGTGAGCAAGTGTGGGGTCCAGCTGGCCATTCCAGCAATGGCACAGGAGCTGGGTCCATGCAGGGCTTGTGGCTGGACCAGGCATGTTGCAAGCAACTCCCACAGTGGACTCTAGAGTCCAGACAAGGGGAATGTCGTGGTGCCCAGACAGGGGTGCCTGTGACCCTGAAGCCCCAGAGGGGATGTTACATTATGCTAATTAGCTCTTTTCGTCCCGTCTGCAGCCAGATGGATGGTGGCATGTTAACATCTCAGTCAGTCCTGTCGCCCCACTCTGGCCCAGGGCTCCAGGGCTGGCTTGGTCATGCTACTGCTTCCCATCACATAGGGTGGTTGCCCTTCACCAGTCAGAGGGCAGGGGCTACAGTATTATAACCTTTTTTGCACCTGTGTTTGGTGGATCCTGAGTTCATATCTTACATCCAAGAAAAATGAGGCTACACTGACAGTTGAAGGGTGGAAAAGAATTTTATTGAGCAATGAAACAGCTCTCAGCGGAGAGGGAATGTGAAGTCAGACCATCTGAAGTCAGGTGGTGTCTCTCCCTGTGTGTCTGAGTCCAGGGCTTTTATGGGCTCAGGATAGGTGAGTTCATGCTGATTGGTTTGTAAGTATGCAAAAAAGGTTAAAACAAAGGCACCACTCAAAAGTGGGCATGACAGTGTAAAAAAACAATTAGGGAAGGTAGGTATATGTAAAATGGAAGGTGAGGATTGATCAGAGGAAAGCATGCCAAAGGGTAAGGCAGTTTCTTAATCTGGTTCGTAGATTTGCCTGGGACTGGTAACTAGGTTTTAAATTGTCTTTGGCCTGAAGGTTGGGTTTCACTGGGGACCGACCCCATCTGCCTAGGATTTGTCTGCCTCCTGCTGCTACCAAGAGGACCAGGTTTAGGTGAAGAAGGAAATCACAAGTTCTGGTTTTTTTTGTTGTTGTTGTTCTTTTTCTTATTGAAGTAAAATTTACACAACATAAAATAAACTATTTTAAAGTGAACATTTAGTGACATTTAGTACATCTACAATGTTGTGCAACCTCCACCTCTAACTAGTTCCAAAGCATAGAAGTTCTGTTTTGAATGTGTTAACTTTGTGACGTCAAATGCATTTCTCCATTTGAAATCTTGTCATTCAGAGATCTTCGCTGAAGAGACAAATTTTGAAGTCATGGAGTTTAAAGGATTAAATGAGATTACCAAGGGTTTTAGTGTAAATAGAGAATGTGTCACACAATTGGTATAGGAGGAGTTAATAACAAAGACAGGGAAAAAAAATCCAGTGTAGAAGGAAGAAAATTAGAAGGTAGTGTTTTAGAAGCCAAGAGAAGAAAGTACCTTGAAGGCTACTGAAAGTGGGGAAGACCTCATTGGATTTGACAAACTGGAAGTCATCAGTAACCTTGACTAGGGCAGTTTTAAGAGAACGGAAGTGAGATGTGTGAGAGTAAAGAGAAATAAATTATAGAGACAATGAGACCAGATAACGCAAATAATTTTGCTGTGAAATGGTGAAACTGTGGAGGTTTGGCCCAGGATCAAGGGAGTATCTGTTTAAATATAGGAGACATTAGAGCCTATTTGTGTGCTGATGACAAGGGAGCAGAAGAGAGAGGTGACATGATATAGAAGGAGAGGGAAAGATTGGAGGCAAAGTCCTTGAGGAGGCACAAAAGACAGAATCCCATGCAGAAGCAGGGAAGGTGTCCCCATCAGAGCCAGAACATTCCTGCTGAGACAGAAGCACGGCAGAAGAGACCAGTCCAATGCAGGTGGGCTGGCACATTGTATGGTGGGAAGATGAGGGAGTTCCCATCTAATTGTTATTTTGATCAAGAAAATAAGGAGAGTTAAGCAGAATGCCTACTCTTTTACTAGGCCCTTCGGGAGTTGGGATATGAGAAGCAAAAGCAGCTTCTACTTTGAGGGTTGCAGCAGAAGTGCTGTCAGGACAAAGAGTAGCTAAGTGAAGGAAGTGAACCATTCGAGGAGTAGGGAAATATGCTAATGATGGTTCTTTTAGGAGGCACAGAGGAATTCGGAAGGCGTGTATGCATGGGCTGGGGGTACCTACGAAAGGAATGGGAGAATAAGTGTGGGAATGGAATCGTGGTGGTGATGGAGACCTGGCTCTGTCATCATGTAGTGACAGAGTGAAAATGGATGGCTGGGGTGATGGAAGAGACCCGAGGGCGTCTTGGAAAATGGACCATTGGTTCAGCTCCCTCCAGGGGCTTTAGCTCAAGATGTGGGGCCACTGAGTGAGATTCTCTCCAGCCAGAGGAGACACCTCCCTGGACTCACAAAGCCGTGATACACTTTTAAAAATTATTTTATTTATTTACTTTAAGTTCTGGGATACATGTGCAGAATGTGCAGTTCTGTTACATAGGTATACATGTGCCATGGTGGTTTGCTGCACCCATCAACCCGTCATCTAGGTTTTGTTTTTTAATTTTTAAATTTATTTTTATTTTAAGACAGAGTATCACTCTTGTTACCCAGGCTGGAGTGCAATGGCACAATCTCGGCTCACTGCAACCTCTACCTCCCGGGTTCAAGTGATTCTCCTGCCCCAGCCTCCCAAGGAGCTGGGATTACAGGCATGAGCCACTACACCTAGCTAATTTTGTATTTTCAGTAGAGGAGGGGTTGGTCATGCTGGTCTCAAATTCCTGACCTCAGGTGATCCGCCTACCTCAGCCTCCCAAAGTGCTGGGATTACAGGCATGAGTCACCATGCCCAGCCTGTCATCTAGGTTTTAAACCCTGCATGCATTAGGTATTTCTCCTAATGCTCTGCCTCCCCTTACCCCCGCAACCCCCGACAGGCCCTGAGGTGTGATGTTCCCCTCCCTGTGTCCGTGTGTTCTCATTGTTCGACTGCCACTTATGAGTGAGAACATGTGGTGTTTAGTTTTCTGTTCCTGTGTTAGTTTGCTGAGGATGATGGTTTCCAGCTTCCATCCCTATCTCTGCAAATGACATGAACTCATCCTTTTTTATGGCTGCATAGTATTCCATGGTGTATATGTGCCACATTTTCTTTATCCAGTCTATCATTGATGCGCATTTGGGTTGGTTCCAAGTCTTTACTATTGTAAATAGTGGCAATAAACATGCATGTGCATGTGTCTTTATAGTAGAATGATTTATGATCCTTTGGGGAAATACCCAGTAATGGGATTGCTGGGTCAAATGGTATTTCTGGTTTTAGATCCTTGAGGAATTGCCACGATGTCTTCCACAATGGTCAGACTAATTTACACTCCCACCAACAGTGTAAAGGCATTCCTATTTCTCCACATCGTCACCAGCATCTGTTGTTTCCTGACTTTTTAATGATCGCCTTTCTAACTGGTGTGAGATGGTAAAAACTGTGATTCACTTTCTAAGGACACCTGACTTTTTGGAGCTCAGCACTGCAACCTATGCAATCTCCCAGGGTTCCTAAGTTCCTCAACTAAGACATAGAATAGTCTCTCAGGTCCTTTCCATGCCTAAGACCTTGGATTTTAAGAAATTGTTTGCTAAGCAATCACTTTTGTGCAGTTTGAAATACTGCACTGGACTACGAATAGAACTCAAACATATGAATGTCTCTGGCTACTTTTGGTTAAAATTCAATTTTGTTAATATAAATAATGTTTTGAAGGCAGTGTTGTGTGAGGAAAAGACAACAGGAGTTTGGGAATCATATACATCTGATTAAATCTAAATTCCACCCCTTACCAGCTATGCAACCCTGGACATGTTTGTTAAACCTCTTTCCATAAACCTCAAGCCTCCTCATCCGCTCAATCATTGCTCTCTTATAAAATAGTTAAGAATATTAAATGAGAACTTTGGAAAGCCCCTGGCACATAATGAAGGTGAGTTTGCTTGCCTCTTCTGTTTTAAACATGAAAGTCTAAAGACACATTTGTTAAAAACAGGATGGAAATAAAGAACAAGTGGTACAGAAGGAATAACTAGAAAAAAAGGTGATGGGATATTCTCAAATGAATTCGAAAGGGGGTGAAAGTGGAGCAAGTGGAGCTATCAGGGCGGCTGCCAGAACAGAGGTAGGAGGATGAGTAATAGACCCAGGGAAGCATGAAGGAAGAGGCATTGAAGAGGCAATTGTGCAGAGGAAGCTAAACATACACATATATTTCAAACCATGGCAATTCATTTGGGAAAGTGAAATTGAAGCAGGGTCTATACAAAACATTAAGGCTGGAGTGACCCATGCGAGAAAGGGAGGTCTGATCAGGATACACACTTGAGTTCAAAGTCAGAGTGACCTCTGGAAGTGGGGAGAATTAGGAGTGAGCTGAGAGCAAAACTTCATAGCAGGCCTGAAGATACAGGGCTTGGCAGTCAGATGACAGAAAGGCAAGGGGCCTTCAGGTGGGCTCCCGTGGAGCTGCTGAAATGAATTAGATTTATGATGTTGGATAATCCTAAGTAAATATATTCATAATTGCTCTGAATATGAGAATTAGAGCATGGTTTCTAGGTTGTCTTCTAAAAAATGAGAAATTATCTTGATCGTTGTTGCTCTTGCATTTTACCTATCAGAACCCCGTGATAGGCTGTCGTTGTAGTTTTGGAGTTCAAAAGAAGAGTGCAAACCCTGTTAAGCCTCTACTTCCACCCTACAGTCATAAAGCCTGAAGTAGAGCAGATCTAAAAAGCGCCATGACTCACAGGCTCTGCACCCTAGAGGGTGCACAGGATGTGCAGTGGCAGTAGTCACCTAGAGGGAAGAGCGTGTTCCATTAGGGACTTCTTGGTGGGATGGTGCATGCTCTAATTATGTGCTTTTAATAGAAGACCCTCTGAGAAGATAGCTGACCTACACAAACAGCCTATCACTTGCACACAGTAGAGGCAACTAGGATCCCCACTCTCCACTCTGGGTTTCAGAACCCAGTGAAAACATCAGAACGTTTGCACTTATGCAGTGATGGCTTCCAAATGAAGCCCAGGTCTCAAGTTAAAAGGTGGGTTATGAAACCCGGTGGGGAGGTGGATAACAGGAAAGAAAAACAGTAAGGTTTCAGTGAAGGAAGGCAAATATGTGGTAATAGGAGAAGGTGAGAAAGGCTAATGAGATGTCTAATGCAAAGAATGACCTCATTCAAGCCCTAAGATCTGTGCCTAAACCTGCACTTTAGGGCTACAAATAGAAAGGAAGGGAGCCACTGGTACCAAATATTCTGTAAGGCTTTGGGGCACAGGCAGTACTTGGCCCCCATCTCAGCATGTTGAGAAACACAGGCAGCAAGAGAAGCAGCTGCAAACTCTGCCCAGATCCCAGGGTGGCAGCAGCATCCAGGAGACCTCAGAGGTCCCTGCCTAGCTCCAGCCTTAGGAAGAGGCCTAGGGGGCATATATTGGACACTTGCATTTTCCACCACGTTGATCTAAGTTGGAAAGAAAAACATGATTGGTGCTTTAAGGAGGTTGTGTGACTTGTTTTTGAGTTACCACTGAGTGCTTCAAAAATTACTGGGGAGAGGAAGCACGGATTTTACAGAGGTCTCAAAGTCCCAAAATAATAATTGGAGTTAAGTTTCAGTGAACAATTTTATGCATTTTTAAAAATTTGCTTTTTCTACTTTGCTTTTAAGCTGTAAGTTCTTTTAAAACCCCAGTGTATGTGGCACCAATGACCTCACAATGCTTGAAATATTTTTTTACTGACCAAAATTTTTATTCAAAAGAAACTTTAATCCTCATGCAAAGTACCTGGGGCTTTGCTTGCTGCCGGTGAACAGACGTGTGCACACTTCTGAGAGAAGAACTGCAAACACAAAGTTCCATTTTACTCTCTGGCCTAGACAATAGCTCTAAGCGATTTTAGAACAGCAGGACTATTGTTTTTGTTAACCAAGATTTGTAAGGACAGTCAGAATTAAAAAAATTGTAAAAGATATAATTTAATTCTTTTGGGTGGTATGAGGTGAGTGGAGAACAGTGTTAGTAGCTATTCAGGGATGAGCCTCTGGAGGTTTTAGAGTCAAAAGATTTTCCTACTTAAATATTCTGAGCCTCAGTTTCCTTATCAGTGAAATGGGAATAGTAATATTACTCAGCCTTGTAAAGTTATTGTGAATACTTAAGTGAAATTGTATTTTTAAAGTGCTGACACGGGCTTGACACAAGTAAGTGGTGTGTAAGTATTAACTGTCGTGGCATAAATCCAAAGCCTTTGGAACTGTCCTCGATTAAAGCTGTGCAGAAATTGATGAACTCTTTGGCCTATAGTGATCAAATGTATAGTTGGTTCATTCATTGTCCCTCAAGTTGGTGATTTCCACACTAAATATGCCTGCAGTTCTTAAACATAGTCTACTCTGTATCCGTCCATCTTCTCTGGTTTTTGGGTTTAGTGTCAATCTTCTGTGGTCCCCTTAGAAATTCCTCTGATTGAGATAAAGGGAGATAATGTATATGAAAGAATGGAGATCTGGTTCAGTTCTTTTGCTTCTCTAAGTGGCAACAGCAGACTGCTCAGAGAAATCCTCTCTTCTTCAGTGTGGTCCTGTCCCTTCAGGGAACTATGGGGACACTGACTTGTTTTCTCTTACTCTCCATCTGTCTTCACAAGAGGTATTAGTCTATAGTTTTCCTTTCTTTGAATGTCATTGTCTCACTTTATAATCAGAATGATGCTGACCACATTAAGTACATGGCAAAGTGTTCCTCTAGATACTACCTTAATGACATCCCACAAATTGTGGTATGATGTATTTTCATTTAAGTTCAGTTAAAAATATTTGCTAATTTTCCTAGAAGTTTCCTCTTGGGATTGTTGTAGGAAGTCAGGGACCCCGAATGGAGGGATCTGCTGAAGCCATGACAGTGAGGAAAGAAAAAGACCCTGTAACATTGTTTTATATTGTTTTATACTCAGTATCTGTTTTAAGGAAAAAACAAGGAAGTAAAATCAAAGACAGGCAGCCCGGCGCCAGGCCCAAAACCAGGCCTGGGCCTTCCTGGCCTAAACCCAGTAGTTAAAAATCAACTCATAACTTAGAAACTAATGTTATTCATAGATTCCAGACATTGTATAAAAGAACATTGTGAAACTCCCCGCCCTGTTCTGTTTCTCTCTATCAGTGCATGAAACCCTGTCACGTATCCCCTAGATTGCTCAATCAATCACGACCCTTTCATATGAAATCTTTAGTGTTGTGAGCCCTTAAAAGGGATAGAAATTGTGCACTTAGGGAGCTCGGATTTTGAGACGGTAGCTTGCCGGTGCTCCCAGCTGAATAAAGCCCTTCCTTCTACAACTTGCTGTCTGAGAGGTTTCGTCTGCGGCCCGTCCTGCTACAACAGAAGAACATAAATTGTGAAGATTTCATGGACATTTGTTAGTTCTCCAAATTAATACGTTTATAATTTCTTAAGCCTGTCTTTACTGCAGTCTCTGAACATAAATTATGAAGATTTCATGGACATTTATCACTTCCCCAATCAATACTCTTGTAATTTCCTCTGCCTGTCTTTACTTGAATCTCTTAATCCCGTCATCTTCATAAGTAGAGGATGTATGTCACCTCAGGACCCTGTGATGATTGTGTTAACCGCACAAATTGTTCACAAAGCATGTGTGTTTGAGCAATATGAAATCTGGGCACTTTAAGAACAGGATAACAGCAATTTTCAGGGAACAAGGGAGATAACCTTAAAGTCTGGCTGCCTGGGAGCCGGGTGGAACAGAGTCATATTTTTCTTATTACCGAAAATGGGTAGGAGAAATATTGCTGAATTCTTTCCCCAGAAAGGAATATTAATAATTAACAGCCCTGGGAAAAGAATGCATTCCCAGGGGAGTCCTCTAAAATGGCCGCTCTGGGGATGTCTGCCTTATGCAGTTGCAGATAAGGGATGAAACATGCCCTGGCCTCCTGCAGCACCCCCAGGCTTGCTAGGATTAGGAAATTCCAGCCTGGCGAATTCTAGTCAGACTGGTTCTCTGCTCTTGAGCCCTGTTAAGATGTTTATCAATGACAATGTGTGCACAGCGGGACATGGAAGTTCATTAGTGATTCTAGTTTCACCCTGACATTGTGCTCTCGCCCTGACATTCTGCCTTGTGATCTTTTGTTGCCCTTGAAGCGTGTGATCTCTGTGACCCACACCCTATTCGTACACTCCCTCCCCTTTGAAAACTGCTAATAAAAACTTGCTGGTTTTGCAGCTCAGGGGGTATCAAGGAACCTGCCAACATGTGATGTCTCCTCTGGACACCCAGCTTTAAAATTTCTCCCTTTTGTACTCTTTCCTTTTATTTCTCAGACCAGCCAACACTTAGGGAAATAGAAAAGAACCTACATTGAATTATCAGGGGTAGTTCCCCCGATAGGATCATGGATAATTTAGAAGTGTGCTGTTTCATTTCCAAAGGTTTGGAATTTTCTGTTGTCTTGCTGTTATTGGTTTGTAGTCTAGTTATATTAGGATCTGAGAGCACACTCTGTGTGAGTTCTGTTCTTTTAAATTTGTTAAGGTTCATTTTAAAATCAAGGATGGGGTCTACCTTGGTGAATGTTCCTTGTGCTCTTGAGAAGAATGTGCATTTTGCTGTTACGGAGTGAAGTGTTCTATGAGTGTCAATATTGTCCAGGTTTTTGATGATGGTGTTCAGTTTTTCTGTATTATTGCTGATTTTTCCATTAGTTCTATTTGTTACTGAGATAACAGTGTCTAAATATGCAATGATAATTGTAGATTTGTCTATTGCTCCTTCAAGTTTTGTCAGTTTTCTTTTTGTATTGTGAAGCTGTGTTATTAGGTGTATACCCATTTGGGATTATAATGTCTTCTTGCGGCATTGAACTTTTTATGATTCTGAAATGTCTCTCTCGATCCTTGTTGATCTTTGCTCTGAAAGTTGTTTTGTCTGGTATTAATATCTGCACTCCAGTTTTCTTTTTGTTTGTGTTCTCCTATTCATTCTATTCAATGAGTTTTCTGCTGCCACATTTTTTGTCATTTTTAAATTTAAATTTTATTGTCATTTTGTAATTCTTTATAGCATATTTTTTGTTGAGTTGTTTTTAGCTTTCTATTGATTTTAATTGTGTTCATGATTGTTTGTTGGAGTATCTGTAATAATAATAACAATAATAATAATAAATAATTGCTTTCAAGTTCTTTCTTCTTTTAAAGAGATGGGTCTCGCTCTGTTGTCCAGGCTGTAGTACAGTGGTGCAATCATAGGACACTGCAGCCTTGAACTCCTGGGCTCAAGTGATCCTCCCACCTCAGCCTCCTGAGCAGCTGGGATCACAGATGCGCATCACCACGCTCAGCTAATTTTTAATTTTTTTGTAGAGATGGGGTCTTGTCATGCTGCCCAGGCCTCAAACTCCTGGGCTCAAGTGGTCCTCCTGCCTTGGCCTCACAAAGTCCTGGGATTACAGGTGTAAGCTACCACATCTTGCTGCTTTCAAGTCTATATTAGATAATTCTAAATCTTTGTTACCTTAATATTCGTATATGTTGATTTTCCTTTTGATATTTTCGCAGATCTTTAGATGCCATGTAATTTTGGTTTGTATTTTAGGCATTTTGAATATTATGAGATTTGGGGGCCTTTTAAAAATATTATGAATATGTGGATATTTTTGTTTTAGGAGGCAATTGACCAGGTCTGAGTTCAGGCTGCAAATTCTAACCCACCTTCTATGACTTGCAATTCCAATGCTAGCTAAACTTTGAGATTATTTCCATGTGTTCCATGTGTACACCAATCATTGTTCTCTCTGGGATCCCAGGTTAACTCCACTTTTAAAGTGTTGTGTATACTGATTATGATCAGATTCATGTATGTACAACTTAGGGGTGAGCCCAGGTGTTTATAAGCAAATTTCTAGGATTGCTTTGCTGAGCTTCTCCATGTCTGGAGAAGCTTTTTTATTCTCTAGGGCTCCTCTATTTGGTCCTACAGTCAGAAAGCTGGGGCTTTATTTAACCTACATGCTCACAAAATTTTGCAATTGCATCCACATCTGGGGTTAAGTGGTGCAAGGACTGAGACAGAGGGGAAAAAAGGCACTGGAGTTCTCTGATTGGAGGGGAAAATTTCCTGTCTTAGAGATTTGGTTCAAACCATCTTCTGTGGTGGCTTCTGCCATTGTCCCCACAGGATTGCTTTGGGGCTGTAATATAAGAGATCACATGGCAGAATAAAAACTAATTGGTATCTGCATTCTCTGGGCATTGTGAGTTTCTTTTTTCTACTCTGTGTGCTAGTATTAGGGGGCCACTCCTAGATTTCTTTCTTTATCTAAGTGCCCAGTTCCAGGTTTCATGCTACATTTTTGTATTCAGATCAGGGAGAAATGGTGCCAGATTGATAGCAGTTTAAATTCTATGCTTCTTCCATGATCTCACTGCTCTTATTAACTTTTCAGAGTTCTCATATAGTTGTTCCAACTTTATGATTTCCATACTGAACACACCTGCATTGTCAAACATTCCTTGCATTCTGTCCATCTCTTATATTTGCATTTAGCTGGAAAGACAAAGTGGAGCAGGCATACTCCATTTTACCCAGCAACAGAGCACACAATTATCTCTTAGAGCAATTAAGAATAAGTTTAAAAAATTTTATATTTACCTTTTTTTTTTTTTTTTTTTTGAGATGGAGTCTTGCTCTGATCCCTAGGCTGGAGTGCAATGGCATGATCTCAGCTCACTGCAACTTCCATCTCCTGGGTTCAAGTAATTCTCCAGTCTCAGCCTCCCAAGTAGCTGGGACTACAGGCATAAGCCACCACACCTGGCTAATTTTTGTATTTTTAGTAGAGATGGGGTTTCGCTATGTTGGCCAGGCTGGTCTTAAACTCTTGACCTCAGGTGATCCACCCACCTCGGCCTCCCAAAGTGCTGGGATTACAGGCGTGAGCCACCGTGCTTTCAAGTGCTCTTTAATTTTTGTGTAGGCACAAGTTTATGTCAGATAACATATTTCTTCTGCATAACTTTAACATTTCATTTAGTGCAATTCTACAGAAAATGATGTTCAGTTTCTGTTAGTCTAAACAATTCTTTATTTTCTCTGCAGTTTTGAAATAAATTTTTATTCTTTTTGTTTATTTTTCAGTTTGGGTAATTTTTATTTACTATATTCAAGTTCATTGATTGTTTTCCTCAGCTGTATTGAGTCTCCTAATGAGCCCATTGAAGGTAGTCTGCATCTGTGTTACTGTGTTTTATTTCTAGTATATATTTTTTCAGCCATACTGAGGCATAATTGACAAATAAAAATTCAATAAACTTAAAGTATACAATGTGATGTTTTGATACACATGTAGACATTGCAAAATGATTATCATAATTAAGTTAATTAACATATCCATCCTGTCACATAGTTATGAGCATGTAGTGAGAACATTTAAGGTCTATTCTCTTAGCAGATTTCAAGTACATAATACGATATTATTAACTATAGCCATCATGCTGTATATCAAATCTCCAGAACATGTTCATCTGGCATAACTAAAGCTTTGTACCCTTTGACCTACATCACCCCATTTTCCCCACCTCAGTCCCTGGCAATAACCCTACTCTCTGCTTCAGCTTTTTAGATTCTACATATAAGTGACATCATGCAGTATTTTTATTCTGTACCTGGCTTATTTAGCATAATGTCCTCCAGGTTCATCTATGTTGTCACAAATCGTAGGATTTCCTTTTAAGGCTGAATAATATTCCATCATATAGACACACCTATATATGTGTGCTTATCTATTTATCTTTCTATATATGTTCCCTTCTTTTACCTATCCATTTATTGATATATACTTAGGTTGGTACCATATTTTGGCTATTGTGAATTATGCTGCAATGAACATGGTAGTGCAGATATCTCTTTGAGATGGTGATTTCATTTTCTTTGGGTGTACACCCAGAAGTGGAAGTGGAATTGCTGGACCATACAGTAGTCCTCGTTTTAATTTTTTGAGGAACTTCCATACTGTTTTCTATAATGGCTATACCAATTTACATTCCCACGAACAGTGTATGAGAGTTCTCCTTTCTCTACATCTTCTCCAACACTTGTTGCCTTTGTCCTTCTAGTAACAGCCAGTCTAACAGGTATGAGGTGATATTTCATTGTGATTTTCATGTGTATTTCCCTGATGATTAGTAATGTTGAATATTTTTATATAACTTGGCTATTGGTATGTTTTCTTTTGAGAAATGTCTATTTAGGTCCTTTGCCAATTTTTACATCAAGTTTTTGGTTTTTTGCTACTCAGTTGTGTTTAATTTGGGGTATTAGCCACTTATACATGGTTTGCAGATAGTTTCTCCTTTAAGTAGATTGCCTTTTCATTTCATTGATTGTTTCCTTTGCAGAAGATTTTAGTTTGATACAGTTTTATTTGTCTACTTTTGCTTTTGTTGCCTGTGCTTTTGGTGCCATATCCAAAAGTTATTGTCCTTTAGATATTGACATTTGTCTAGACAAATGTCAAGAAGCATTTTTCATGTGTTTTCTTCTGTCAGTTTTATAGTTTCAGGCTTATGTTTAAGCATTTAACCCATTTTGGGTTTATTTTTGTATATGATGTAAGATAATGGTTTAATTTTATTCTTCTGCATGTGGATATTTAGTTTTTACAAAACCATTTATTGAAGAGACTATCCTTTCCCTATTGTGTGTATGTGACAACTTTGACAAAGATAAATTAACTGTAAATGTGTGAATTTATTTCTGGGTTCTCCATTCTGTTCCATTAGTCTATATGTCTGTTTTTATGCCAATACCATGCTGTTTTTGTTACTATAACTCTGTAGTATATTTTGAAGTCAGATAGTATGAGTCCTCCAGATTTGTTCTTTTTGTTCAAGGTTGCTTTGACTATTTGGGGTCTTTTGTGGTTCAATAATTTTCCTTGATTTTTTTGGTAAATATTTCACATTATATAAATTGTATTCTTTTCAGTGATTTTTAGTTATATTTACATATTCTTAAATCATTACCACTATCTAATTTTAAAACATTTTCATCAGCCCAAAAGGAAACCTTGAACCCATTAGCAATCACTTCTTTTTTTAAAAAAAAAAGAGTTTAAGGAAAGATATTTGAACCACATAAACAAACAAAAAGTTATTATATAAGAAAAAATAATGTAACAATTTATGTGAGTACCTAACATATGAGCATGCTCTTACATCTAAAACAAAAAATAAAAAGGTAACATTGGTACTATCTATCTATCTATCTGTCTATCTATCTATCTGACAAATGTGCATTAAATAATTCTCTAATATAAAACATTTAAAATGTGGAGAATATTTTTTCAAGATACAGAAAACAATTGTTATGATAGGCACAACTGCAATTCTTATAAAAACATGCTTGCAAGGATAAAATTCACTTGACCACTCATTTCTCACATACACCAACACTATAAAATTGTTAAGCACTGAATATTGCCACCCATTTTTGCAATGTTTGAGTTTCAACACTGATTGGTATGAATTCTGAATTACACAATTAATTACTGTTATTTTTCAGTCTTTCTGCCATGTTCCATACAGAAGGCATCTATTTAATATGAATACTTAAAACAGCTACATTATTTATAGCAAAGTCACTTCCCTATGTTCATTTTTCCTTTAAAGGCATTATATTTAGAAAATAGTTATTACAACAAATACTGCTTTAGAAGATCTGAAACTCCAAATCAATGTGCTCCATCAACCATAGGTAGATCTAAGAAGCCCTGAGTGAAAAGAACACAAATGTAAAAAGCTGATAAATTTAAAGATTATAAAATTGGTTTATTATAAAAACAATTCAAGAATACCCACTTAAAATCTTATCCCAATGCTACCCAATACAACCAAGAAGCAGTTAATCACTTTTACATCAGGAACAAGGACACAAAACCAGACACCACATCAAGGCAGTGATTCAAACTCAAAAAGAGAAAGGACTCTTAGGTCTCCTTCAGGTCAGTACAGAGAGTATCATAATATCAAAGCACTGTGCCAGGTATCACAGTACTGCTACAACACTGAGGTATAACTGGGCAAATTAAAGTTGAGGAGAAATGAAGATCTCCATATTCTTGTTTTGTGGGTGTACTTAAGTGATTGAAATTCTAGGAACAGCTGCCTTTAACGACAGCAAGATGTAAGACAAGTCTTTACTAAAGAGAAAGAAGTTTATAAGGTTCTCTATCATGGTCCCCCTAAATCTTCACAACCCCCCAAACCTTCCCACCCTCCCCTTAAGCTAAAGTTACTGTGCTGATACATAAGATATAATCTGAATTTGTGGCTACTGGCAAATTACAGGCACTCCTGCCAAGAAGCTTTGATCTTCTGCACATTAAAAAAAATTCCCAACCACATACTATGTAATTCATATACCCAATTTTGCATTTTGGGTAGAATTTCATTATTACTCTAAAATTCCATCCGCACAGTGGCCATTTCCTCCCAGACTTAATTCAAGATTTAATCTTTCTGCTGTTTTCTTAGTAAAAGCCTTAGAGTCAATTATTGTGAGTGATTGGCCTATGAACTATTATATACAACATAGTGATTGCATTTTTTTGAGCACTGAAAGTATTTAAAATAAAACTTCTTACTTCCAACTTTTGCACTCCCCCAAAATGAAGGGCCAAAATACTCAGATTTTGTAACTGGGGGAAAAAAATCTATCTTCCCAAGCTGAGGCTTTTCATAGCAGCTTTTGCCAGGAGAAGAGATTTTATGTCTGTTATAAACCCTTGAAAATAAGGGCTTATTCTAGATATATTGGAAGACCGTTAAAACATAGAGGTGCTAGCCGGTGCAACTTTAATTCACAACCAACTTTTACTTCATAGCTTATACTGAAGACTTAATTCATGCTCATTTTGTTCCTTTAAAAAATATTCTTTGGGGCTGGATGTGGTGGCTCATGCCTGTAATTCCAGCACTTTGGGAGGCCGAGGCGGATGGATCAGGAGCTCAGGAGATCCAGACCATCCTGGCTAACACAGTGAAGCCCCGTCTCTATTAAAAATACAAAAATCAGCTGGATGTGGTAGCATGTACCTGTAATCCCAGCTACTCGGGAGGCTGAGGCACAAGAACAGCTTGAACTCAGGGGGCAGAGGTTGCAGTGAGCCGAGATCGCACCACTGCACTCCAGCCTGATGACAGAGCGAGACTCCATCTGAAAAAAAAAAAAAAAAAAAAAAAAAAAACTCTTTGGAAACCATTATCATCCCTGTAGACACATACTCTAGTTACATAATCTCTTCCTATAAAAATAAAGGTATAATCATGATTATCTGTATTTCTTTGCTAAATTCAACTGTCAATATACATTTATTAATCTGATCACTTTTCCAGCTAACTCATGACCTTATAGTATTCTACCCAAGGTCAGTTTTCACCACAGAAGTAGGAGCAAGTTTTATAAGTAAGAACAATCTTGAAGGCAATATTTTAATCTAGTCTTTAATGTGTTCATTACAAATGAGAACTACAAACTAGAATTTACTTCCAAAACTAAGGCAAAGGCAAACTTCTAAAGCTAAATAAAGGTAAACCACTATAAAGCTTATTTCTGTCATGGACATTATGAACCTACTCAGTGATTTCCAACCAAGACATAAAAATTAGTCCAAGGGAGAAAATAAAAGCTATTTCTGGTTTGCTCCTTTCCAATTCATCAGATAATACCTATCATATGCCCAGAGGGCGTGGAGCACTTCCCTAGGTACTATCCATAGTAATAGCTCTTTCTAGAACACTGAACTACTTCAAACGTCTGTGGATTTCCCCAACCAGATTTAAACTACCAGTGAAATATAAACTACTCGTCATGTATTCTAAATGCATACAAAGCGCTACCATTTTAAAAATTAACTGGAAAGCAGGGAAACCTAAAAAAAGGATACATTCTGCTACCACATTCTTATAAATGTTATGTTTGTGTGTGTGTATGTATATAAAATAGAGAGCAGAAAATCAAGATTTAAATAAGGTGGTAAAAAATTGGAAATGAAGATTTTACCAAAACAACTACAATAACTGTCCCAAACTACAACTATGAACAGATTCACTAATATGGTCATTTGCCTAGGTTCCAACAAAACCACGTCATTAAGGACGTCAGAACTCAAAGCTTCCTGCAGACTTGGCATCATCTCCTCTCCTTCTATGTTCACTCCATCTCCTTCCAGTGTTTCTTGGTCCACTTTTGTCCCAGGAATGGCTTCCAGGTAGTCGGGGAAACGGTCCTGCTGTGAGGGCAAGGTGCTTTGGTTGATAGTATCACCTGTATCCATCTCATGAACGCTGTTCAGGATGTCATCTGTGGTGCGAGGGACATTAGCTGCCCATGCTTAGTCCACTGTCTGTACACTCATCTCGAGAGTGATAAGTGCCACTGTTAAGGAAAGGATGTGAGCTATTGGTCATCATTGTTCTCATCCTGAGACATCTCTGGTGAAGACACTGGATTTTGAGGCCCACCGTCCTGCTCCAGTGTTGGTAACTGGCTACGCAGTGCTAACTTCTGCCAAAGCAGTTCCTGCTGTTTCAGCCAAAGCCTCTCCTCCATCTGCAGTTGCTGCATCTGTTGCTGCTGGTTGGAGTTGCTGCCACCATGACACCTCCCTGTGGGCTCTGGGGAACCAGGGGTGGTGGCTGTTTCGCTGGAGCACTCTGATTCTCCGGTTCCTAGCAAAATGAGGGTCAAGCCTTGGGTGGTCTTGTTCTTGTGGTTTATACAGTAAATTTCTCCATCCCGAGTCATGACTTTTTCCCCCCCTGTTTTGTTGATCTTTTGTATTTTTTTGTTTCAATTTCATTCATTTCTGATCTGATCTCTATTATTTCTTTATTTCCACTAACTTTAGGTTTTGTTTTCTCTTGCTTTTCCAGTTCTTTAAGATGTATCATTAGGTTGTTTATTTGAAATTTTTCTTCTTTTTTGATTTAGGCACATGCCACCATGCATGGCTAATTTTTTTTGTATTTTTTAGTAGAGACAGGGTTTCACTATGGTTCAGGTTAGTCTCGAACTCCTGGCCTCAAGTGATCTGTCCACCTCGCCCTCCCAAATTGCTAGGATTACAGGCATGAACCACCATGTCTGGCCTACATTTATTTTTTAAATCCATTCTCCTGATCTCTGCCTTTTGAATGCAGTGTTTAGTTCATTTTTATTCACATAATTACTGATATTTAGTTGAAATTCCCTATTTGTTCATGCATACCTTCTGTTTTTTTCCCAAAGCCTTTACAATATCAATAATAGTATTTTAAATTCCTTGTCGGATAGTTTTAACATGTGGATCCCATTGTAGTCTGGTTCTATTGATATTTTTTTTTCTTGAGAAAGGGCTTTTTTTTAAGCAAGCAGATTTAACAATTGCAAACATAGATCCATCCAACAGTGGAGCACCCACATAAATAAAGCAAATATTATTGGAGGTAAAGAGACAGATGGGCCTTAGTACAATAATAGCTGGGAACTTCAACATCCCACTTTTAGCATTGGACAGATCACACAGACAGAACGTCAACATAGAAACATTGGACTTAATCTGCACCAGAGAGCAAATGGATCTAATGGATATTTACAGAACATGTCATACAAAAGCTACAGAATATACATTCTTCTGAGCACATGGATCATTCTCAAGGATAGATCATATATTAAGACCCAAAACCGGCCTTAAAGCATTTAAAAAATTGAAATAATATCAGGCATCTTCTCTGACCACAATGGAATAAAACTAGAAATTAATAACAAGAGGAATTTTGGAGACTATACAAACACATGGAAATTAAACAATATGCTCCTGAATGACTACTGAGTCAATAAAGAGATTAAGAAGAAAATTGAAAAATTTCATGAAACAAATTATAATGGAAACACAACATACCAAAACCTATGGGATTCAGTAAAAGCAGTATGAAGAGGGTAGTTTATAGCTATAAGTGCCTAAATCAAAAAAGAAGAAAAACTTCAAATAAACAACCTAATGATACATCTTAAAGAACTGGAAAAGCAAGAGAAAACAAAACCTAAAGTTAGCAGAAATAAAGAAATAATAGAGATCAGATCAGAAATGAATGAAATTGAAACAAAAAAATACAAAAGATCAACAAAACAGTCGTTTTTTGAAAAGATACACTAAAATGGACAAATCTTTAGCCAGAGTAACAAAGAAAAAAAGAGAGGAGACCCAAATAAATAAAACTAGAGATGAAAAAAAGGAGTCATTACAATGGATGATGCAGAAATTCAAAGGGTCATTAGAGTCTACCATGAGCAAGTATATGCTAATAAATTGGAAAACCTAGAAGGCATACATAAATTCCTAGATACACACAGTCTACAAAGATTGAACCATGAAGAAATTGAAAACCTGAACATACCAATAACAAGCAACAAGATCAAAACTGTAATAAAAAGACTCCCATCAAAGAAAAGCCCTGGACCCAATGGCTTCACTGCTGAATTTTACCAAGCATTTAAAGATGTACTAATACCAATCCTATTTAAGGTATTCTGAAAAATAGAGGAGGAGGTAATACTTCCAAACTCATTCTACGAGGCTAGCATTACCCTTATGCCATAACCAGACAAAGACACATCCAAAATAAATAAATAAGCTACAGGCCAATATCTCTGATGAATATTGATATAAAAATTCTCAATGAAATACTAGGAAACCCAATTCAACAATACGTTAGACAAATTATTTATCATGACAAAGTGAGATTTACCTCTGGTATGCAAGGATATTCAAAATATGTAAATCAATCAACATGATACAACATATCATCATAATGAAGGATAAAAATCATATGATCATTTTAATTGATGCTGAAAAACTATTTGATAAAATTCAACATCCCTTCATGTTAAAAGAAAACTGAAGATAGAAAGAACATAACTCAATACAATAAAAGCCATATATGACAGGCCCACAGCTAGTATCGAACTGAATGGGGTCTGTAAGATTCAGTAAAAAACAAGGATGCCCACTTTCACCACTGTCATTCAACATAGTACTAGAAATCCTAGCTAGGGCAATCAAACAAGTGAAAGAAATAAGAAGTATCCAAATTGGAAAGGAAGAAGTCAAATTATCCTTGGTTGCAGATGATATTATCTTGTATTTGGAAAACCCTAAAAACTCCACCAAAACACTATTGTAACTGATAAATTCAGTAAAGTTGCAGAATACAAGATCAATGTACAAAAATTAGTAGCATTTGTACATGCCAAGGTAAGCAATTTGAAAAAGAAATCAAGAAAGTAATTCCATTTACAATTGTAACAAATAATAGTAAATACCTGAGAATGAACCAAGGAAGTGAAAGAGCTCTACAAACTATAAAACACTGATGAAAGAAATTGATGAGGACACCAAAAATGGAAAGATATTCCATGTTCATGGATTTGAATAATCAATATGTTAAAATGTCCATAATACCCCAAAGTAATCTCTATTCAATGCAACCCCGATCAAAATCCCTATTATATTCTTCACAAAAATAGAGAAATACAGTCCTAAAATTTGTATGGAACCACAAAAGATCCAGAATAGACAAGCTATCCTAAGCAAAAAGAAAAAAACTGGAGGCGTCATATTACTTGACTTCAAATTATACTATAGAGATATAGTCATCAAAATAGCAAGGTACTGGCATGAAAGCAGACACATAGAACAATGGAACAGAAGAGAGAATCCAGGCACAAATATATATATATATATGGAGAGAACAGTCCCTTCAATAAATGGTACTGGGAAAACTGGATATCCATAGGCAGAAGAGTGAAACTATACCCCTGATTCTTGCTGTATATAAAAATAAAAATGGATTGAAGACTTAAATATGTGTCCACATACTATGACACTGCCAAAATAAAACCTCGAGGAAACTCTTTAGTTTCTCTTTTTGTTTTAGTTTTTGTGCTTTTTTCCCACAAAAAGCACAGGCAGCCAAAGCAAAAATGAACCAATAGGATCTCATCAAGTTAAAAAGCTTCTGCACAGCAAAGGAAACAAACAACAAAGTGAAGAGACAGAATGGGAGAAAATGTTTGCAAACCACCCATCTGACAAGGGATTAATAACCAGAATATATAAAGAGCTCAAACAATTCTCTAGGAAAAAATATCTAATAATCTGATAAAAGCATGGGCAAAATATCTGAATAGACATTTCTCAAAAGAAGACATACAAATAGCTAATAGGTATATGAAAACATGCTCAACATCACTGATAATCAGATAAATACAAATAAAAACTACAATAAGATATCATCACATCCCAGTTAAAATGGCTGTTATCCTAAAAAAGAGCTACCATACAGTCCAGCAATTCCACTGCCAAATAAATAACTTAAAAAAAAAAAAAAGGAAATCAGTGTATCAAAGAGATATCTGCACCTCCATATTTATTGCAGTACTACTCACAATAACCAAGATTTGGGAGCAACCTAAATGTTCATCAATAGATGAATGGATAAAGTAACTGTGGTACATATATACAATGGAGTGCTAGTCAGCCATAAAAAAGAATGAGATTGTGTCACATGTAACGAAACAGATGGAACTGGAGGACATTACGTTAAGTGAAATAAGCTGAGGACAGAAAGATAAATTTCACATGTTTTTACTAATTTATGGGGGCTAAATTTTAAAACAATTGAACTCATGGAGACAGATAGTATGATGACAGAATGATGCTTACCAGAGGCTGGGACGTTGTATTAGTCCATTCTCACACTGCTGTAAAGATACTACCTGAAACTGGGTAATTTATAAACAAAAGAGGTGATATGGTTTGGTAGTGTCCTCACCCAAAATCTCATCTTAAATTGTAGTCCCCATAATCCCCATGTGTCACGGTAGAGACCAGGTGAAGGTAATTGGATGATGGGGGCGGTTTCCCCCATGCTGCTCTTTTGGTAGTGAGTTATCATGAAATCTGATGGTTTCATAAGTGTTTGGTAGTTTCCTCTGCATTCATTCTCCTTCCTGCCATCTAGTGAAGAAGGTGCCTTGCTTCCCCTTTGCCTCCTGCCATAATCTGAAGCTTTTTGAGGCCTCCACAAGCATGCAAAACTGTGGGTCAATTACACCTCTTCCCTTTATAAATTTTCCAGTCTCAGTGTGAGAACTAACTAATATAGTAAATTGGTACCATGGTAGTGGGGCACTGTATAAGGATACCCAAAATGTGGAAGTGATTTTGGAACTGGGTAAAAGGCAGACATTAACACAGTATTGAGGGCTCAGAAGAAGACAGGGAGATGTGGGAAAGTTTGAAACTTCCTAGAGACTTGTTGAATGGTTTTGACCAAAATGCTGAGAGTGATATGGACAATGAAGTCCAGGCTGAGCTGATCTCAGATGGAGATGAGGAACTTCTTGGGAACTGGAGCAAAGATGACTCTTGCTGCGCTTCAGCAAAGAGACTGGTGACATTTTGCCCCTGTGCTAGAGATCTGTGGAACTTTGAACTTGAGAGAGATGATTTAGGGTATCTGGAAGAAGAAATTTCTAAGAAGCAAAGCCTTTGAGAGGTGACCTGGGTGATCTTAAAAGCATTCAGTTTTATGGATTCACAAAGAGATAACTTGGAATTGGAACTTATGTATAACGGAGAAGCAGAGCATAAAAGTTTCAAACATTTCAGCCTAATGATTTAAAAGTAAAACCCATTTTCTGGGGAGAAATTCAAGACAGCTGCAGAAATTTGCATCAGTAACGAGGAGCCAAAATGTTAGTCACCAAGACAATGGGGAAAGTGTCTCCAGGGCATGTCAGAGGTCTTCATAGCAGCCTGTCTCATCACAGGCCCAGAGGCCTAGGAGGAATAAATGGTTTCCTGGGCTGAGCCCAGGGCCTTTCTGCTTTGTGCAGTCTTGGAACTTGGTGCCCTACTACCCAGCTGTGATTAAAAGGGGCCAACATACAGCTCAGGCCATTGCTTCAGTGGATGCAAGTGCTCCAAGCCTTGGCAGCTCACATGTGGTGTTGAACCTGCATGTGCACAGGGTCAAGAATTGAGGTTTGGGAACCTCTGCTTAGATTTCAGAGGATGTATGGAAATGCCTGGGCATCCAGGCATATGTCTGCTGCAGGGGCAGCAGAATGCCCCCACACAGAGTTCCCACTGGGGCACTGCCTAGTGGAGCTAGAGGGCCATCATCCTCCAGACCCTAGAATGGTAGATCAACAGACAACTTGCACTGTGCACCTGGAAAAGCTGCAAGTACTCAGTGCCAGTCTGTGAAAGCAGCTGGAAGGAGAAGGTACCCTGCAAAGCAACAGGGCCAGAGCTGCCCAAGACCATGGGAATCCACCTCTTGCATCAGTGTGCCTTGGATGTGAGATATGGAGTCAAAGGAGACTATTTCGGGACTTTAAGATTTAATGAATACCCTGCCTGGGTTTGGACTTGCATGGAGCCTGTGGCCCCTTTGTTTTGTCCAGTTTCTTTCATTTGGAATGGGAGCATTTACCCAATGCCTGTACCCCATTGTATCTTGGAAGTAACTAACTTGTTTTGATTTTAAAGACTCAGAGGTGGAAGGGACTTGCTTTGTCTCAGATAAGACTTTGGACTTGGACTTTTGAGTTAATGCTGGAATGAGTTAAGACTTTGAAGGACTGTTGAGAAGATATGATTGGTTTTAAAATGTGAAAAGGACATGAGATTCGGGAAGGGCCAGGGTGGGATGATATGGTTTGGCTCTGTGTCCTCACCCAAATCTCATCTTGACCTGTAATCCCCATGTGTTGAGGGAGAGACCTGGTGTAAGTTGACTGGATCATGCAGCAGTTTCCTGCATGCTGTTCTCATGATAGTGAGTTTTCACAAGATCTGATGGCTTAAAATTGGCACTTCCTTCTTCACTTGCTCTCTCCTGCTGCCATATAAGACATGCCTTGCTTCACCTTTGCCTTCCATAATGATTCTAAGTTTCCTGAGGCCTCTCCAGCCATGTAGAATTGTGAGTCAATTAAACCTCTTTTGTTTATAAATTACCCAGTCTCAGGTAGTTTTTTTTTTTTTTTTTGGTCTGAGATGGAATCTCGCTTTGTCATCCAGGCTGGAGTGCAGTGGCAAGATATTGGTTCACTGCAAACTTTGCCTCCTGGGTTCAAGCAATTCTCCTGCCTCAGCCTCCTGAGTAGCTGGGATTACAGGCATACACCACCATGCCTAGCTAATTTTTGTATTTTTAGTAGAGACAAGGTTTCACCACATTGGCCAGGCTGGTCTCGAACTCCTGACCTCAGGTGATTTGCTTGCCTCGGCCCCCCAAAATGCTGGGATTACAGGCATGAGCCGCCATGCCCAGCCTCAGGTAGTATCTTTATAACAGTGTGAAAATGGACTGATACAGAGAGTTTTAAAGGTTTTTTTTAATCAAATGAGAGAATTAAAAATTTATAACTAGAAGACCAATTAGAGTTGTTAATCTAACCATTTAATTTTATAGATAAAGAAATAAACAGATGCCAGTTTGCCCTGGCTCACTGATTTGCATAGGAATAGGCTTCTATTTATAAAGCACTTTTACATATATTATTTACTTTTTTCTCTCAACAGCCCTATATGAGACATTGTGATTCCTATTCCAAAAATGAGAAAATTAAGGATCATATATCATTTGCGACTTGCCTAAAACTCTAAGCTTGTACGTCTTATGCTCTTTTCCCCTAACCCTGTTAAACCAGATCAAGTCTCTGGAGATCTGAGTTCATTCAGTAACCAATGATTACCTGTGTGCCTGGCCATCTTCTGAGTTTAGGAATATAGCAGAGCACAATGTAGGCAAAACACTTGCTGTCATGGGACTTCTGTTCTATTGAAAGGGACAGATTAAAAATATAACAGGTGTGTGAAAAAGATAATTTTGATTATGATAAGTGTTTGAAGAAATTGAATAAGGTTCTCTAATAGAAGATGGCCTGATATGGGTAGGCAGAGGCTAAGGTTATTTTACAATCTTAAGTTTAGACACAGAAATCAGAAAAGGCTTCTTTGAGATGATATTTAAACTGAGACCTGAAAGATGCAAAAGAGCCAGCCACGTGAAAAGTCAGGAAAGTGTTCCTGGTGAAAGAGGACAGCAAATGCAAAATTACTGACAAGGCAATGAGGTCAGCATGGTTGAGGAGTGAGGGATACTGGGATAAGTAGAGGCCAGGTGTGTAGTCTTGTAGGCCATGGGAATTTTGGATTTTACTCTAAGTAATTCTGATCTTACGTCTGCTACTACGTGTCTCTGTGAATCTGGGCACATTGCTCTCGGGCTTCTTTGACATCAATTTTTTTTTTTTTCAAATTTGAATCTTGAAATTGTATGCTTACATGATTGTTGAGTGAATTTGTTCCTCTTCCCTCTGTTGTAATGATACCTGACCTACATTTTAAGATTTTAGTTTAGTACCAATTACGATAATAAATAAAGGGCTCAATCTTACATGTGCAAAGCATAACTTTGTTAGGAAGCTAACTAGATTTTTAGACACTGAAGATTACGAAAAATTCTTCTACTCAGCCAAAGTTACCTTATATTATGAGCTCCACCCTCACCCCAACCCAACAAACATAACTGTTTAGTCCCTTGGAAATTTTTGGCTTGTTAAAGACAAGATAGAGCTATTTATTATATAGCTTTAACCCAGGACATAGTACCCAATTCTTATTAGTTTACTCTATTGCAGTTTCTACTTTTCTTTTTTTTTTTTTGAGACAGAGTCTCGCTCTGTCGCCCAGGCTGGAGTGCAGTGGCGCGATCTCAGCTCACTGCAAGCTCCACCTCCCGGGTTCAGGCCATTCTCCCGCCTCAGCCTCCGAGTAGCTGGGACTACAGGCGCCCGCCACCACGCCCGGCTAGTTTTTTTTTGTATTTTTAGTAGAGACGGGGTTTCACCATGTTAGCCAGGATGGTCTCGATCTCCTGACCTCGTGATCCACCCGCCTCGGCCTCCCAAAGTGCTGGGATTACAGGCTTGAGCCACCGCGCCCGGCCTCTACTTTTCTTTACATCATAGTTTCAAACCAGGATCCCAGGTCTTTCCTGGTGATACTAGTTCATGGACTAATGAGGAAAAAAAGACAACGAGAGAAAAAAAGACTAAAATGATCATCTTTTGGATTTTATTATTGTTGTTTCTCATCTTAAAGCTGAATTTAAATATTCCTCTTTGAGAAATTAAATAATAATCATGAAACAGAATGAGAACCTGATAGCTTATTTCAAACCATCCTATCGCTTGACTTGGCAATGTCAAGTTCTTGCCTTTGACTCATGTTTTTGACTGTGTCTTCTTAACTATCTGAGGAACCTTATTTAAACAGCATATTAAATGTAGATACAGAGTACAGAATATCAAGTGTTACAGATTAACAATACACTTTCAGATACAGTCAAGCTGTCAAAACTGTCAGAACTATGAAAGCCTTCAAATAGAATATTAGTCCATTTAAAATAAAAGGCAATTTTGTATTTATAGATGCATTCCAAAAGAAACGTCAGCAGCTACTGAACATTTAGGACAGAAATACAGATATATTAATGTGTGTGTAGGTACATATGGCTTATGCACGTGTGCAAATATGTAAAAATATTATCAACCAATATTAATGAACACCTTTGAATTGACAGGTATTAGGCCAGATACTGGAGCTACAAAGATGGACAAACAGCCTTTCTCAAAGAACTCATAATCTAGAGAGGAGATGTATTCATGAACAACAAGCTAGACCACATTGTGATAAGGACTTATCTAATGGTGTGAAGAAGTGGGGTAGCAGAGAGGAGACAGCAATTAATCCTGCGGCATGGGAGACCTTCAAGAGAACAAAGTGACATTGCAGCTTGATCATAAAGGGTTACTGGAATTTTTCCAGGCTAAGAAGGAAATGAAGGATATTCCAGGCATGAACAAAAGCACAGAGAATTGACAGCACATATTGTTTAGGGGAAGAGCAAATTGTGGGAAATTAGCTTAGAATGGGGGTATGATACCCAAATAATGGAGTATGGAAGGTAGAATGTTAAGGAGACATCTCGCCAGATTAAAGCACTGAACTTCACTAGAGTCATTGGAGGAGCCTTTCAAAAGTGTTGATAGGAAACGGCCTAATTGGAGCTGGGGTAGAACACATTGGAGAAGGAGGAGACTGAACAGGCAGACGCGTCAGGAGTATGATCAGTAATTCAGGCTGAAGATGCAGCAGCAGAGGCAGGCCCTGAGCAGCAGGGAAAAAAAGGGAAAGTTGAGAGCCACAAATGAGGTAAAAAGGACCCACTGGTGACTGATTAGATGTGCATATGGAGGAAGGGAGAATGTGTGCTGAATAAATATTTATGGTGGGATAATATTTTATGTTTTAAATGATTTATTTCCTCATCCCACATACAAAATGCCTTGTTTTCCCTTGCTCAGTTAGCTAGGGCACTGCCTCCTCTTTGTCCTGAGTTAGAGCTATTGATGAAGAACCAAACAGAAAGAAAAATATCACTGTCACTGATATAAGTTCCAGAACAGGGTCTCAGTCACTTTTCTATTTCCAATATTTAAAATAGAGTCTGACACATCCTGGGGTCCAATAAATGTTTGTTGAATAAAAAAAAAAAAAGCTGGAAATTGAATTTCAAAAGAGAGTTTTGGAGATTATGGTATAGACAATAGCTTTCAGGCAAAAAGAGTTTTTGAGTAAATGGCAGCCTGGTTTAAACATCAAGAGCTGAGGTTCTGGCCTAAACTAGAGGCATACAGATAATTATATCATGCTGTGCAGATGATAATAATCTCACAGGCTTGGGTAGAGTGTGGACAGAGTTCTGAGCTGGACCCCTGGGGTTTAGGAGGGGAGAGGAACGATGGAACTCTTTGAAGAATTTGAGGATAAGTGGGAGGACTGAGGTTCTACATCCCTCTGGAATACAGAGGCGGTCCCTACAAGAGAGTAGATACCTGGATGGCATGGTTCAGCCCAGGACTGGAGAGAGCTCCCCCAGTGTCTAGTGACCCAGAGGGACACGGAAGAGCATCTTACCTGAGACGCAAGAGACAGCTTAGATCATTAATACATATCTGGGAGCCAGAGTCTAAGGGGAGAGAAGGATGGAACATTTGACATTTGAAAGTCTTCAGGGAGTATTGGGCAATTAAAAATTCAAAAGGAAAAGGGCTATGAGAAGTGTTTTGGGGGCTTCGAGTTGGGTTCCTTTTAGAATCTTTTGAGAGTCAATAAAGAATGGAATTCCTTTATAAGTACTTTTCATCTTTTGTATTCTGCTCCCTGAAACAACAAGACCTAACAATAGGACCTACAAACCATCTTGACCAAAGATGCAGCCATGTGAATCCCAGCTTCAGTAGCACAGCATTCAAGAGACCTGTGCCGAGGGAAGCACTTGAGAGGAATTTTTAGAAGTTCTTTCCTCCTCTTCATGGTGGTTGCTCTTGGAATGCATGTGATTACGAGTAGACAGAGGGAGGGAGTCTTATTTTCTAGTACTCCTAATAACAGTAAACATTCATTGAGTGCTGACTACCAGATCACCAATTCCTAGATAGCCATCTTCATAGTTAAAAATCTTAAAAAAATCAGGATATGTCCTTCAAACACAAATTACCAGTGTTTTTGTTTGTTAGTAGTACCAATAATGGCACATATTACTCTCAGTGGCATCTTAGTTTAATGAAATGCTGTATGCATCAGATACTATCCTGAGCATTTGACATGTACTATATTAACTTCATAATCACTGCCATTTAACAGATAGGAAACTGAGGCATGGAGAATTTTCATAGCCTGCTCAAGGCCATGCCTATCATGGAGTAGGCAGTTAAAGAAATCTTGCTTCAGAGCCCATGCTCACGCTCCTATACTCCGCTGTCTCAGGCTGGAGAGCCCAGGGTGCCCTCACAGAGAGGCCTCTCTGCTGATTTACGTGACTCACATTCTTACATGGAGTCTGTCAAACAATCTCAAAGTTGGCACTGTTTCTATTATTTAATATTTGAGGGAAATAATTTTTTTTTTTTAAAAAAAAGCTTAAGTAACTTAAAGTCACACTATTGGTAAGCAGCATTGGCCTGACTCCAAAGTCTCTTTTTTACCTGCTTAATAAAAACAGTCTTTGAGAGGCAATCTGCTCTATAAAAGAACAGGAAGGTAACACTCTAAGATAATTTTTATATTTAGATATTTTACAAAGAACCTGTGAAAATGTTAACTATGCTATGACTAAACCTCCAAAAGTATTTACTGTCTATATGAGATAGAAAAAAATGAGCATTTATGAATTTAAATATTGACATGGTTAGGCTTTGTGTCCCCATCCACATCTCATCTTGAATTGTAATCCCCTTAATCCTCATAGTCCCCAGGTGCCAAGGGAGAGATCAGGTGGAGGTAACTGAATCATGGGGACAGTTTCCCCCATGCTTTTCTCATGATAGTGAGTTGTCACAAGATCTGATGGTTTTATAAGGAGCTCTTCCCCCACCGTTCACTCTGCATTTCTCCTTCCTACCATCTTGTGAAGAAAGTGCCTTGCTTCCTTTTCACCTTCCACCATGATTGTAAGTTTCCTGAGGCCTCCCTAGCCATGCTGAACTTGAGTCAATTAAACTTGTTTCCTTTCTAAATTACCCAGTGTCGGGCAGTTTTTTATAGTATGAAAACAGACAAATATATTTGTTTAAAAAGCACATTTCCAGGTAGTGGGATTTGGTTACAGTTCTGTTTTGAAAGGTAACCAGAGTAATTTCAGTAAGATCTTGTATCCTGATGATAGTTGGCAATAAATGCATCCTGAGTTGGTTCCCTGGAGTAAACACACAACAAAGCAAAAATTCAGTTGAAACCAAAGGTGCCTATGAAATTCACATTTTGATCTTTATTATTTTATTAAAGATAATGTATCAATTTTTATCCTGATTATAGCAGTAATAATATTGATTTGCTGATCCTGTTATAAGACTTGCTATTTGTTCTTCTTTATTCAAATATATCTGATTCACAGAGCTTCTAAAGGACTAAGTTTTGTTTTGTTTTGTTTTGTTTTTTTTTTTTTTTGAGACGGAGTCTCCCTCTGTCGCCCAGACTGGAGTGCAGTGGCCGGATCTCGGCTCACTGCAAGCTCCGCCTCCCAGATTCACGCCATTCTCCTGCCTCAGCCTCCCGAGTAGCTGGGACTACAGGTGCCCGCCACCACGCCCGGTTAATTTTTTAGTAGAGACGGGGTTTCACCGTGTTCGCCAGGATGGTCTCCATCTCCTGACCTCGTGATCTGCCCGTCTCGGCCTCCCAAAGTGCTGGGATTACAGGCTTGAGCCACCGTGCCCAGCCAGGACTAAGATTTTTAAGATCATAAAGCTTTGAGTATTTTAATTCTGTTTTTCTAATAATTTTCAGACGTTATTACATTCCCTCCAGTGGCTGAGGTAGGTAAGGCTAATATTTAGATCACGGTTTTATAAATAACAAAACTCAGGCAAATAGAGGTTAACTTGGAAAAGGTCATTAGTATTGCTGGTAAACTTAGGGACAGATTTCTGGTCTTCATACTCAGACAGATGTGCTTGGCATTTGAAATGAGCTCTATATAAATGCCCACTTTTAATGTACTTAAATAAGATACTAGGCAAGTGGACTTGTTTAATAATCAACCAATCATCACAGATTGAGTTTTGGTTATCAGAAAAAGTGAAAGTTTCCAATACTAACGTTACATAATAGATGTTTATAATCTGTAAGAATCTATATAATCTTCATAGAATGAATTCATTGCTCTATTTGTCAAGATAAGTTTTTGTTAGGAGAAACATGCCATATATTGATTAGTATGTTTCAGGCACAAATTTATAAAGATAAGTCTTGGCTAATTCACTCTGACTGGTTCAAAAACAGCTTAAATGAGAAAGTGAATATAGATTTATAAGAGGAATTAATGCAAACTGCTCTAAAATTCCAAACTAGAATTTCAGTAGTCTATACTTCTATACTTTCATGTATGTATTATGGCATAACATTTATAAACATATTTGTGACAGTCCCACTGCATGGGAACACATTTGAAAAAGGATGGGTCCTAGTGCAGGTCCTACTCTCTGGCCCAAGCGTTCAAATGTCAGAGGGTGTGAGGGGCAAAATGAGGCTACAATAGGAGTGAGGTTAGGAGGGGATACCCTCTTGGGAATGTTTTAGAAATATGTGGGACTTGTCTTTGTTTTCTCATGTGTAACCTCGGCATTTGCATATTGAAATTCGTTTTTAAAAATTATAAATTGCTTTCATTTTATTATCTCTGGCACATTAGTTCAGACACTATGTTGATTTTTAAAAATTGAATGTATAGGCAAGCATATTATCTATAATTTCATTACCAGATAGTAACGGAGACATCTAAACCATCTTGGATACAGAGAAGACACTGCTTCTAGGGCATTGCTCTACATCAGGGTTCTCAGTAAGTGTGGCTTGCAGACTGGCACCTTCGGCATCAGCTGGGAACTTGTTAAGATACCAATCCTCGGGCCCCACTCCAGGCTTACTGAATCAGAAACTCTGGGGGTGTGATCCAGCAATGTGTTTTCACAAAAGTTGTGTATCCAGGAGATTCAGATGCTCGAGTTGGAGAACCACTGCTTAGACTAATGGTATCTGCAGTCACATTGTTATTAAAGGAACATGGAGGTTTTCACTTTCTGAAATGTGGTCTTCTAGCTTTTGTACTCATGCAATGCTGTAATTTCTGGGCATCTTTGATCTTGAAAGCTAAAACACCTGGCTGCATGTGGTGGTCTATGCCTGTGATTCCAGCACTCTGGGAAGTCAAGGGAGGAGGATCGCTTGACCCCAGGGGTTCAAGACCAGACTGGAAAACATAGTGAGACCCTGTCACTACAAAAAAATAAAGATAAAGAACTTAACTGGACGTGGTGAGGCACACTTGTAGTCCAAACTACTTGGGAGGTTGAGGCTGGAGGATTGCTTGAACCCAGGAGTTCAAGGCTGCAGTGAGCCACGATTGTGCCACTGCACACCTGCCTGGGTGAGAGTGAGACAATGTCTCAAAAAATAAAAAAGCAAGCTGGATAAACACCCTAGTGAGGCAGCAGTGTGTTCTATCCCAACACACTCCTCCAGTGCTCTTAGGAGTTACAATTCTCAGCCTCAGCACAGTATTTCTTCTACATACTAATGTGTTTTGCTTTATCTGCTGATATTTTGAGTGTCTGGAGGTAACAAAGAGTAGGGATGGCATTATTGTATCTATAAACATTATTCACAAATCTACCCAGTATTTAGGAGGGGCAATGGGAAACAGAGGGATTGTATTATTTCCCTGTTAAACGGGCAAAGAAAAGTGCTCAGCTAAAATAAAACATACTAAAGAGTAAAGAGAATTGAGGTGAGAGGCATGGGGGGCAGGAACAGAACTGAAATGGAAGCAGCAGAGAGAAGTGTAAAGAAAGGTTCAGAGTTGAACTCAGCCAGGGAGAGATGAACAAAGAGGTCTCTTGTTTGGTGGGACACACACACACACACACACTCTCAACTTTAAATGAAGTCCTCAGACTTCTTTCCTTTCCTACTAACAGAATATTCTATTTTGTTGGAACCTTGTGAAATGCGTATCTTACTTTTATGCTGTTTTTGAAAGCAGTTACTTAAAAAAAGAAGCTATGGGGTTTTTAAAAAACAGTATAAAATCATATAAAATGACTAAAACTCAATGTTAGAATATTTCCATAAGTTTAAAGTTAACAGAATATACATTATTGATATTAAAAAGACAAATTGAATTTGAAAAAAATAGAATGACAGGTAAGTATTTTCTTATTTAAAAGATGTTTTAGTCTAAAAAGCATTTTGAAAGCTTTCCTTAAGGTACCTAACAAAACACTTTCGTACAAAAACTGAAAAAAGCATAAAAACAGGGCAAACATACAATTTTTGAACTAATGGAAGAAAATCAGAATCTTCCTGTAAACTCCTAGAAAATCAGAATCTTCCTGTAAACTCCTATGAAGGGTTACAATGACACATCAATTTTTATCTAAAGCAGTTGATAGCACTGTACCATTTACACAGGACATACCCAATATAATGTTCTTTAAAAAGGCATGACCAGAGACATGAAGACAATCTTCAGTTTTTAAAATTTTATCACTTTATGCCTCTATTTCCTAGAAAAACACTGAAAAAAATTTTATTATTATTCCATAATAAACCAGATCACTCTACCAAATTATTTACATAACTTTGTAATAACTTAGGAACATACTATCTGTTCCATATCTAAGAATGTTTAATAACTTTCTAGATAAAAAAAGTATCATGAAAATTATCCTTTGGAAACTGTTGTTTTTTCCCCTGTAAAATTGTACTGCAAGCACTTCTTGCTAAAGGCTCACACAGTGAGACGAGACTGCCACCATGTGGGATAAGCATGCATCACAATAAAAAATATATATTTCAAAATCAAATAATCCTTCAGTGTAATAAGAGAACTACCACATCTTTTATTCTAAAACACAATAGAAACAGTGGTAAGTACTGTTTGGTCTTCTTTACATTTTTCAAGATTCATTCATGTGATACTCATTTTTGGTACAAGTAGCTGGACACTGACACTCTGTGGAAACCATCCACATCCTTGCTACCCAAAGTATGTTCGAAGACCAGCAGCATCTATATTAGCTTGAAGCTTGTTAGAGATGCAAAATCAGGCCCCACCTCAAATGCACTGAATCAGAATCTGTATTTTAATATGATCCCCAGGTGATTCGTGTACACACTAAAGGCCAAGAAGCATGCAATTAGATTTCATTCCTATTTCTTACTCTCACCCTGTCTCCTTTACTCTCCATCCACCCAACACAGGGGTAGGTGTTTTTCACCAAAAACTCCAGATAGTCAAGAAAAATATAGTTGGTGTTACCTGAGTTATATGATTAGCTTCACTTTCAGTAAATGTGGAAATCTGTTTTTTTATCAATTATTTTCTTGGGTTATTAATAGATTAATTCCATAATTCAGAAAAAATTAGAACAAATTTTCCAGGAAAAGGGGCTTGTTTAGTTTCAGGAGAGATTAGAGTATTTTATTTTGCCCAATCAGAGCCCTTCAGCATAAAGAGACATTCATATACATATATATGAACATTTTCCAGAAACATTAATTTATAATACATTTTTTAAAATACCAGCTTAACGGTATTTATTTACAAAAATATTTCATTACCTAATTTTAAACTTTTTGCTGTGATGACAGTTTGTAAAGTACAGGAATGCAAAATAACTACAAAGTGTAACACGTTTTTAGTGTTTGCAATACTGCTTTTCTTTTTAGATGAAACAATACACAGATTTTTTTAAACCGTATTTCAAAATGCATATTCCAGCAATTACCTTTCAGATAGTTACTGGGACTGAGCAAGATTAAATAAAAAGTGCAGCAACTGAAAAACACCTGCAAGTTACAGTTTAAGGTATACACAAGCTAGAGCTCTATACCAAGCATGCTTGCCCCTGAAGTGGACAATGTTAGAAAAACTTAATCTTGCTCTTTTTCATATTGTCTTTTGGTAATGCATTTACAATGAACCAATAGTATAACTAGAAAGCAAAAGTGTTTTTCTGGTTCTAACTATCATGTGGAACAGAGGTCACACCTAACATATCACGGTACTATTTATTTACAAAAAAAAAAAAAAAAGTTAAAAAAATTAAAACATGATTTACCCTCTTTGCATTGCTTTCCATTGCTATGTTGATTCTATTTTCAACTCCTTACAATGTCTTCAGTTGAAGCAAAGTTTAGACAACACAAAACAAATTGCAAAAGTTAAAAAAAAAACCTACCAAATAAACAGGATTCCATTGCCATTAACCTATATCCATTTGAAATGCCTGAGTCAAACAACCTACAATAAATACTGGTTTATTTACATGACATACACTATAAAATTTTAAACGATGAGTCTCATTGTAAAATACTGGCAAAACTGACATTCATGATTTTCCTGATGTAAAGAATAAAGAGACCACTTACATGTAGCCCTGGACTACTGTACTCAATTTGTAAATGAATTGTGCCTATATTGTTAAAATTAATTTGTATTAGTAACTGAAGAAAGCAATGTTATAACCCTGGTAATTGGGAAGTTATTGAAATCATTTAATTCATCTGAGAAAGGTAAGCCAGTTTCTCCTTTTTTTCTTTTTTTTTTTTTTTGGTTATTTTTGATTGCAACAACTGTTTTCTGTCTACAGAACCTTTTTTAAAACTTCGGAGGCAGTAGTAAAATCATTAATATTCACAAGAAAAATAATCCCCATAGCACTTTACAAGAAATTGATCAGAGTGATGAAAAGTGCAATTAACAAAAGCTGTAAACCGTATCTTCACATTCATTTTCAAATGAAAAGAAAAATCTGTGGGCATACATTTCAATCCAAGAGAACAAATACCCTAAAAGGGAAAAGAAAAAAAAAAGGACATTTAAGATATAGGAGTGCTTTTTTATCCCCCAAAGTAAATACAGATTAAAAAGTCTAAGAATGTTGATCAAGTATCAAACTGATAAGGAACAAATTCTATAAACTACAAAATAAAAACCTTCATTGACAAAAATACATAAACTCTGTTTTCATTTTTGGAAATTTATTTTTAAAAAAGGTAGAAGAAAATACCTGGAAAACTATTTTAAATATATATATATATATATCTATATTTTAAAACAATAGTTAAGGTAGGCATCCAACAGCAAGCTGAAGCTATTGAGAGAGATCTTGCAATTATTGTTGTGGGCATTTTCCCCCAAAATAAAATTAATATTTGAAAATGCTCAATAGAGGGTTTTTTAAAGCACAGAAATGATATCTTTCCTGTTCATGTGTGAAGATTTTTAAATGATGTATGATTTTTTTTAAATTAATTGTATCTCGATATGAGATACCAGTATTTCTTATTATAAGCGTAAAACATAACTTTTTGTATGGATAATATACATACTTTTTAAGTACTTTGACTTAAACTTAACAAGTTCACCATTTTTAAAATTAAAGTACATTTATAAAAATTCCATTTTAAAACTAAAAGTATATTTTCTAGCAGTATGTATAAATATAACATGTTACTGTGTGATCTTAAAACAAATCTGAAAGTGTTGCAATAATTTAAGACCAAGAACACTGAAACATACAGCAGATTATTTTACTATTTTTTAAATCTATATAAAACCCTATTAAAGGTTTTAAAACTGATCAGTTTATTTAAGGTACAGCTAGCAGCATATTCATGATTTTGGTATGTTTTATACACATGTATCACTTGGTTTAAACTGAGCAATGTGGATTAAATGATAATAAAAAGTTTTCATTACCTAAAAAAGTGCAGAAAAAATTCAAGTTTAAAGTTCAGTGCTCTTTATTTTGCTGAAACAAATAAAATCCCAAAAGTTAAAGTGTAAAATAAACCTTTGCCACAAAAAATTTACCTTTGGATATAGCTTTTCTAATGTCACATGAGAAATGCCTTAAGCAAAACATATATGGAAGATAGAACTCAGGGTAAAACTTTGAACTCCGTGGTGTCTTCCACATATTCTTCCTTTCCTCAGCTGTTTCCCCAGCACCCCTGAACCTAAAAGTATGTAACACTTTCAGACTTGTTTAAAACACTCACATATCTACATGAAATAGCTTCAGAGGAACCTACAATTAAGAAGTTCTAAGCCAAAAAAAAATTGCTTCGTTCTTTAAACTACTGTACTTAATTAAATTGTAATATACTTACACATAATAACACAGACAAGTAGCAGCATTTTTCACATCCATAAAAAATCAAATGGAGAAGTTAGTAATAGCTCAGTCGAATCTATACCCATTTTTTTGGAAACACTTTGTACAATTGAAATGCAAAGCAAAAGTGTTAAGATTATGCAAAACTTTAAATGGATGTAATGTACAGAATTTGTCAGAATATAAGATTTCAAATAACTTTCTCAGCAAATATATATGGTTTTTAGTTTGAAAACTGAAATGACTGGATATATGGTACACACGGAAAAACCACTTCCTACTTACAAACTACTAATCATGAATACTTCAAGGATTTTACAGTCAAGGACAAATGCAACAAAACAATGAGGATATGGAGAGGGCACATAAAAATCTTTCATTTCTCTGATATTTTCTATTTTGACTTTATTTTTTTTTTTGGTCAGTTTTCCTGAAATCGTGGCTTGCTGGTGACTATTACTTTCTTAGTATTTAGAAAGAAAAAAAAATAGAGATGTTACCTCTCAAATTACAATAAATTCCCTGGGTTAGTTATTACTGCAGACTGTCTCTTATCTACAGACGGAATCAAGTATAACTCTAAGAAGCTTATTTCCTACACTCAAACATACTTCAAGCTTTCTAATCCTAACTGAGTCTCCCGTTTGTTGTGCATAATTTGTAGATTAATTTAAAAATTAAATAACTCAAAACACTGACTTAAGATTTTCTTACAAAATCTTGGAAATCTATGTAAGGTAAATGTATATACTTTTATATTTGAAAATAATTACAAGATTAGTTCATTTTGTATACAACAGGAAAAATGACAGTAAAAATGAAGTTAATATACAAATACATTTGTGTTATATAACACAAAATAACACAGCGAATTAAATAACTGCAGCTAATATGACCTTCCACAGAGATAGGGAACCAATCAGTATATTAATCTACATAATGTTTTTCAACTTCTTCAAATCCATAACTGTTGATTTTATTGATGACATTCACAAAACTGTACCTTTAAAATAGGACCTAACACTTCCTGTGACATATCATGGAACTATGGGTTTATTGGATGATAACACAAATTAAGCAATTTATAAGCTGCTGAATGTTCAGACAGCTGACATTAACTAAACAGAAATATGCTATTCATTGGTACTTTCTATAAATTCAAAAACTTTTGAATAGGGCTTATTTAAAAAATATTTCTTTTGGCTTGATCAATTATCTGTATCACACATATTTAGTCCCTACCAAATGATATTTAAAGTAAACTTTGATGTAAACTTTTGTATCTAGTAGTGCATGTTATAAAATGTAAACATAAAAGCTTTATTAATGAAGAGTAGAGGAAAATATGCATAACAGACTGTATGAAAAAGATGTCTGACACATTCCTTTAATGATCATATGGAGTAGAAAAACAACCATCTTGTTTACTATCAATTTGTGTTCTGATTATCTCTTAATGAAAAAACAAAATAATTTAAAGGAATTTTTTATAGAAGACAATATTTAAATTTCATTAACATTAATTTTAATGCTTCCATTTCGCTTCTGCTGGGTTGCTTTAACAACAATCAATAATCATCTTAGATTAGTCTGTATTCTGAGATTGCTTACTTCTAGATCTACTAGGTGGTTTCTTTCCTGTCCATAATGCTAGTCTATGAAACAATCATTCATTGTCCATTGCTGGTCTCGAATTGTATTATATTTCAATACAGAAATAATTTAGTTATCACAGTGTACATATTTTCCTTTCTTTTTGGCTTTTTGAAACCTTGAAAGGATATGTACAGATTTATAGAATATTTATACAGAAAATATTTTGTAGGTCATCAGACTAAACTCTTATATAATTATTGACAACAGATGCTTGTAATTTTCCATGCGATAGCATGTGCACTAAGATTTAATTGGCTCATCACCTGAGTGTATTGGAACAGTTAGCAAATAAAGGGCATTTTAAAAAGGGAGCTGAGCATTTTACTGAAATAATGAAAGGTTTTTTTTTTTAAGCAATTTTAATTAAAGAATGCAAAGGTACATTTGGTTAAACATTTTATAAAAATTCAAGCAAAATTAAAAACATAGCCAATTTCAACATTTCTACAAATTTAACCAGTGTTATTTTGGTCAAATCCACCTTTAGCTGAATTAATGAGAACAAGGACAAGGGACATTGAAGTATTCTCCTCACCACAATGGAGGTTTTTCTCACTTTCCACACTGCATAGCCACTACATGGAAACTCCCAGAATGATGAGCAATTCAGTCATGCTCTACACTTTTCTTTTCAATGAAAAGTGATGTATCTTCTTGTTTTGCTTTTGACAAAATATGAACTAAATACAAGTCTATAATAACAAGAATCCAAGAGTAGCTCATACACAAGTCAACTATGTGTATGTTTTTACTATTTAAAGCCCACCATTCAGCTTATTTGTCTAAAGAGATGATAACAGTTTGTTTCTTTTTCATTAATGATACTGATGACCAGTCAGTGTTAAGAGAGGGAAAGTCCAAGACAGCTGCTTATAATCCAGTCCAATGACACATATATAACTATTTCAGCTTCAAGACTTCTGACTTATTGCCTCTGCCCCAAACAGGTCAAACACTGACGGCAGATAAAATGGCACAAACCCTTTTGGCATATGAAAGTTTAATACAGGAATGATCCAGGATTAGTCCCTGCACCAGGTCTCCTCAGAATCCCCCTTGGTTTCTTCATCTGTCACGTGTGACCTGTTTAATTCCCAAATTGTCTACTCATAACTGGCACACATCATATACTCCATTTCGAGTGCGTGTGAACACTCCTCAGTTAAAGCCACATGACTGAGGTAAAACAGTGCATGATTGTGCTAGGAAAGAACAGTATTCAGTGATGAACATCCCTTTAAAGTTAACTTTTTTAAATAATGTAATAAAAATGGAAAACTTTTTTCCTTCTGGCTGAAGTTGGACTTATTGGATTCTGGTTGTCAGAACTGGTACCACTTCTTATCTTTGTATTTCAACATAATCTAAAGGGGAAAAAAAATAAGAAAAACATGTTTTTAAAATGCCAGAACAATAACCTTTATAAGCTATAAGTGATTTCTGTATTTTTCCAAAACATTATGTCATTCTGCAATATTCTGTAGTGCTACTATATTGCTTACTTGAAATCAACTTATTGAAAGCAGTAAGAACTATTCTGTTTAGAGGAAAAAATACGATATCCATTAAGAACTAGCCTAGAATTCCTCAGATTGCTTAGAAATGTGACATAATTTGGTGACCTAAGCTAGTAATATAAAAGTAAGATAATTTTTATTTTGTACTATGAATTAAAAATAATGCTTGAAGAACTGGGGAATTAAAGGTTGAAAATGCTACTCCTACTGCCATCTCAAATTTACTGAGCATCTACTCTGAGCCAGACACTGCATGACACAAGTTCCCTACTTGATTTCAGTCACAACCATTCTTGGGCTAGGCATTGTTTTTCTCTCCATTTAATACATGACACTGAAGCTTCTAGGGGTTGCCCAAGGTAATGCAGTGGTGAAAATGGAATTTGTGCCCAGGTAGTCTAATTAAAGAACCTGTGATTGTAACTACCTCAATGTACTGTCTTCCTTAGACTCTGAAATACAGCTCAAGAACAATTGGTAGAAGGGAAAGCTATCAGTGTAAGATTAAGTTCTTTCCTAAATATTCAGAGTGTGAATATATTCCAAAATTGACTGAAGTGCTACATGCTGTGGAGATCATACAATTGGGTGTAGGGTTATGACAACAAAAATCCTGACCTAGATTGACCATCACTAGCCTGTATGTGAGGTGCCTGTGGGTATAGTACAAGTAATCATAAAGGATCTCTGAACCTCTCTGAAGCCCTAGACAAATATCTTCCACGTCAAGTTACCTCTTCATGCATTCTAGGTTTCTGGATTTTTGAGCAAGGAGAAAATGACTTTTGATTGAAAAATTTAAAAAAGAGTTATCACTACTAATTGGGTGCTCAAATATAAAAACAACCTTAAAATTGTTTCTTCAGACAAATTCAAAATGTCCTCAAGGGCCTACCTAGGAACTAGATGTGTGAAGTAACCTAGTGTAAAGCATCAAGGAAAGGCAGGCCTGTGTGTCAAAAAGAAAAATGTGAATTTCCTGTAAAGACTTTTAAATTCAGCTTTTTAAGAGCACAGTGTGGTGTAAGGGGACCAATTGGGGATCCCTACTTTACAGCATATGTCTCTGAGCTCTATCATGACTTCCTAGGTCCCCCATTTCAAAATGCACCTCTTTACTCCTCCATATGAATTGGTCCACAAGGCGGACTTAGTATTATTTATTTAAATAAAAAGGTTTGTCAATTTTAGTTATTTATATCTACCTGGAAGACTCAAGGAGGCAAATTATATCTTTCTCTAGGACAAAGTGGTAGTAGACTCTGAGGCATTAAGAAAAATTAACATTGGGACAGGCGCGGTGGTTCACGTTTGTAATCTCAGCACTTTGGGAGGCCAAGGCTAACACGGAGACTATCCTGGCTAACACGGTGAAACCCCATCTCTACTAAAAATAAAAAAAATTAACTGGGTGTGGTGGCGGGCGCCTGTAGTCCCAGCTACTCGGGAGGCTCAGGGAGAATGAGGTGAACCCAGAAGGTGGACTTTGCAGTGAGCCGAGATCGCACCACTGCGCTCAAGCCTGGGCAGCAGAGTGAGACTCCGTCTCAAAAAAAAATAAAAAATAAATAAAAATAAATAAAAATTAATATTGGTATTGCATTCCTTAAGGAATAGTTGTAGTTGCAAAGCTGCTAGCTTTCTTACCAAAACCCTGAAGGTGGGCAGGTTCCTTCAAAATTTATAATCTTATAGTAAGAAACCAAAGGCTATTGGAGATACATTCCTTTTTTTTTTTTTTTTTTTTTTTTTGAGACGGAGTCTCGCGCTGTGTCACCCAGGCTGGAGTGCAGTGGCGCGATCTCGGCTCACTGCAAGCTCCGCCTCCCAGGTTCACGCCATTCTCCGGCCTCAGCCTCCCGAGTAGCTGGGACTACAGGCGCCCGCCACCACGCCCGGCTAGTTTTTTGTATTTTTAGTAGAGACGGGGTTTCACCATGTTAGCCAGGATGGTCTCGATCTCCTGACCTCGTGATCCGCCCGCCTCGGCCTCCCAAAGTGCTGGGATTACAGGCTTGAGCCACCGCGCCCGGCCGGAGATACATTCCTGTATGGTTCCCTCTGGTGGCAAAAATTAGGAATTTGCCATTATACAATGAATATATGCAAATTCATGTGTGTAGAATAGCTATAAAAATAAAATAACATTCACACTTGCTTTATCTAGGGCTTTTTGTTCAAATATCTGTTTGAGAGTCGTACCTCATGAGCATGTTTAGAAAATGACTCTGCACTTGATAACATGGCCGCAGTTCTTTCTTCCAGATCGCCAAGTTTCTGTCCTCTTTCATCTAGTGCCAACCTGGCTCGTGCTAATTCACCGACAACTCCAGAGGCTGCCCCTTTCACACCTTCAATGCCACCAGGGCCAGGAATATGCTGTGCAAGGCTCCTTGAAGCCTTTCCCGAGGACGATTCTCCAACTGAACACATTTGATAAATGAAAGTATAACTCAAAACATGAAAATTTTACTAATATAAAATCCTACTACATGATAGCATTAAAATACAATTTTTGGATTGAGTGGTAATATAATTGAAATAAAATTATGAAGTGAAATACGCTTAATACATGCTTTCTTTTGTTGGTTTAATATTGGTTTAATAATTTTTAGATACTTTTTCAAACATGAAAAAACACAATGTACATTAAATACTCTATACTAGTTCATACAGCAGGACTTATGCAAAAAAGGAGCTGGTAAATATTTAATGAAACACATAATAGGTATATTGATACCAATTTATATAATGGCAAAAACTGCTCTTTTGTATGCAAAAAATGAAAGATAAAGATATTTAGCTTCAAATATACAGATTTAAATTTAAATATACCGATTTGATTATGTTTATTTACTCCACACTTCCTCTTACTTAAAAATATACTATGCTTAGGCTCAGAAGTAAAGATAATTAAATAATTTATTTAGTAGTCTATTTCAGTCTCCAAAAATTATAGGCATGCTATATTCTTTTCTTTTTCTCCATTTATCTTGTCACTTACCAAATGGATCACATTATTCCTTCAAAAGATCTTGGGATTCACTCTTTTCTTTCCTTTTGCTATCCAGATTTTTTTTTACCTAACACTTAGATCACTGTAAAAGTCTTAAATTCTTTAAAGGCTAACCCCAAGTTTCCTGGTTCCTCAGCTTACATTTCTTTCTTTCCTTTTTCTTTAAATATAACTCATATACCACATTTGCTCCTTTAAAGTGAATACATTGGTGATTTTTACTTTATTCACAAGGCTGTGAATCACCATCACCACTAATGAATTCCAGAGCATCTCATCACTGCAAAAGAAGCTCCAGGCCTGTTAGCAGCCACTTTCCATTTCCACTCTTTGCAGTTCTTGGCAATCACTAATCTACTCTCTGTCTCTATAAATTTGCCTATTCTGAGTATTTCATTTAAATGGATTCATACAATAGGTGGCCTTTTGAGCTGGCTTCTTTCACTGAGAGTAATGTCAAAGGTTATTGATGCTGTATCATGCATCAGTACTTCATCCCTTATTATGGCTGAATAACATATCATTTTATGGATAAAGTATATTTTGCTTATTCATTCATCAGCTGATGGACATCTGGGTTGTTTCTACTTTTTGGCTATTATGAATAAAGCTACTATGAACAGTTATACAAATATTTGGGTAAATGCATGTTTTCAATTTTCTTGGGTATATGCCTAGGCATAGGATAGCTGGGTGATGTGATAACTGTATGTTTAGTTTTTTAAGGAACCATCAGAGTTTACCAAAGAGGGTGCATCATTTTACATTTTGACCAATAATATATGAGGGTTCCAATATCTCCACATTCTTGCCAACATTTGTTATTGTGAATCTTTTTGATGACATCCATCCTAGTAAGTGTGAAGTGGTATCACATTGTGGATTTGACTTGCATTTCCCTAATGACAAATGATGTTGAAGATCTTTTCATGCATTCATTTGTCATTTGTATATTTTCTTTGGATAAATATCTATTGAGGTTGATATGGTTTGGCTGTGTCCCCACCCAAATCTCATTTTGAATTGTAGCTCCCATAATCCCCATGTGTCATGGGAAAGACCCAGTGGGAGGTAACTGAATCATGGGGGCAGGTTTTCCCATGCTGTTCCCATAAGAGTAAGTCTCACAAGATCAGGTCTTATGCTTTTATAAAGGGCAGCTCCCCTGCACATGCTCTCTTGCCTGCTGCAATGTAAGATGTGCCTTTGCTCCTCCTTGGCCTTCCGCCATGTTTGTGAGGCCTCACCAGCCATATGGAACTGTGAGTTTATTAAATGTCTTTTTCTTTATAAATTACCTAGTCTTGGGTATGTCTTTATTAGTAGCATCAGAATAGACTATTACACAGATCCACCTAAAAATTGATCTATTTGTCTTCTTAAGAGTTCTTAATATATTGTGGACACTAGACCTAATCTGATAACAGGTATGTGATTTGCAGATAATTCATCGCATTCTTTGGATCATCTTTTCACTTTCTTGATAGTATTCTTTGAAGCACAAAGTTTTAAATTTTGATAAATTCCAATCAATATTTTTTTTCCTTTGGTTGCTTGTGATTTAGGTGTCATATCTTAGAAACCACTGCCTAATCCATGGTTATGCAAATTTATACCTGTTTTCTTCTAAGACTTACAGTTTTAGCTCTTATATTGAGATCTTTGAGCCATTTTGAATTAATTTTTGTGTGTGGCGTGAAGCTGGGGCCCAACATCGTTTTTTTTTTTTTTTTTTTTTTTTTTTTTTTTTTTTTTTGCAGGTGACTATCTAGTTATTCCAACATCACTTGTTGAGAAGACCATTCTTTGGCCACATAATTTTCTTGGCATCCTTTTAAAAAATCAATTGACCATAAATGGATGAGCTTATTTCTGGACTCTCAACTTTATTTATCTTTATGGTAGTACCACACTGTCTTGATGACTATAGCTTTGTAGTAAGTTTTGAAAATAGAATGTTTTAGTCCCTCCAGCATTTTTCTTTTTCAATATTTGTGTGTGTGTGTGTGTGTGGCTATTTTGAATTCTTTGAATTTTCATTTGAATTTTAAGAACAGCTTATTGCTTTCTGAAAAAAAAAGTTATGATTTTGATAGGAATTGTGCTAAATGTGTAGATCAATTTGTGGATACTGCCATCTTAACAATGTTAAGTATTCTAATTCATGAACGTGAGATGTTGGTCCACTGACTTACATCTTGGTTTCTCAAAATGATATTTTGAAGTTTTTACTGTATATGTCTTATACTTCTTTGGTTAAATTATTTCTAACTGGTTTATCTTTTTGATACTACTATAAATGAAACTGTTAATTTCATTTATGAATTAGTCATTGCTTGTGTATAGAAATGCAATTCATTTTCTATATTGATCTTGTATCCTGCAACCTTGCTGAAACTGTTTATTAGCTATAATTATTTTTGTGTGGATTCCTTAGGATTTTCTATAGATAAGATTACATCTGCAAATACAGACAGTTTTACTTCTTCCATTCCAATTTGCATGCCTCTTACTTGCTTTTCTTGCCCAATTTCCCTGGGTAGAGCCTCCTTTCCTATGTAAAATAGAAGTGGTAAGAGCTCTTTGAATATGCATATAAAACTTATAATTAGCTATACATTTTTGGAAGGATTTTGATTAGAACTGCATTAACTGTATATGTGTATATATACATACACACATCAGTTTTGAGATAATTAGATATACATTTTTGGAAGGATTTTGATTAGAACTGCATTAACTGTATATGTGTATATATACATACACGCACCAGTTTTGAGAGCATTGGTATCTTTTATTGAATCTTCCATTCCATGAACATGGTATACTCATTCATTTGTTTAAATCTTTAACTTCTCTCAACAAAGTTTTCTAATTTTCTATTTTTCCCATGGAGATTCTGAACATGTTCTGTTAAGATTTATTTCTAGGTACTGAATTAAAAGAAACACTATGGGTGATAGGCAGAGTAATGTCTCCCTTCCCCCACAGATGGCTACATTCTAATCCCTGGAACCTGTGATTATGCCATGCAGATATGACTAAGGACCCAGATACAGAGTTCATCTTGCATTATCTAGGTGAGCCTAACCTAATCACATGGGTCCTTAAAAGCAAAGAGGTTTTTTTTTTTTTTTTTTTTTTTTTCTGTTGTGGGCAGAAAGAGATGTGGCTTTCAGAAAAATAGAGATATGCAAGGTTGTTGGCCTTGAATATTGACAATGGGACCAGAAGCCAAGGAAAGTGGATGGTCTCTAGAAGCTAAAAAAGGCAAGGAAATGGATTCTCCCCTGAAACCTCAAACAAGAAACACAGCCCTGGGAACACCCATAAGACCTGTGTTGATTTCTAACCTATGGAATTGTAAGATAATACATTTGGGTTCTTTTAAGCTAGTAATTTTGTGGTAATTTGTTATAGCAGCAACAGAAAACTAATACAAAGAGTAATTTTAAACATTTCATCTTTTATGATTGTTAATATGAATTAAATTTTATTTTTGTATATGATTACATCTAGTAAGTTTGGTAACCTCTGTTATTTCTAACAATTTAGCTATAGATTCTTTTGGTTCTTCTAAATATGTCATCATATCAATCATTTGCAAATGACTGTTTTGTTTTTTGTTTTCTATTATAGTACTTCATTTTTTCTTCCCTTTCCACACCCTCTAGGGACTTGAAAAGAATGCTGAATGTATGTGTTAATAGTGGGCATTATGTGTCATCCCTAATTTCAAAGGGAAAGTTTTTAATATTTAATATTCCTACATTAAGAGTGACATTTGCAATTTAGTTTCTAGGAGTCTCTATCAGGAATTGCTACTGAAATTTTAAATGACAAATCAACTTTGAATTCCTGGTATAAACCAAACTTGGTCTTGGTATATTATCTTCATTACATATTATTTGCTATCTTAATATTTTATTTCAAATTTTCTATCTATAAATGATTTTTGTCTTTGTTTTTTCCTTTCTAATACTATTCTGGTTTTTGGTATCAAGGTTGTGTTAGCCTCATAAAATAAGCTGATGAGTGTACCTATTTTTTCCTATCTTTTGGAAGTTTGTGTGAGAGTTATTTTTTCCCTAAATATTTGGGAGAAGTATTAGTGAAGTCCAATTTGTACCAGAAGTTTACTTGTAGAAAGGTTTAAAATGATGGTTTCAATGTCTGATAGTTATAGTACTATTAGGGTTTTTATCTTTTTGTCCATTTTCGTTGTTGTAATTTATAAAATTCCATGAAAAATAAAGTTACACGTTACATTCTCTTATTTTTACCTTCAGTGTCATTCCTTTTTTTTTTTTTTTCCTAATAGCATCTACTTATGCATTTCTTTTTTTGTGCTCGGTTTCACAAGAGGTTTATCATTTTTATTAGACTCTCAGAGAATCAACTTCGGCTTTTGTTATGCACTGAACAGTTGTGCCCCCTCCCCACCCAGTCATATGTTGAAATCCTTCCCTAACGTAATGTCAGAATGGGACCTCTGGGAGGTAATAAGGGTACTGTCCTCATCAATGGGATTAAAGCCCTTAAAAAGGGGCCAGAGAGGTAGCTTGCTCTCTTTCCCCCAGGTGAGAATGCAGCCAGAAGGCTGTCTGCAAGCCAGGAATAGGGCCCCCAAACAACTCAATCCTGCTGGCACCTTGGTCTCAAACTTCCAACCTCCAGAGCTGTAAGAAATAAGCTTCTGTTGTTCAAAAGCCATCCAGTCTATGGTATGTTGATATAGCAGCCTGAACTAAGACAGCTTTGCTAATTTTTGTATTGCATTTTACTATTTCATTAATACCGTAATCTTTTTTATTTGGTTTATTTTGCTGTTTTTCTAACTTTTTGAGATGAATGCTGAGTTCACTCATTTTCACGTTTTCTTTTTCAAATACTAATATGTATTTAAGATTAAAATTTTCACTCTTAATTATTACTTCAGTTACATACCAATGGTCATAAATTCTTTGACACAAGGGTTATCCAAAGTATATTTCTTTGTTTTCAAACATGAGGATTTAAACTTTGTTATTGATTACAAGCATAACTGCACTGTGATCAAATTGTATACACTGAAGTTATTTTAATTCTCTGAGATTTATTAATTGATATAACTGTTTGTTATTAAATCTATATTTAGAACTTCTTACGATGATTGAGAAACTGTTTCTTCTATTAGTTATGTCAATATTTGTTTTTATATATTTTGAAGTCAAAATAGTAGGTGTATTCAAATGCCTTAATGTCTAATTTTTCTTATATTAATACAGTTATACCAGCTGATTCTTCATTTGTGTTTATGCTTTTCCATCTTTTTAAATTTCAACCTTTTTGTGACCTTATGTTTTATATGTGTCCCCATAAACAATGTACATTTCTTTCTATTTAATTAATTAATTAATGTATTTTTAGAGACAGGCTCTTGCCCTGTCACTCAGGCTGGGACAACAGTAGTGTGATCACGGCTCATTATAGCCTCAAACTCCTGGGCTCAAGTGATCCTCCTGCCTCAGCTTCATGAGTAAGTGGGTCTACAGGTGCATACCACCACTAAATTTTTAAATTTTTTGTAGAGACAGGGGCTTGTTATGTTGTCCAGGCTGGTCTCAAACTCCTGGTCTCAAGCAACCCTCCCGGCTAAGCTTTCCAAAGTGCCAGGATTGCAGGTATGAGCCTCGGCACCAGCTTTCTTTTCTTTTCAAATTTAGTCTAAAAATTTTTGTCTTTTAGCTGAAACATTTATTCTGCCTACATTTACTACCATTATTTATATTTAAGTTAAACCTACCATGCTTTAGGTACTATGTTTATCCCATCTGTTTTGTATTCTCTCTTTTTTTGCTTTGTTTTAGAATGACTGTGATTTATCTGCTATTCATCTGGAAGTTAAGGTCTATTTTTCTAAGTTTTACAGGTTATCCTATAAATTACATGCATCCTTAACTTATCAATACCAATGAACACTTTTTACAAGTTTCCCCCAAAATTCAAGAATCTCAGATCACCTTAAATCCATTTACTCTTTCTAAACTCCTTAATGTTATGACATATTTTGGGCCATGTTGTTGTTTGTGTATGTGTGTATACATACATATGCCATACACCTTTATTTTGCAGTTTATAAAGATTATATTAATTATATTTATGCACACATCACTTTCGTTCCAAATCACTGTCTCTGACATCCCATCCAAGATTATTTTCCTTTTATCTGATGTGTACCCTTTAGAACTCCCTTTAGTGTGACGGCGAGGTTTACTTATTTATTTGTCTAAAAATGTCTCATTCTTAAAGAATTTTTGTGTATAGAATTATGGATTAAATAGAATCAATATAATTTTCTGTCAATATACAGAGGATCATCTTACTATCTTTGGCTGTTGAGAAGTCATGTATCAGTCTCTATTTGTTAAAAAATACCTATAATTTTTCTCTAGCTACATTAAAGATTTTCTCTTGGTCTCTGGTGTACTATATTTTAATGAGATTAGCTAATTGAAAATTTTTAACAACATCACTGGAATTAATTAGGCTTCTCGAATTTGTGGATCCCTATCATGTATCAATTCTAAAAAGTTTTCTGACTTATTTCATTCATATATATATATATTCTTTTTTGCAGTCCTATTTCCTTCTTGAGAAGGTCTAAACATATGTTAGATCTTCTCATAGCAACTTCTTTTTTTAATCCTCTCCTACATGTTTTATTTTGTTTGTTTCTTTGTCCTGTATTTTGGATGATTTCTCCTAACCTATCTTTAAGTTACATAATTCTTTCTTCACTTTTGTCTAATTTGTAGTTAAGCCTATCTATTGGGTTTTTAATTTTAGTTTTTGAGTATTTCAGGTCTAGAATTTCATGCTGGGTTTTTTCACATCTACTGCTATTGACTTTTACAGTTTTCAGTTACCTGAAACAATGTTCAGGCATGATATTTATCCTCTTGAACACAATAACTATGAATAATTATTTTATAGTCTGTGTCTGAAAATTCCAACATGTGAAGTGCCTATCCTTCTGCCTTTTCTTTTTTATTAATCATGCTGTTGACTCCTAGTGTTCCTGGTTATCTGTGACTGGTTTCTGGTCATCTATGTTCCTGGTTATCTATGACTACATATTTGAAAAATTATTTGCAGAGATAATTCGAGGACTCGGAATACACTATATTCTTTTTGAGATCATTTTTTTCATTTGCTTCTGCCAGGAGCTAGGGACTCTAGCAGTCTGGAAAAATCTTAATTAACAATTAACACTGAAGATGTCACAGGCCACCCAGATATTTGAAGCTGAGCTTAAAGTCATGTGTGTGTACGTGGCAGGTGGACGTGGGCAGTTTATTCGCAGTTCACCCTTACTCTCATAGTCCTTTGGTGTCTTTGCAAATAGCAGGAGTTATTTCAGGGTCCCCACTCTTGCCAGGCTGGGAAGCCCATCTTGCTAGCCCTAGCACAGCTTAGTACCTCAGCCTCATTAGCAAAGCACTGCAGAGTCAAAGTGCCCCAAGTTGCCAGGCTCTCTGCTCTGGGCTTCTTTCCCCATGGATACTGTTCTTGAAAATTCCTTACTGTATGATTACTTCCTTGATGTTTTTAACAAATTTTAGAAATACGTTTTCTAAGTCTTATATAACTTTATAAATTTTCCTCAGTAAGAATTTTATTCCAAATTATCAGTCCCCACTGACTTAAGCAGTCTTCATTTTTAAAGCTGAAATAAAACTATAGAGCAATCTTCTGGGTAAGTTAAAAAAAAAATTCATTGCACTGCTACTTACTGCTATTTAATGTTACAGTTTTTCTAATTAGTCAAACAAACATGAAACAACAATTCTAAATATTTTAGCAAAAAAGAAAAAAACTCAAAGGATAGATAATAGCTGCCATTTATAAGAAAGGTCAAGCATTCCCTGATTCATTAGTTCATTCAAGGACAAACTGTTTACTTGTATCAACTACGTGGAAGGTACTAAATGAACCAGAAGGTTTCTTTTATTACGAAGGTTAAATGAACTAGAATAGTTTTTAGAGGTTTTGAAAGATAGATTAAATGTTAAAGTAAAAACTTTTCAAAGTTAAGGTTATCAGTTAAAGAAAATCATAGCATTAAAACAACATCGCACTTAATGAAAATAAAATAAGTACTTTCTAAATTATTTACTTAAAGTTGTGAATATTACTTTTTAGTATCGGAAGTTGTTCTGATTTTGGTTCCTTGAGTAAAATATTTCCCTGATTTGGGATAGAATAACAGAAAATAATTTTATGTATTTTGTTAAAACGTGGAAATAGTAATTGTGACAAAGAGAAAAAAGTGAACATAATTTACAGGTATAAAAAATTCGTATGGCTTGTTTCTGTTTTATAGATATATTATCCGAATTAAATAAATCAACTTACATAATTCTTCTCTGTCAAGAGACTGTGCACCACCTCCAAATAAGCCTTTAAAGAATCCCCTGTTTGGTGCTTCAGGTGTTTCTACAGGAGTGAAGAGTTCACCCAACATTTCCTTTAAAATTAAAACAAATTGTAACTGTTAAAATTTCAGGGAAACTGAACTATAATTAACAAAAGTATCACTGTAAACTCTTTTAACTTAAGCTTAGAACATTACCTGTTGAGATTCACTATTAATGAGCACACGTCCCATGATCGGATACAGAACATGCTGATTTATTCCAACACCAAGTTTCTAAAACTAAAATATGACTTATTTGCTGCTTGCCCCTTTCACTAGATCACTTTCTTTGTTTGCATTTGAGGCAAACAGTATTTTTGCGTAAGAGTGTCAGGAGATTCTAATCTTTAAGATGACATTTTCATATAACTCGTATGAATTGATAATAGGATTAATAATTACATTAGAAAGACTTTTTTTTTTGAGACAGTCTCACTCTGTCACCCAGGCTGGAGTACAGTGGAATGATCTTGGCTCACTTGCAGCTTCTGCCTCTGGGGTTCAAGTGATTCTTGTGCCTCAGCCATTGAGTAGCTGGGATTACAGGCACACGCCACCATGCCTGGGTAATTATTGTATTTTGTAGAGTCAGGTTTTGCGCCATGTTGGCCAGGCTGGTCTTGAACTCCTGGCCTCAAGTGATCCACTCGCCTTGGCCTCCCAAAGTGCTGTACAAGCGTGAGCCAACATGCCCCGCCAGAAAGACTTTTTAATAGCAAGTATAAAAGTCCAGTGTAATAATGATGATATATAGTTCTGCAATTATAACCTTTAGCTGAGTCAGAAAATTTGTAATTTAGACACCAACTTTTTCTCTCATAAACACATGCTAGAAAGAGAATTATGCCAACATACACCTGAAATTTCAGAAATCTGGCAGAGAGATGGGAACTCTTCCTTGTACGTTATCAGATTTTTCTGAAATTACTGTCACTATTTCTCAGAGCACAGAAATGGTAAAAGTCAGAAGAAAAGTAAGATTGCTGACATGTTACTGGTTTTGTTGACAATACATAAAGAGGAAAGAAAATTTTTCTAAGAAAAGGATGGTAGCGGCAGGGTGCGGTGGCTCACACATGTAATCCCAGCACGTTGGGAGGCCGAGGTGGGCGGATCACAAGGTCAGGAGTTCGAGACCAGCCTGACCAACATAGTGAAAGACTGTCTCTACTAAGCATACAAAAATAAGTAGGGCGTGGCAGCGTGTGTCTGTAATCCCAGCTACTTAGGAGGCTGAGGCAGGAGAATCGCTTGAATCTGGGAGGCGGAGGTTGCAGTGTGCCAAGATTGCGCCACTGCACTCCAGCATGGGCAGAAAAGGATGGTAGCAACATTTATATAGGAGTTCTGCTATACTCTGGTATTATTACATCATTATAGTTGGAATAAAAGTATGTATTTTTCATGGTTTTTTCCTTAGGGCTGGGCTAAGCAGGCTGGTAAAGGATGTTTAGGTTTTCTTTTAGACATATCCATATTAATGTTATCCCTCCACCCAGATTGCAAATGGGAGGAGATAACTATTAACACTACATAACAGTTTTATTTATAAGGCTGAAGTGGACTGAAGTCCTCACGTTTTTATTTTCTTTCCTCTGGATTTCTGTAAAGTGTAGTAAACCTAGAATAAAACACTTTCTGAATTCAATAAATCAAACTTGTTAAAACCCACTATAGAATATACTGATATCTATTATTATATTGAAATTTATATTAAACTCTATAACAAAGGAAATTTTAGGCATATTTTAAATCTTTTAAAAACTGTATTTCACAGATTCTAATTTAAACTATATGTATTAAATCATTATAATGCAAAAAAAATCAATAACAGCAACTAGCTATCATTTGGGTGTCTCATGCTAAATCAAAAGAAGAATATGACATAAAAACAGTGATAGTTTAAAGGCATGCTTTTAAAAAAATTTTACCTCATTTTAGAATTATGGTTTGTACTTCTTATTTGGTGTTTAATGAGCTTACAATTTTACAAAGGTAAAGTAAGAAATATAAAAACACTAGATTAAACTCATTATATTCTCTGAAGTAGAATGATTACAAACTTTGGAACCAGATGGATCTGGATTTGATTCTCAATTTCTGCCTTTTACTAGCAGAAGACTCTTAGTCAAATTAGTCTGTCAAAGAAATGGCTTCTTCAACTTTAAAAGGGGGAGATAATGATAACTGCCTCTCAGGAATATTATTAGCATTAAAGATAATGAGCATATAAAGTGCCAGGAGTAGACATCAATAGTGTATGTACAGAAGTAGAAAGATCACATAGAGATGAAACCAATTAGAAAATACCCAAGTCATTTATCCACAGGTTAATATTATGAACAGACATCTTTAAAGGGAGTTGAAAATTCAGTGTTTCTTAGAGTCTAGATTATCTGCAGTCTTAGTATAAAGGTTTTGGGAAGTACATAAAATAATATGTACAGGTATTTTTTTCACTTCTATTTAAATAAGGATTTTGATTATAAGTAAATCTATTATTCAGAATGATTCATGTTAATGCTAGTAAATGTTGGTGAAATCTAAAACAGATTTGTAATTTCTGTGATCTTGCTACATCTATTCATAGTAGACAGGATTTCTGAAACAAGACATTGGACTTAATTACTCTTCTAAAATATAAATATTCAGAAATAAATATACTTGTCCGATTTTAGACTCTTGCATATCATTTGTTTTGCATGTGAGCTAACAAGGTTAGAATGGCATTATTTAGGACTAATTTCATGAATGGGTCAATGTATGGGCTTTCGTTATCCACACATTGAATGCCACTACAAAGTCCCGTATAGTGCATCAAATAATCACTGATTTTAATCATTTTAAGAAAACTTTATATTGTAAGAGTATTGAGTCTGAAAAAATAAATATCTCCAGGATAAGCACACAGCAATAAACTTCATAATGAACCTACACAATATATATGAGAAGCTAAGCAGTTCAACTGACATCAGTTGTTTACAGTGATTGCTTGGGGTTTTGTTAATAAATTATAATCCGGAGGTGCTTACCAAAGTAAAGTTACTTACTTAGTTGCTTTAAACTGAATTAATTGGTATGTTCCAACTCTATGATTACAGCAAATTTTGGTTAGGGTTCACAAATGAATATAAATAGTCCATTTGAAAAACATAGTTTATTGTAAATTATCTTTGTGTTTTTCACTATGGTATAGTTAAAAATAATGCTGTAAAAAGAAATTTAAGTATTTCAATCTATAAACATACCATTGACTAACTGCCCGTCAAAGACAATTAAAAGTCCTGAATCCATAATCTTTTAAACAGCTTTCCTGAAGTATAATTGACATACAAAAACTGGCAGATATTGGACATGTACAATTTGGTGAGTTTTGACATATGCATATATGCATGAAACCACCACCACAATCAACACTGTGAATATATCCATCACTCCCAGGTTTTCTTCTGCTCCTTTGTAAGACCTTCTCTAATTCCTTCTTTACCCCCCATATCCAAGTTACTGCTGATCTGCTTTCTATCACTATTATTTGTATTTTCTTGAGTTTTTATATAAATAGAACAACATGTACTCTTTTTCTTGGCTCCTTTCATTAAGCATAATTATTCTGAGATTCATTGACGCTGCTGATTGTATCGTTCACTCCTTTGTATTGTTGACTAGAATTCTACTGTATGATAAAATGCAATTTGTTTTTCCATTCATCTGTTGAGGACATTTGGGTGGTTTCCAGTTTTTGGCTATTACAAATAAAGCGGTTATGAATATACATTTCCTTTTAATAATAATAAAAAAAACTATGAATAAAATGGCTGGGCCCTTGGCTCATGAATGTTAACTTTAAAAAAAAAAAACTCCTAAACTGTTTTCCAAAGTGGTTATACTTTTTTACGTTCCCATCAGCATTGTATGGAGTTCTAGATCGTCTATATCCTTGCCAAAACTTGGCATGGTATTCTTTTTAATTTCAACCACTCTCATAGGTGTTTAATGGTATCTCACTGTGGTTTTAATGTGCAGTTCTCTAATGATAAATAATGTTGAGCATCTTTTCATGGTGAGCTTTCTTTTTGAATATTCTGGCTATGTTTTTATTGAGTTGTTTCTCATCCTTCTTCTGAGTTTTAAGGGTCATTCACATATTTTAAAGACAAGTCCTTTATTAGATATATGTTTTGCCCAGATTTTCTTCCCATCTATAAGCTATCTTTTCATTTTCAAAAGCGTCTTTTGAAGAGCAGAAAGTTTAAGTTTTGTTGAAGTTATCAATTTGTTCTTTTATGGATGGTGCTTTTGGTGTCATAGCTAAGAAATCTTTTCCTAAAATAAGGTAAGAGATGTTTTCTTACATCTCTTTCTAGAAGTCTTGTAATTTTGGGGTTTCCATGTAGGTCCATAATACATTTTCAATAAATTTTGGTTTATGGTGTGAAGAGTGGATCAAAGCTTATTTTTTTTGCATTTTAATATCCAATAGTTCCAGCATTACTTGTTGAAAGGGCAATTCTTTCTCCACTGCATTGCCTTGTGCTTTCCTTAAAAAAACCAGTTGTCCATGTATATGTTTATTTCTGGATATTCTATTCTGATCCATTCATCTTGATGCCAAAAATACCATTCTCTAATGATTACTGCAGCTTTATAATAATTCTTGAAATAAGGTTGTGTTAGGCCTTCCATTTTTTTCAGAGCTGTTTGGTGTATTTTAGTTCTCTTGCATTTATGTATGAATTTTAGGATAAACTTGTCAATTCCTACTAAAATTTCTAAAAAAATTTTTAAATCTTTAAAAATTTCTTTTATTAATATTTTATAGTTTTTCAGTGTAGAGATCTTTCATTTTCTGTTAGATTTATCCCAAAGTATTTCATAGTTTTGCTATTATAGATGGTATGGTTTTTAAAATATCAATTTCCAAATGTTCACTACTAACATATAGAAATAAAATTATTTTTATATATTTATCTCATATCCTACACCCTTGCTAAACATACTGAGTAATTCTAGTAACCTTTATGGTAGATTTTATTAGATTTCCTATACTGATGATCATGTCATTGTGAATAAAGACAGTCCTTTTCCTTTTCTTTTCCTTGCCTGAGTGCACTGGTTAAAACCTTAATTACAATACTGAATGTAAGTGGTGAGAGTGAACATTCTGTAATTGCTGATTTCAGGAAGAAAGAATTAGTATTTCATCACTAATATTATTTGAGATGTGGGTTTTTCTTACATGTTAAGTTTTCTTCTATTCCTTGTGTGTAGAGATTTTTAAAAATCAGGAATATTTGTTAGATTTTGCCACCTGCTCTTTTTCTTTTTTTAAGCTTTTTAATAAGATGGATCACAGTGACTGATTTTCAAATGTTAGGTCAATCCTACTTTCCCGGGATAGGTCTCACCTGGTCATAATGTATTATCCCTTTGATATATTGCTAAATTCAACTTGCAAAACTTTTTTTTTTTTTTTTTTTTTAACAAATTTTGCTTTTATATTTGTGAGAGATACTGGTTTATATGTAGTTTTCTTTTCCTATAATGACTTGGTCTAATTTTGGTATCAGGTTAATGCTTCCTTTATAGAATAAGCTGGGAAGCAATCCTAATTCCGTTTTTGAAAAAGTTTGTGAACTGATATTATTTCTTCCTGAAATGTTGATAGAGCTCATCATTGAAGCCATCTAGGCCTGGTAATTTCTTGGTCCAAGGTTTCTAACCTCAATTTCAATTTATTTAATAGATACAGGACTATTTAGGTTATCTATTTTTTCTTCAGTGAGGCTTGGTAATTTGTCTTTCAAGAAATTTCATCTAAGGTTTTGAGTATTTTTGGCATAAACTTGTTAATAATATTTCCTTTTTATCTATTTCATATCTACAGTATAGTAATGAGACTTCTCTTATTACTGATATTAATAATTTGTAACTTCTTTCTTCCTATGGCTTGAGATTAATTTTATTGGTTTTGGTTTCATTGATGTTTTTGGTTTCATTGATATTTTTCTATTGTTTCTTTGTTTTCCACTTGTTTATTTTTTGTTTTCTTGTGTTTACTTTGTGTTTAATTTGCTTTTCTCAGTTTTTTAAAGTGAAAGTTGACATCATTGCATTGAGACTTCCTTCTTTTCTAATATAGGTGTTTTAGTGCTGTAAGTTTGCCAAGTTCAAACACTGTTATTTTTCTGTCGTTAGGCTTTCAAGTTCACGTCTTTTCTTCTGCAATGTGAAATCTGCTGTTAATGCCATTTAGCATATTTTTCACCTCAAATACTATAGTTTCTCATCTTTAGAAGTTGATTTTATTTTTGAATCTTTCATGTTTCTAACTTTTTGAACATACGGAACGCAGTTATAACTGTTTTAATCTCCTTCTGTGTGCCAATTCTGGTATGCATGTCAGTTCTGGTTTGGTTTCTGTTGATTGTTCTCCTCGTGATGGGTCATGGTTTTCTGTCTCTTTGCATGCCTGGTAACTCACTGGATACCAGACGTTGCGATTTTTACCTCATTGTGTGCTAAATAGTTTTTACTTCCTTTAAGTTTTCTTGAATTTCATTCTGACAGAAAACATTTTCATCCTTTTGAGTGTAGCTTTTGCGATTTGTTAGGCATGTCTGGAGTAGTGGCTGATAATGGACCATTCAAGGATATAAGGTCCGAATTTCTGGACCGGCAAATATTACCTGGCAAGGAAAAGGAGTCTATGCAGATGTGATTAAGTATCTTGCTCTGGGGAAATTATTCTGGACTACTGAATGGGTTATAATCCAATTACAAGTGTCTTTTTAAGAGACAGAGGGAGAGAAAGATTTGAAACACAGAAGAGGAGGTAATGCAGCCATAAAGGCAGAGATTCCAGTGATGTGGCCCAATGTCAAGGAACACCAGCAGCTCCTAGAAACAAGGAGGGGCAATAAAAAATTATCTTCTAGAGCCTCTGGAGGGAGTAAGACCCTGCTAGCACATTGATTTTGCCTCAGTAAAACTGATTTTGGACTTCTGGCTTCTACAAGTATGAGCAAGTAATTTTCTACTGGTTTTAGCCACCAAGTTTGTGGCCTCAGGAAACTAATATCCACACAAATTATGGGTTTCTCCAGTCTGGTTGTTGGGAACAAGCACATTCCTGGAACGGTTTCTACAAATCCTCTATTCCTTTCAGATGGTTCTTTTTCTGCTCTGAAAGCTTAGTCACATGTACGTGCTGAATAGCACGTATGGTATACTCAGGGGGACTCTGCACATCTCCAGGGTTCTTTCTCTTTGTAGCTCTTTTCTCTCGAATTTACCTGGTGTCCCCAAACTCTTATTCCTGAGTCTTCAACTTGCCAGGTTTTAACTCAGTACCTTCGCCCTGTGCCATGCTCTGAAAACTCTATTAAAGCATTAAAGCTGGGACACCTTCTTTGTTTCCTATGTCAGAAATTACTTTCCTTCATTGCCTGATGTCCAGTAATTTGAAAACCATTGTTTCATGAGTTCTGTCTGGTTTTTTTTAGGTTGTTTCAGGAAGGAGGGTTAATCTGGTTCCTATTATTCCATCTTGGCTGGAAACTCCATAAATGTTTGTAGCCATCTTCTTTATTTTTGGCTAAAGTTAAAGGAATGCACAATGTAAAAGGGTACTCAGGGAACCAAGGTATAGTGTTTATCAAGTTCATCATAGTCTTCAACAGGTTTTTACCAAGGCATTATTTCTGGCTACTAAAAATACAGAGGTAAACAACATGTCAATATTGCCCAAAGAAAACATTTTATCACAAATCCCTTTAAGATAGTCCATTTTTTGTTTATCTCTGTATCATGAAGGCACACAGCAGATAGTTTAAAATACAGTTTACTACTAAAAGACTATTTCATTTAAACATAAATAAGTAAACTATGGCTGCTATTAATTTAAGAATAATTTAAGAATAATTAAAGAAAACACCAACTAAAGGATAGAATAAATTGATCCCACAAAAGTGATGAAGTTTAGATTTTTGAGTACTTGAATTAGGACCACATTTCAGATGGAAATGAATTAATATTCAATTGTCCATATTATTTCTTAACATAACATTTTGCTAGTGAAAGGAAATGCTAAAAGGAAAATTTTAAGGTTTATCCTTCCAACAGAAAACAAAATTTTACTTCAGAAACTTAGGAATCTTTGAAAAATAACTTTCACTCAAACATAAATGGGAATTTAAATCTAAAATGTCAGATATATAATTTTGTTTTACTCTCAAAGTTTACAATATTACTCAGGACTAGGTTTCCAGTACAGTATAGCTTACTGAAATAATAACACAATGAGGACAACACCTGACATTATTAAGCACCGTCTGTACCGGGGCACTATGCTAAGCACAGTACATGCACTGCCTCCTTTAATCCCTGTAATATCCCCACAGACACCACTTCTCTGCTAATTTTCAAGATGATGCTTAGAGTCATTAAGTAACTTTTCTATGATTACAAAATTGTATAGTTAGCATGATGGACTTGAATTCAGCCTTCTTGACTCTAAAGCCCATGTTCTAAAAATAATAAGCCACAAATTCAAATTTGCAAATGTGTAAAATAGGGCTAACTGCAAAAACTTTCATTATAAAGTTCCTCTAGATAGTACTTTCCTCTAAATATTAAATATCAATCAATATTTCAGCTCAATATTTCCAGAGCTCTTTTACTTTAGAAGGTAAAGCTAAATTGATCATTTCGAATATACACAGAAGCACATACAGCACTCAAATACTTTAAAAACGACACAATTCTGTAAATAAAGAATTTGTATATAGTCTCTCAAAAACAGATCAACCAAAATACTAGAGGAAAACTACCAAATAACAATTTTTTCTTCTGTGTAAATATCCTTGTGAATAGAGAGTATAGGAGATGAGATTACAAAATTTGCCCTAAAATAGACTCATTTATTTTCACATTAACACACTTCTTTAAAAAGGGCTGTGTGTGTGTATAATAGATATTTATTCTATGTAGAGAGTAGGTATAAAATGTATGCAGCAGCTCATATTTCTCTGCCATCACTGGAAAGACAGATATGGATTAGTAAGATGAAACTGCTTATAGCACATGTCTGAAGAAGACACTTTTAATCATGGCAGTCTCAAAGCATGTGCTCTGAAAGTCTCATTCAACAGTCTGGATTTTCCCAAGCAGGCTCACTTGTATACTTCCATGAGAATAAGGAGCAGACAGTACACGGGCCCTCAGAGAATACTTTACCTCTGAAGAAATTATAGTAATATTTTTATTAATTACCTGAAGATTTTCACAGGTCTCTTGACTATAAGTCAGTCTCTGGATTTCTGTAGGTGAAACAAGGTATAATGCTTGTCCATTGTTGGTAAAGCAGAACGTTCTGGCTATCCGCATATTGGTAAGGGGCAAGTAATACACATCCAATAGAGGTCTTAAACTTGGCAAACTTGAGAAAAAAATTAAAAACTTGTTAATAATAAGGTAGATTTTACTCTTGAACACACTATCATTGTTAAAAATGGCAGATACTTCATAATTCTTATGATTTAGTTTGTATACTTGAGTGGGAGATAAAAAAATGGCTTATACTCCTCATATACTTGTTCACTATTAACAAAATAAAAATAAATTCTCAGAGTATAACACTGTATACACAAAAAAAGCACTTCTTTTAAACAATTCTGTAGTATAGTTTGAGGGAGGAAATGCTATATCTGCATTTAAAAAAATATCTAACTCTTACCTAAAAGTCATTATATGTCCATTGGCACAGAAACAAGCAAGGCAGATACTGTTACTCAATGCTACAATATCTCCACGAAGCACAAATGAGGTCTCTGTAATATTTTGCTTATAAGCACAGTTCTGGGTTGGCAGTGAGATTACTTTTGCTTGCTTTTCAGAACATATCACTGCATACTGGTTTTCACTAATTTCCTGAGAAGAGGAGGGGGATACTGAGACAGGCCGCCGTTTTTTCAATTTCTCCTTTTCATCTTTTTCTTCAGGAACATTGTGTTCTCTCCAGGGTTCATATGCAGGTGGTATTAAGCAGCCTGTGGTATCCAGAAATGCCATTCTCAAGATTGCACCTTTTAACCTCAATATAGTACCTAAAATACAGAAGTCTAGTAAATAACTGAAATATTTTAATCAACAGAGTAAACACATTTATTCTAACTTTGACATATATAGTAGATACTCAAATGTATGCTGAATGCATATTGAACTGAACACTGACTCATTGACAGAATTCAGACTTTAAGCATGATGTTTATGAGTCTGGAAAAAGATGTCAACTTACATGCTCCAAATAGATAAATGCCACTAATGATCACTCACAATTTAATTACATATGATAAATTTGGCAAACACGTATCTGATCTTTAAATGAATAAACAAACGACATGCTGGAGTATTTGGAACTATTTTCTCTTATACCCAGCAAGTGCACTACCAGTCAGCAAGAGAGCAAGTGGACAGCACCTGGAGCAGTCAGCGTGGGGCCACATGTGGCTGCAGAGCACTGCGAATGCGCCTTGTCCAAAGTGTGCGAACAACTGCAGTGCATGGTGAGAGTCAAGCACATGCCCCAGCTGAAGACTTTAGCACTCCAAAAAGTTCAACGTAAAATACCTCAATCACTTTTAATAATTACAGGCTAAAATGATAATATTTGGGACACAGTGGGCTAAATAAAATGTTATTAAAATTAATTTCACCCGGTTTTTATTTTTTTAATGTGACTGCTAGAACATTTAAAATTATGTGGCTTTGCATTGCTTTTCTAATAGACAGTACTGATCTAGATGACCAATGAAAAAAAAACTACACATTTCTAACCATTACCTCTAAAATAATAATTCCTCTTAAATGATTTACAACAACTGTCAGATATACTTAAGGCATTATTTTGGTCAGTTTATCATCTTAATGTAGGGGCTACATTTTTTGACTTGCTTCTATTAATGGTACCCTTTCCCCCTATATCCTTGATAATGTACAAATATGCTTTATGCTCACTTCTGAGTAAACTAAGTGATAACATTAATAGAATGGAAGGGAGGGTAGATAACTGAGTGAGCATTCAGTTCTTAAAGATTTTTCATATTTTGTTTTAAATTTATATAAGGTTTTATAGCTTGCAGTATTTTTTTCCATATATTATTTTCTTTTATTTCTAAGCAAAAGAGTTCCTAATGTTCTCGCAAAACTTTTTAGAAGAAAAAATATTCCTTCCTTTCCTCTTTGCATTTACGATTTATCAATAGTAAGGATGCAGAATACAATGGAGCACATATTTCAATTTGAATTTCAGATAAACAATGAATACTTCTTAGTATAAGTATGTCCCAAATGTCATATATCTGTCCAATTCTAAATGCGACACACTTATATTAAAGTATTTGTTATATAAATTAAAATTTGACTGGGCATCCTATAATTTTTATTTGCTAAATCTAGTAACCCTACTCTACATCCAAGTTTGGCGAGCAGATAATTTAATTATTTTAAACAGCTTGGTAGAAAACTTCGAAACACAAGACAGTTATAATCTTATAGTTCCAATTATTATTTATCTCAAAACATATTTAAAGCTAGTTTTTCTTTCAAGATCTCTTATTTTTTATTCTGGTCCACCCAAAGAGTCCTTCAGTCTCTCAAGTTTTGATGAAGTCAGCTGAATTATCCATTCTAATTTGGGAACTGTTTATAGCACATATATTGTTCTAATATGTGGATTTTTTTTTTTAAACCCGCCTAAAATACCGTTAAATGTATGCTTATCCTACAGTTGATGGGACTTTAGCATGTTTCCCAGTAGAGTAGTGGTTAACTGTTGACTCTTCCTCTTGAAGAAAAGAAAAAATAATAGCCAAAGTAGACCACTTTAGGCTCTTAAGCACAGAAATCCATCAGCTTGAAAACATCTCTCTCTTCTCACAGCTCCAATACAGATGACATCAGTGTCACTGGTATATTTTTAAATAGGCATCTTATTAAAAACAAATCTAAAAGATTCCATCATCGAGAAGAAACTAAGTTGCCTTCTTACATATGAAAGCTATTTTTGAATTCACTTTATAGCTAATTTGATTTATTGCAAGTTGGAAAGTATATTAAATACTTTTTGTGTAGTTAACAGTAAATTATCTATAATCCTGCTCACTCATTTTCATTTATTGAAACATTTTCTTCTTATTACAAATTGGTGTATGTTTGCTGTAGAAAATTTAGAAACTACAAATCAGTAAAAAAGTGAAAATAAAAATGACCCCAAATCCTACTTACCAGTGATAACTCCTGTTAACATTTTGATTTTCAACTTTCCAGTTTATTTTATTCCTATACGCATATTTGTTTACTAATAAGAACTGAGATTAGTAAGAATATCATTATGTAACTTGTCTTCTTTAATCTAACAACTTGATATGCAGTATATACTCAAGCATTTATAGAGCAAAATGAATAAATCAAACTGATTATTTAATGTAAAGATGGCTCAGAAATATAATCATAAATGCAGTTTAACTTCTAAATTCCAAAAACTGTAAAAGTCAGCACCAACAAGAGACAGATTTATTAGCAAAATCATGGTTGTTTCCATCTGGATGAGCATAAATGAGTAGTAACAGAAATCAGAATTCTCAGTTATCTCCTGACCTAACAGACTCCACAAACATTTGACAAAATCCAATCTCATTTTCAATATATGAAGTCTAGTACTATTTTTTAAAATTTGCTCTCAAGTCACCTTTTCCTAACACCTCAAAGTAGAAAAATAATCTCAGGTTTCACACTTGGAGATGAAAAATAACCATGTGTAGAATGTTTAAAAATGTACTTTTCTGTTTTTCTCCTAAATTTACAGTATTCTTTTGATTGTGGTATTTGCTTGAGGTATTAGGAATGCATTACTGTAACCTTTAAAACAATTTTCCATAGTAATTATTTTACACATGATCCTAAAGTTTAAAAAAATGGCAAAACTTGAATGGCTGTATAAACAAACAACATTCTGAAATCTTGTTCTATGTATTCTTTCATTAAAACATAAGGCCAGGCTGGGCGCGGTGGCTCAAGCCTGTAATCCCAGCACTTTGGGAGGCCGAGACGGGCGGATCACGAGGTCAGGAGATCGAGACCATCCTGGCTAACATGGTGAAACCCCGTCTCTACTAAAAATACAAAAAACTAGCCGGGCGTGGTGGCGGGCGCCTGTAGTCCCAGCTATTCGGAGGCTGAGGCAGGAGAATGGCGTGAACCTGGGAGGCGGAGCTTGCAGTGAGCCGAGATCCGGCCACTGCACTCCAGCCTGGGTGACACAGCGCGAGACTCCGTCTCAAAAAAAAAAAAAAACAAAAAACATAAGGCCATCACTGATTTACTTTACATTTTATAATTCTTAGATCAATTCAAGAATGAAAAACAAAGGCTTCTATCATAGTAAATCACACCTGTAATGTAACTCTAAGTGTAGCAGCAATACATACCACTTGGAGACACAATTACTGGCTGAAGAAGTCTTTGTTCTCCCCCTGGGGGAAGGTTCAGTGCAATGACAAGCACTGTTCCTAGCGTTGTTCCAACCCATAGACAAGGGGAAGGGGACGAGTCCGTCTTTCGAGTAAATGTTTCACAGAAATGAAGAGCGGAGATCGCCTCTCGGGATTCTTTGTCAATGCTTGTTACACTTGAACTCCGTGATCGGCTAAAGGAGTTATCCTTTACATCTGAAATGGTTAAAAATGTTGTGAGATTGCTCAAGATATAAAATATATAAAATAAGTTGTTTGTGTTTTTTTAATATAAATTTGGTCAAATAGTTAATCTGCAAGAAGACAAAATCTACAGCATATTTAATTTTAACTTCATTTTAGTTGATCCTTGAACATGGGTTTGAACTGCACAAGTCCACTTATACAGGGATTTACCTCTACCTCTGCTACCCCTGAGACAGCAAGATCAACCCCTCACTCTTTCTCTTATTCTTCAGTCTACTCTATGGAAACACAACCGTTGTGATGACCCACTTCCACTTAAGGAATAGTAGATACATTTTCTCTTCCTTATGATTTTCTTAATAACATTCTTTTCTGTAGCCTGCTTTATTATATGAATACATTATATAACACATCTAACATACAAAATATATGTTAATCTACTGTTTATGTTACTGGTAAGGCTTCCAGTCAACAGCAGGCTTTTAGAAGTTAAGTTTTTGGAGACTCAAAAAGTTATATGCAGAGGAGTTGGTGCCCAACCCACATTGTTTGAAGGTCAAGTATAATTGAAAACAAAATTTACTTATATGCTAATAAATTTTTCTTTTTTCTTAAATATACAAACAAACAACTCCACACTCCTCAGAACCAAACCGGGTGCCTCCCGATGAATATGTGAATGTGCAATCCTCGGGGTCCTAGCTGCTTAGCTCTTGGCACCTTCTTTCTCATGGTACTTTGTCTTCCTTTGGTAATACAATCCATGACTGGTAGAGCGCCACAAGTGTGGGTCTTTTCCACTTTCTACCTTTAAAAAACGCATTTAGAAGTACTCTGATTCGACTTTCTAATTTACTGTATGATGGATCTTTTATTTTTTTAATCAATAAAAGTTTAGCTTTTTTCCCATTTTTCTTCAATGCCATTTTAACTGCAATCCACATTCACTTAAGGCGTTTTCACCAAAATGTGTAACTGCCATCTGGCTCACACTTGATACCAGGCAAATTCCCTTACCCAGCTCTGTCTGTAATGACAGGGACATTTTAAAAATTATACTAATAAAACTTTTCTCGTCTTCAGCTACCTTCCCTTGTTGCTAATCCCAAGCTTGTCTCAAGCCCTAGCCTTTTCCTTTTTCTCTTGGAACATCATTTCCAAATACTTCTTGAACATTTTTCCATTTATGTCTCACTATGCAAAACCAAAGCATATAAATTTCCCCAAACCAGTAAATTCTTCGAATGGCACTATTTATATTAATGATACTCCTGTTCTCATAGGCAGAAACACTTAAGATGATCCATAGTTTGGGTTTCTCCCTTTCATTTGACCCATACATCTGATGGGATGCCAAGCCCTAAGGTATTTTATTGGACATTTTTGTTTCCTTCTTTCCATTGGTAATCTACTTCCATTACCCTAAGTTCGGGCTCTCATCACCATTTACTTAAGACAATTCCCAACTGATCTCTTCACCCACAGCATCTCACTACTAACACAACTCAACTAAATTTTATAAGGCATAGTTATAATTCTGTGGCCTCAATCTAAAAAATCCTTAGTAGTTCCTCTTTATTTAATCATACTTATAATCTTACTCAAGTTTTTAAGACTCTTCACAAAATATCTTTAATCTACCCTCCTGGCCTTATCTCCCAATGCTACCCTATTTCAGTTCATTGTGGGAAATAAATAGAGCCACTCAATTTTCTCCAAACATAACCTGCACTTACCTACTTTTAGGCTTTTGCTTGAGGTATTCTGATAGGTGCCTTTTCTCCTACCTATCAAGATTCTGCTTATTTTCCACCTCAGTTACTGTCATCTTCCTAAAGTTTCTCCTGATTCCCACAACCTATATAGTTTCTCTCCCTCTTGAATACCTATAGCTATGTATCTCTCCCATGACACTTAGAGTACATTTGTTCTGTAGTTACTTGACTTTTCTCATGCCTCACTCTAAAGTGACTGGAAGTATCTTGTAAGCAAGGACTGTGTCATTTTGATACCCTGTGGAATTTAGCACAGTGTCTTGCATGTGAAAGGAATTCAATAAACACTTGCTGAAGGCAGATTTATAGTTAAGAATGTCTAAACCAATGCTTCTGCTATACCATTAGGATTTATTAAAATTCCCAGTAGCTTCTACTACTTACATCTAATAACTCCTTAAATCACATGCTTCAATGCTATTGTGAAAGAAAGGACTCTTCAAAATGTGAAAACTATAAAACATGTTAAAGTCTTCTAAGTTGTCCTTTACTAAATAAAAAAGGTATAGCCAAATCCTAGTTACACCCTACAAAAAGTTTTTTGCAATCAAATTTAGATTCATAGATTAAAAATATCCCCTTAAAATAACTATATGTAACATAATTATGATTATAGGTAGCCTCTGAAAACAATGTTATTAATTATGATAATACTATGGATCTTTTTTTAAACTGTAGTCTCTAAAAATATCTTTCTTTTGCTTGAGATTGCATTCCCATTATTTACAAATTATGATATGGTAGAAAAGAACTACTTACTATAAATAAAACAACTTTCCGTAATCAACACCTCAATACAGAAAGTCTGTAATATGATACTGATTACAAATATTTATTAACTCTTTATAGTTTCCAAAGTTATTTTAGCAAAATACATTTTTAAAATTTTACAATGATAAATACACTTAATTTGGTACTTGTAAAGCATACATATACAAGGCAAATGAACATTTTCAGCTGCGATGTAGTGACAGTAATAGGAAACAATGATATGAGAAAAGTTGATAATAGAGATTCCACTGTAAATTAACCTGTAGAAAAACTCTTACTGATAACTATTAAAATTACAACAGGTGATTCACAACAACCTATACTTTAAATGTTAACTCATAAGTCAAATGAGCAATGTTCGAATTTAATAGACTAATTTAACTATATAAAATTCATAACCTAAAATTACATTTTTATTACATGATTTATCTATAAAAATTAAGATTACCAAAGCAACTTCTAAAGCTAGATCAAAACGGAAAAATCGACTGAATAAGAGTCAAGTTTGAAACTGACAGAGATAGGTTGCTTATTTTATTATCTGCCTAGACTTTTGGAAAAAAGTCAGAATTTTCAGCAATTCATGAATTACAACTTCCACTTACTCCTTTTAAGTTAAACATTATGGGTCTCTGTGGGCTCATTTATACAAGTTTGGCAAACTAAATAAATGGAATAAAAGTTTAATTTTAGTAGCTCTAGTAATAAGAACAGAAGTGAAAATAACTACCACTAAGCAAGGCCGACCATATGCCAGGCACTAATACTTTACATTTATCATTTTATTGAATCTATGTAACCACCTTGAAAAGTATTATCATCACAATTTAACAAATAGTTAAATAGAGGCTCAGAGAGGTTAAGTGACTGGCCCAGAATGGCCAAGCTAGTATATGGTAGAGTCAGAATTTGTGTCTATCTCCAAGTCTAAACCTTTCTCTTAGGCAACTCCAGACAGCCATATCACCACTATCATACAGCTGGAACACTATGGTTATTATTGAGAATTAAAATTCTAGTTTAGATGTCAGAAATGTGCTTGAATATGTGATCTTTTTAGCTGATCTAAACTCAGACAAAATTTGTCATGAATGCTTCCATCCAGCTCTACCTGATACAATCATGCCATAAAATCACTGTTTTCATGCTACTGTCTGCAAACTTACAACATGCTATTTGTATATATCACTTTCTCCTCCCCACAGACAGCCTTATTCAACAAACTTTTATATTCCCAAATCAAAACATAATGCCAAGAGATGAATCTGTTCAGGTAAAAATTAGGGCAAGAATCTAATTCATATCAAAGTATATAATGGTTCTGATGTTTGCTTCCTATGGCTGACATTTGAAATGTGACAATCAGAAGTGTAACAAAATCACCCATGGTTTCTGACTTCTGGGTTACAGAATCCAGGATGGTCAAGCTATAGTGAAAGTACAGTGCTGCACAACTTCCCCATAAGCAAAAATGAATTCTATTCACAGAAGCTTCTGGAGCTGCACAACAGCTCACGGGCCTCAGTGCTTATCAACATCTGGCAGTTTGAACCTATCAATATAGTTGGAGTTACTCCCCATTGCCTCCCTGACCAATGTAAAATAATTAGCAGGCAAGAATCTCCACCAAATAACAGTTCAACAATAAAATGACTTGAGGGACACAGGAATGTTACAGACATATATTAGTCAAAGTTATAATTGGCTTATGGCATACATGGGCATGCTAGCTAAACCATAAACTGAATAGTCTATAAAAGCACGGAGTACACACTTTGATTAAATTACTTACATCATTTGTAAATGTGAGTATGCTTTAAAAAATAATTGGCTGGCCGGGCGCGGTGGCTCAAGCCTGTAATCCCAGCACTTTGGGAGGCCGAGACGGGCGGATCACGAGGTCAGGAGATCGAGACCATCCTGGCGAACACGGTGAAACTCCGTCTCTACTAAAAAATACAAAAAACTAGCCAGGCGAGGTGGCGGGCGTCTGTAGTCCCAGCTACTCAGGAGGCTGAGGCAGGAGAATGGCATAAACCTGGATGGCGGAGCTTGCAGTGAGCTGAGATCCAGCCACTGCACTCCAGCCTGGGCGACAGAGCGAGACTCCGTCTCAAAAAAAAAAAAAAAAAAAGGCTATGGTATTTTTATAGTTTTAAAAGTATGTTTACATGTGTTTACCCAGATTTTTAAGAAACTAAAATACACAAAGCCACTTTAACTAGTAATATTTAATGCTATTGAAATCCTGGGCCTCTGAGAATCTGATGAAAACTCTAGATTCTGCTATAGGGGAAAAATGCACATTGTATGCCTCAGATATATTTGGTTTCAAATTATATGTTTTTTAGTGGAGAAAACTATGACCTCAAAATGTCTACTATCCTATATTCTATGATTAACTCTTGTTCCCTTATACTAGTGATATCACAGGGTTCTACTAAGTTGTTTTTCCTATGAATGAAACTTTCTACAAATGACAGTGGAATATATTGTATGCCTACTCACTCATAATCACAGGCTTTCTGTCAGCATAACTGGGGTAAGATAATGATTTGGAAATGCTAAAATTAGTACGTTTAAATGGACCAACACCTAAGTTTGTATGATGTATAAGAAACATAGTCAAGAAATCCAGAGAACAAATGGTGGTGAGGGGTGTGGGCTAATGCAACGGAGAAAACTCAGTTATCTCTAAGATAGAGGTGGGTGAAATCATCCTTACACAATCATACCTATTTAGTTAGAGGCAACAGAAATTTCTTAAATAAAAAATGAGTTTAAAAAGATACCATGTTTTATATGTATTACATGAAATCTTACTTTTATCTTTGTTGAAATGTCATCTGTCCCTACATGATATCAAGGAGCTGTTTGTGGGTTGGATATAAAACAAAACGAATGTGTGAATATATTCATTCTGCTTTCATAATAAATGAATTGCACAGAAAGTGCTGTGGAAGAAATATAATATCAAAAAGTTAGTAATGATGACTCTTGCTATGATTCACTGTAACATAGAAAAACATTAATCTATTTTAAATATTAAATATTTCATTATATACAAATAATTTTATAGAGTTCAAAGTAGGTTTTCAGATGGTTAAATGGGACATAACCACTTTTAATACAAATTAAAATTGCACAAATTCAATCTTATGCTAAGTTCTGTTTAGACATAAAGCATGAGAGGGCTAAGAAAATACATTCTTTTGGTTTGCTTGAATTTGTATTATAATTGTCTTTTTAAATTTACAGATGCATTCTAAAGACTATTCCAAAGAATGTTTAAACCTTAAGCATCTTAGTCATTTTAAATTTGCTTTCCAATGACTATCTTAGAGTAATTATAAATCTTCTGATTTCCCCGTCTTCCCATTATAGGGAGTTAAATTATTTTGAATATTTATTTTACTTACCTAAATCAGGCTTTAGGTCAGTAGGTAAGCTTAACTTTCTTGACATCTTTGCTGAAAAATAAAAGACAATTTTAAAATTCTGAAGAACATTTGATTCATACTAGTATCAACTGATTTTCAAGATAGAAGTGAATACTTTTATTACTAAAACTAGATACTGAGATAATTAAAAAATGAGTAATATTAGGAGTGGAAAGTAAATCTTATTTTCAACTTTTTATTTTCTAATTTTTTGAGACAGGGTCTCATTCTATTGCCTAGACTGAGTGCAGTGGTGCGATCACAGCTCACTGCGGTCTCAATCATCTGGGCTCAAGTGATCCTCCCACCTCAGCCTCCCAAGTAGCTGGAACTACAGGAATGTAACCACTGTGCCTGGCTATTTAGGATTTTTTTGTATAGATGGGGTCTCACTTTGTTACCTAGGCTGGTCTCAAACTCCTGCCTTGGCCTCCCAAAGTCCTGGGATTACAGGCGCGAGCCACCATGCCTGGCCAACTTTTAAAAAATTTGTACTTACTTGATGTAATATATTTTTGTACTTAACATTTTTACTTTAAGGAAGCCTTTTAAATTGTAACTTATAATTATTTCTTAGGCTCACAGGAAAGGGTTAGGCTTTTCTGAGTGAGTAAAAGTAACTTCTCAGAAGAAAGGTGTTGCAGACAAGGAGAATAGAAGCCGAAGACTAAGTTGGGGTATGTGATATAAAATCTTTCCAGCTTATCATCATTATAGCTATTGGGTTCATTCTTTTTTTTTTTTTAAATTGAGGTGAATTCTTACTCTGTTGCCCAGGCTGAAATGCAGTGGTGTGATCTCGGCTCACTGCAACCTCCGCCTCTCAGGGTGAAGGGATTCTCCCGCCTCAGCTCCTGAGTAGTTGGGATTCCAGGTGCAAGCCACCACTGCCAGCTAATTTTTGTATTATTAATGGAGACGGGGTTTCACCATGTTGGCCAGGCTGGCCTGGAACTCCTGACCTCAAGTGATCCACCCACTTAGGCCTCCCAAAATGCTGGGATTACAGGAGTGAGTCACCATGCCTGGCTGGGTTTGTTACTTTTTAAGTTAATTTCTAGTTTATAGGCCAAATCTATATCTAATCAAATTTAAGTATTTGATTACATCATACAATATCTGACTCAACCACTCCTTGATATAAGTTCTCTCTTCTATTTATATTTTAGTGAAAAACAAAAACTGAGTAAGATCATGCATAATCTAAAACTACGGTATTTACATAAGATGCAAACCACAGGTATCTTTCTGTAACATTGGAAAAAGAGTGAATGTATAAACTTACTGGAATCCACTTTCCATCCTCAAAATCAGTTATTGTCTTAATCTAGAAAGTGACTTAAAGTTAGGGGTTGTTCAACTATATCTATTATGTTAGTGGTAGTGCATGCGTAAAAGAAAAGTGCTTCCTATGTGAAATTTTCAAAAAGCATTTGTTTGTTAATACAGGAATGCATATATTAGGTTAAATTTTGGACTGTTAGGAGATATTTAAAGCACAGACCCTGCTAGTCCATAAGGGCGCCATGTAAACAAAGAGAAATCCAGTCATAGTACATGACTTCCACATCTAAAAAAATGACAAATCCAGTGTTAGGAAAGAGGCATTAGGCAGACTGGGAAGGAATGGGGGTTCGAAGGGACATCAAGTTTTCACTTCTCAGCTTCATTAACTTAATTAGTATCCTTTAGCAAACAACAATGGGTTAAATTTATAAAACAGTCACCCTATTTTCACTGACGTAAAAAATTTCAGTTAAAAGAGAAAATGCAATACAAAATTAAAATGGCCAAATAACATCTGTATGTAGTTGATATCACATACATGGTTGTTCTTGTGCTTGAAATCCAATACCCTTAAAATTAAAAAATATTATATCTCTAAAACAGTCCTCCAAAAGGCAATATTAAACACTGAAAAATCCAGAGATTTTTATCAAATATCATAGATGCAATACACCCTGACTGATAAGTAATATGTATACAATGTGCATGATGTCAGATGTAGAAAATAAATTTGGCACAGTCTAAAGATAACTCTTTTAGAATCATATGATATGGACGCCACCTCTCTAGACATCACTACTCTGATTTGATCAAGTTATTTTAAATCCTGTGATTCTCAAACTTGAATGTGCACACCAGTCACATGGAGATCTTGTTAAAATCCACACCTTGATTCTGGGACTAGGGCTTAAGAGACATTTCAAACGAGCTCCCAGGAGCTGCTGATGCTGTTGGTCTGTGGATCACACTTTTGAGTAGTAAGGTCCTTAGACACTAAGCAACTTCATGGTAGTAACCAAGACAAAATTATTAATCCCAGTATGTATACATAATTAGGCCCACCAAAAACATTTTGTGAACAAGCCTTAATAAATGTGGAAGAGTAAGTATAGTGGTTAGGACTGGGTTTGGAATCAGCTCAAACCTAGGTTCAAATCCACTTTAACTAACTACTCCATGTGTAACCTTAGTAATCACTTTGCCTCTCTAAACTTCAAGTTTCCTCATTTGTAATATGAGGACAGGCAGTTGTGAGGATTATGTAAGATGACATAAGAAAAGAACTGAGCATAATACCTGGCACATAGTATGATTTAATAAATATTATTATTTGTTGTTAATAACGAGATATAAACTTTTTATAAAATGTAGAACACTATACAGATGAGCTATTACTACACTTGCAAATAACCTAATGTTCCTTCATTCTAATTCTATGGCAAAATTCTAAGTAACTAAAACAAAACCATAAAAAAAAATTAGGACAAAAGTATAGAATGCAACGTACCACTATAATAAGCTCAACCTTTTAAGTTCATTTCAAAAACTAAACTCAATATATATGGCTAACCGAAGAAGAGTAATAACTTCGGTGATTTATAAGATAAAAGTAACAAATTCATCTCTAAATACATTAAACGTTACATACATATTTTCATCAATTAGGAATGTTTATTTATCATATTTATGCTTTCATTCACTATCTATACATACATTGCTGCCAAAAAATATACCAGCAGAAACTTTCCTTCTGAATTTTCTAGGTACATGCTTTGGATCCTCCTTAGGATTTCTACTAAAAGTAATTTTATATAACCTCAAATATTCTTAAAAATTTAAGTTAGCCTCTCCCATAGAAGTTTTTTTCTAGTACTATTTTTAATTTCGTTATTATGTAAAAAATACTAAATATAACTAACCAGCTTTCCAAATAATTCTGTTATTCTAGTTTCAACATTTTTTTGAGAGGTTAAAATCACACACAAAATGACTGGGAAGATTTTTGAATAATTTTACTATAAACATTATGTAAATTTTAATATAGTCAATTTATTATTTTCTCCTGAAACACTTTGCAAGTGGATATCCACAACCTGGACACCAACTCTGACAGATATGTAAGCCATATTGCTATTATATTTGGATGAAATTATAAGCAATCTCCTCGAATGGAGAACTGGAAATGACACTAGATTAACTTTTGTTATTTTGTGTTAATTCTAGATATCAAGTAATATTTAAAAATATAGAGCTAAGAGCTTCCATGAGTAGAGAAAAACTTGTTACATGTGAAGGTGTGAATATTCATTTATTAAATATCTACTGGGCATATGCCCGTAATGTGTCAGAGCGCAGGGATATACTTCCGGCCTCTCATTAGCTCACATTAGATGAAACAACTCAAAAATGTAGTATGTACTACTCACAGAGGTAGGCATAAAGTGTCAACTGGAGTACACGGATTTATACCTATCGCAGTGTGCAACACTTATCTAAGACCGTGGGTAGTGGAGACAAAACCGGCAAGAGACTTTGTACATTTTCACAAAACAAGATGTTCCCCAAACATTTCTTTTTTGGTTAACAGTATATTTTCTTTTGATGTAAAACTTACATACAAATGCAGAAATTTTAAAGGTATATTCACTGGGTTTTGATAATATATACATCTCTGCAACTCAAACTGTTGCAACTCAAACTGTTGCAGAGAACATTACCATTCACCCCAAAAAGGACATGCATGCTTCTTCCTAATCAAACCCTGTCCCATTTCCAGGATAACCACTGCTCTGATGCTTTTTAAGCACAGATCAGTTTTGCCTGTTCTACAACATCATACTGATGAAATCACAGTATTGACTCTTGTGTAAGGCATCTTAAATTCAGGATAATGTTTTTCACCTTCTTCCTGAAAATATTTTAAGACTTGTATTTTTCTTCAATGCACAGAATGAATGTAAATACACATCCTCTTAATTAACAGATTCAGAGGGCCATATCAGATTATATTCTCTTACTGTATTTTATGTTATACATGCATTTTTATCTTTGAGTTATTTTGAGTTATGTGTTTTCATAGCAAATTTGGACAAAAAAGAATAAAGAAACAGAAAAAAGGTCGCTATTAATGCCCATAGTCAGAAGCAACATTTTTGCGTATTTCCTACCAGTCACTTTTAAAAATACACTTTTCTTTACATAGTTGAGATCAACTATATAAAGAAATCTGTATCCTGCTGCCTTTCACTATTAAAATAAGCATTTCTTAATGTCATTAACTGTCAGTATATTTTAATGGCTGCATATTTATATGAACACTTATGAATCAGGCATTTTCCAATTTTTCAGTATACACAGGAACAAAAATGTTGTACATAAATATTTGCATATAGTTTGGATTTCCTTAGGATAGGGTTTTACAGGGGGAAATTAATGCCAGTACTACTCCCCCAAATCTCAAGGAGCTCTAAAATGTGCCTTTAATATTTTTTCAAAGGTATATTAAGTATAATACTACAAAAACTTCTGTTTAGATGAAAACAAAGAAAAACATATGTAACTTTGTTAAATGTCAAAGTTTTGCTCACAACTATATCCCCTCAAAACTTAAGAAGTTGGTCCATTTTGTCACTGTATTGAGTGCAGCTGAGAAATCTGAATGTTAACTAGTTATCACCTATCTACCTCTGAATCTTGTCTATTTTGCATGCATGCCTTTCACAGAGTGGGGGTAGGGAGTAGGGGGAAGGAGGTGAGGGAGAGGGAGGAAGGGAGGGAAAGGATTTAAATCCTAGGATGTCTGTAATGGGTTTCTTTCCCTTGCATGAAGAGGCATCTATCTAAATGCTTCTAAGTGGCAGGCAGGAGAACTGTGCAGTATCTACCAAGGCTTTGTCTTGAGTGGCAATGTTGACTTTGGGTTGTGATCACATATCCTTACCTAATTCCGGCTGAAACTGAATGGCCATGCTTTTCTTTGATTTCATAAGTACTTTAGTGTAAAGCTGAGAAAACCTCAGAGAGCAGTTGTTAACCAGATATAACGTCATGACTAACATTTAAAATTTTAAACTGCTTTTGTAAAAATAATTCATTCTTATTATAAATAATTCAAATAATGCAGAAAAGCACACATTAAAAAAAATCACCCAACATCCTACTAACCAGAAATAACCATTAAAATTAGTTGAACATCCATTTAATATCTTTGTATAAATACAGATAGCCACTAATATTTGCAGAAACATGTGATACTATATGCTTAAATACAATAAACATTTGCTTTTCCTTACATCTAACTAAAGTGAAACTAAAGTAACTACTATATTTCAAACTTCTTTTTTACTACAAGATATATCATTTCTTTTTTTTTTTTTTTTTTTTTGAGACGGAGTCTCGCTCTGTCACCCAGGCTGGAGTGCAGTGGCCGGATCTCAGCTTACTGCAAGCTCCGCCTCCCGGGTTCACGCCATTCTCCTGCCTCAGCCTCCCGAGTAGCTGGGACTACAGGCGCCTGCCACCTCGCCCGGCTGTTTTTGTATTTTTAGTAGAGACGGGGTTTCACTGTGTTAGCCAGGATGGTCTCGATCTCCTGACCTCGTGATCCGCCCGTCTCGGCCTCCCAAAGTGCTGGGATTACAGGCTTGAGCCACCGCGCCCGGCCAAGATATATCATTTCTTAAAAGCTCTAAGGATAGGAAACTACATTGAGGAAAACATTCAGAGGTTGAAATATTTCCATAACTATTAAACAGTAAACATCGGCTCTCAGCTATGAAAGATCAGGAAAGTAGCCCTCTTTTCCTGTTATGATCAAACATTCCTTCTTCTTGATTTTTATTAGTTATATTATTTTCACATTTATAAGTATTAAAACATATTGTATATTACAATCACAACTTGTACAAAGGTTTAGTGTAGGTTTTAAGTTTAAATGGATTTAAAGATCAACATCAATCTTCCTGCCATGGCTTTCCATCTCTTGGGTTATTTTGCTGTAGTACTTAATTGTGAAACTTTCACCATGAGGTAGTTTTTAAAAACTACCGCTATATTCCTTCATGGTTAGAAATGTCTGCCTACTGTCTTCATACTTGAAAACTGTTCACCTTCATCCTTGAAAACTCTTTACCTCTATTATTTAGGTATTCTTTCACTGATACCTACTTTTTGCTATTTCATTCCTTCTATTAACTTGGCGTTTAATCTGTCCTTCTTTTTCTAACTTAAGACAAAGACTTGAGATCATTGCTTTAAAACAGTTCCAATGCAAGCATTCAAAATATACAGTTCTCAGGACCTAGCTTCAATCTACGGAGATTTCTAGGACTCTTGTTGGAGCAGTTCCTCTTCTTTAGCAAGTATTTCAGTCACGCCAGCAACCCAGAACTCCATTGTCTGCCTCCTTAGCTTCTGACATCGCAGCTCCACTTGTGCTGCAACGGGAACATGCTGTCGCAGAAAGCTGAGCAGAAAGGTGGGAGAAACGTGGGGCTCACCTCATGTATATTCATTTTCTCAAGGATGACAGTCCTGGAAAGCCTGTTGTTCAATGCCTGGAAATACTAAGCTTGTATCTTTTGACCAATTTTTACAGTTGTTTTTAGTGGGTGGCTAAGTCCTAAACCTAAGGCCTAAAGTTGAGCTTTTGGCTAAAAGTTTTTTTTTTTTTTTTTTTTTTTTTTTTTTTTTGAGGAGACTCACCCTGCCACCCCACGCTAAGTGAAGTGGTGTAATCTTGGCTCACTGAAACCTCCGCCTCCTGGGTTCAAGTGATTCTCCTGCCTCAGCCTCCTCAGTAGCTGGCATTACAGGCGCTCGCCACCATGCCCAGATAATTTTTTTGTACTTTTATTAGGGACGGGGTTCACCATGTTGGCCCAGCTGTTCTCGAACTATTGACCTCAAGTGATCCACCCACCTCGGCCTCCCAAAGTGCTAGGATTAAAGGCATGAGTCACTGCGCCTGGCCATATATCTTTCAATTTTTGCGACTTGTGGGGAATACACTTGCTTCAGGTCTGTTTAGTGAAGCTCCTTGATGGCAAGACCACAAGAAGCAGACCCATCTCTGGAGAACCTCTAGTCAGTCGGTCCTCCTGGCTTGTACCCTGTACTCTGCTATAACTTTGTGACGATGGGGTTGTAGACTTTGTCCAACAATTTTGTGATGTTCATATTTCTAATTCCCAGGAGTCCCACAATCACTTATGAAACTCATTTACCCAGCTAGCTTGTTTCACTGTACTTATCAAGAAACTTCTGTTCATGTCTTGAAGTTACTCATCTTCTATTGTGACCTTCAAACTGAAAGCATGCCATCTGGGTGAGTTCTTGGAAGACACATTGTTTCTGTTTTCTTCTTCCACTGTGTATTCTTCAACCCTTGCCCCTGACAGAAGGTTTCTTCAATCTGAGAAAAACTCGTCTCAGAGAGTGTAGCCAGGTGGTTAAGGCGGGTCATTGCTCTCTTCTTATAAACCTGAATAAGGACATCAAACTGTCTGGTTGCATAAACAGTAAAGAGCTGCATTTGCTTAGTAGGAATAATGAAGTTATACCTGATCACAATGATTATGTCTGCAATGCACATTTCAATACCAAGGAAAGATGTATGATGTCCAAGAGAAGCAAATTAAACAGATGTTTTGTAATTTTCCTTTACTGCTTCTACCCATTGTGTCCACATCTTTTTTCTAAAGTGTTCTTGAAAGAAAAACAGAACTATAACTTCACTTTTTGGAATTTGAAATTTATAGTAAAAAATAAAGCAAAGGTAAAAGGTAAAAAGAATTATTATGACTGATGAAGCTGTCATAAAAGTAAGTTGATTTTTGTTTATACTGAGAGTTTCAACAATTATAATAAAATGACAATATTACTTTTGTCACCACAGGCAGAGATCCAACACGACTCTCTTGAAAGGGATAATGTTGGAATGTATTTGTGTTAAATAAAACAACTGAGATAGTAAAGGAATTTAAAAAACTCAGTTTGCAGGATATAGCAGGGAATCCAAGAGGAAAAGTGGAACCAAGAAGTAGAAACTCTCTTGTCAAGTATCACATGTATTTTAGTAGCCATTAGAACTAATAATACCAATGTCTATCTCCCGTGCTAAAATATTCCAGGAGTTCAGAAACAGAATTTACCTTGCAAAACACTTTATATATGTATGTTTCCAGCATTTAATGTGTGCTTAATAAACACAATGAATAAATAATTGCAATGAATAAAGGAACCAAAACTGTCATTGGAATTTTACTTCTATAGAATGATAAATTTCTTCACAAATGAAAAGAAATAAAGTGAAAAAGAGGGCAAATTAAATACAGACTGTAAATCAAAAAGATGACTTTTGGAAATACCCATAGAATCTATACCCATTGCCTGAAATGGAGGTAAATCTTTAAAGAGATATCAGTACTTGTCTAGTAAAGATTTGACTATGCCAAGTTTTTTTCATTCTTGAACTCGCAGAGCTTTTTTCTTCAATTTTTTTTTTCCTGACCCATCTGCTTTCCAAGCATTCATAAAACTTAATGTCTAAATAACATCATAATTAAACTCTTTGCAACATCTCAAAGAGAATTCTGTACAGAATACAAGGTATTACATAAACCTAACACAGTAAGTGTTATGGAATGAATTGCATCCTTGCAAAATTCATATATAAAAGCTGTAAGCCCCAGTTCCTCTCCTATATTTGGTGACAGGCCTTTAAAGAAGTGATTAAGTTAAAATGATGCCCTTAGGCTGGGCCCTAATCCAATTTGATTGGTTCTTATAAGAAGAAGAAATGTGGATACACAGACACCAGGGTCGTGCTCTGCATAGAAACCTATATGGGGATACAATGAGAATGCAGCTGTCTGCAAGCCAAGGAGAGAGGCATCAGAAGAAATCAAACTCACTGACACCCTGATCTTGGACTTCTAACCTCCTGAATTGTTTAAGCCTCTTAATCTGTGGTATTTTGTGGTGACTGTCCTAACAAACTAATAAAATAGGTAATGACAGAACATAAATTGCCACATTTATAGTTTTGTTCAAATAATAGTTGACAAAGTTTAATTTCAGTAATGTAACTTTAACTCAGACTAATTTTCTTTATGCTAGGAAGCAAACTACAGGTTATTTCTAGAAAGGTCACTGCATAACCTTTTAATGTAAAAAAAGGCAGTTCAACAGAGAGGTAAGTACACATACAGTAAGTACAAGAATATGAAACACAGACTTTCCAGCATATTTTATTAAGAAATCTGACAGAAAATACATTCAAAAGTAAAATTTAAATTCAAATATATAATATGCCAATACTTTTCAATTTTTATTCATTCTAAAAAAGAAAAATAATTTGTTAGTACTCAGACTCATATAATAATTTTGAAGTATCTGCCTATCAAATTCAGTTCTTGACCAATTAAGGTCAAGTAATAATTTTCCTTGAAAACAGAAAATATTAAAAACACCTGTAAAAAATGGTATCATTGTACACTACTAATTATCCCTTTCAAACTGAGCGTGTCTTCTTTCAACAGCCATCTTGTGGATTGAATATAAAAGCTAAATTCTACAAATTCAATGGCCACGTTTTAGGTTTAATACTGGGGAATGTAAAGTAGAAATACCAGCACTACTTTGAGTTTTACAATGAATAAAAATAATTTGATAACACTACTTAATTTAATACACACTTTTTCATTCATATGGCAACGAATCTAAATGAACCTCTGTGAATTTATTTTTTAACTTGTAAATACAAAAGAATTGAGAAGACGCACAAGAAAAAGCAATAACATAAGAAAGAAAAAGTGGATACTTGAGTATGAAGCATGAAACATGCTACACATAGTAAAACAAGACTCAAAAAGCCTGGATTCTGGTCCTGAGTCATTACCATGGAGCATTACTTTGGATGTGTAACCTAACTTCTCTGACATTCAATTTCTTTTCTTGAAAAATAAAGGTGTTAGAACTGCTTTAAAATTGTGTGAGTTAATGAGTTAGTGATGTAGAATAAAACAACAAAGAGAAGATTTTAGTTATGTTGGAACACTTTAAAAAAGGAATCATTGAGATTCATGTTTAACAGAACTAATAAAAACAGCACTTGAACAGTATTGTCATTTAAACTGAGTTCAAAAATTACTCCAGTTTTTGCTAAGTTAACGCTTACCTAAATAATTATGCTAACTCAGAATAGGAGAGATAAAAGTGACCTTGGAAGTATAATTTTCCCTCTTATTAATAAATACCACATGAAAAAAAATAGCTGGTATAGTGTCTAGAATTTAGGAGGTGCCCAATAAATGAAGCTATTATTTCTATTTGTTTTTGGCAAAGCACTCATTTAAGTAACCATAATTTTGAGTCGTTATTTTTTTATCCTTAGTATTATTTTCCCCTCACAACTTCATGTAACCAGAAGGAATTTGGTAATCATTCCTTCTCTAAGAAAATTAGTAATAAAACTGGATATAGACCAGGTCACAGACTATGGGTTCCAGCTAGAAATCTACTTTTAGCATGAAACAAAACCATAATGAAATAGAATAATCTTTAGAAAAGGTTTATCATGTAGTTTCAAATTTATCGAACAATGCTAGCATGTAGGCTGTATTTTATTCATAAGTATATCATGAAAAATTTGATTAATACATTGTTAACAAAGATATGCATTGTAGGACTATTTTTATATGAATTAAAAATAAAAAGCTTTGTGAAACTCTATACTTTCAATTTTTTATAAAACAAATAACAAGTAAATAAAAAAACTATCTTATTTTCTAAGTGATTTATAGTAGTACAGGAAAAACTATGGATTCTGAAAATGTTCGTAATTAAGATTTTACTAATAAAAATTTATAAGGTATACACAGGCAAAACAAATTACCATATGCATATATATTACATGCATGAAGCTTTCTTTGTGGATGCTGCAATTACATTATATTGTTAGTTTTTCCTGTCAAACTCACAAGACTAAAGCTATTTCTTTATAGGCTGCTCTTCTTATGCAAGATCAAAGTCACTGTCAGGATCATTCATCTGATTTAGTTTTCAATCAGGAAATAAACTATGAAGCTAGGCTTTGGGTAGATGGGCTAGGGTACTCCAGAGTTTGTCCTAGTTATCCTTCCTTTGAGTCTAGTCTTTGAGGAAGGTAGACTTTCAGATACTATATTATGCTTGAGTGATGGGTACCAAGATGGCATCCATGATCTGGTTCTAATACCGAACTTAATCTTTTTTTTTTTTTTCCCCAGATTATTGTATAGATAGAACAGGGCCATAACCAAATTATCTGGTTATTAATCACACCATGAATTTGCTTTGGATTCCATTAGTTTTCTGTAAATTGTATTAAGAAATAAAATAGCATAGTGTTTAAGAGGACAGACCGTGGAGTGGGGCTACCTGGGTATAAATCCTGCTCTCATTTATTAGCTGTGCACCAACAAATACATTACTTATATTCAGTTTCCTTATCTGTGAAACAGGGAAACAGTAGTAACTAACCCACTGAGATTATTGTGTGGATTGAGAAAAATTATTTATAAAAAGCTGGCACATGCCAGAAAAATTATAAGATAAAGGCTAAATACATTCAAAAAGCTTATTATAGTCTCGGCTATCTCAGCTGTCCTGTCAGGCAGTTTAAAAAAAATGGTAGGGTGGTTGATTTCCCATGCTTGGGTTAACCATTAAATTGTGACTGCCATTCTGTACCACCCACCCACAAAACATACACACAAACCCACACACACAAACTGACACCAGCAGCAGTTACTCTCAAAGAACAGGTAAAACTCAGGGGCAAACTTTCAGGGCCAAGCTATTTACTCACCTTCCACACAAGGTGGCTCTTTTACTAGTGCAACCCTGGAGGTACTAATTCTTACGTTTTGGCCACTGCATAACTACCTAAAATTAAAGCTATAAATGCTTGTATATTGAGGAAGAAGAGGTGGTAAGTTCATGAGATTCAGGATACTTCATAGCAGGTACGAGATCGGATGATAAGGTGAGTTCAGAATGCTCAAGAAGTCCTAATACTTTTGACATCACAGCTTCACGCACATAATATCAGTCTTGACAGAGAGGTCCTCAGAAGATCTACGAGTTTTTTTCCAACGTTTCATTGACATTTTATGTTTTTTGATAGCATATTTTACATTAATTCTTATAACAAAACTAGATACTAATGTAGGGAGATAAACTAATGTGTTAGTTTTTCAAATGCAAAAACTTTACAGTCTAAAATGGGGCAGTCTTCCTTTCAAAGAAAAAAATTGTGACACTAACTTTCCTTATATATACCCAAATCTTGTGATTAAGAAAAACCACACACACACTGAAAGGTTCCAAACAAAGCCAAAGGATATAACAATGGTTCCTGAGGTTTAAAAATAATTATGTGTAACTGTTCTACAACAATTTTGAAAAGCTGAATGAAGCTAACACAACATGCTTTCCCCAAAATATATGGCTACAGAAACTGGCATGACAAAAAGTAAAACTCACCAATAAGATAAAAATAAATCAAGAATGTCATCAAAGAACTATCCTTCCAATAACATTATCAACACTGATAAATTTGCTAATGTAGTCTTTCAAATAGTCAAGCTCAAGTATTCCATGTTACATATTCTATTTAAAACACAGAAAAAAATGGGAAGGTAGTCAGTACATTTAATAAATAGAAGCCCAGCACAAAATATAAGACAAAAAATTGTTTTTGAAAATTTAATTACGTACAAAGTCCCTTTCATGCAAGATAAAGTCCCTAGGTAATTTAAAAAGTTGTTTAGTAAAATATAAGTAGGAAATATTTTCTTTTTGCATAATAAGACAACAAAAGAACCTCTAATGTACTATTAAGATAGAATACACGATAACTGAAATTGGTTATTAAAGACTATTGTGCCATAGTGCTAGTACATGATTACAGTGATTTAACTATTACCAAAAGAGTCACTAAAAACCCACAAATACAAAGATAAATAATTGATTTTCCATAAATGAAGAGTTCTTTGCCCAAGAATAAACCACCTTATTTTAAAAATGACAAGGGGCTAACAGTCAGTCACCGTTAATACGACTAAACAGGGTTCAATTTACAAAATACGCACAACATGGACTTTACTTCTAAGAATTTTTGAAAATTTAAGCATATCTAAAACATTATCAGTTGAGAAAAAGTAAAACTATTCCACCTGCCTAGAAATTCCTCTAATTTGACTGACCTCAAAGAGTATGTGCTAGAGGTTTTGGGAGGAAATAATACAATAACTGTATAATAAAAATTTGGAATTTAAATCAAAGATAAAATTTATCCTCTTTTTCTAAAAGTGTTTTTCAAGACTTTAAAAATCTTTGGAGAACATCTGAACTTTCGTGACCTTAAAACCCTAATTTGATTATGTCCTCAAAGTTTGATTATATATTTTGTTCCCTAATTTTAAACTTTGAGAACTTTGGACTGAGTAATTCATCTCAACATATATTCACAAAAACAATCACAAGAAGTAATGCATTTTTTACTTGCAGTGAGGGCGTGGGGGCAGTCCTAGAAAATTCCTATTTAATCTTGCCAAAGGCGGTACGGATTATAGACTAAAAGGGTCAATCTTTTAGAAAACCATTTCCTTGAAATACGGGGTCTTGAAAATATGAGAGAGATGGAATAAAGGTAGAAAAAACACAAATAAAACTATAAGCAACTGCTTCAAAACCTGGGAGTATAAAATTGTGCTACTTATGGCATAAATTGAACCCTGCTTTATTTTAAAGTAAAGCAAAAATAAAATTAACAGAGAAATTCACACTGTAAGTCAGAGAAAGAACTGCAACCCAATTGAACTGATTTTTAATAATTATTGCCCCAGTGAGTTTAAAAGAGACACAGCCCAAGAGATTATTGTTTAGCATAGGAACAACAAATTTACACAAAAATGCAATGCAATGGATAATTTTCCAGTGTTGGGTTAGCACTGCATATAGCGAGGATTAGAAACAAAATAGAAATTTCTATTTCCTACCTATATCATTGGCTACCATCTTGGAAAACTTTCTGCTTTTGGTCTTCACTGAAAATAATATTTTGATATAAAATGTCAAAATCTATTCAAAGTAAACTAAATAAATGAAACATAAAAGAAAATACTTTAAAATCAAGATACTATACCCTTTTCTATAAAATTATTCATTTTTTGTTCATCATCTGAATTGTGTGGTGATGAAGAACCTACACAAATGAAGACAATGGAAGGAACAGGTACATGGTCAGTCATAAACACTGAGTTGTAACAAGAAAAATGTACAAATAAAAAATCTGGTAACTTTTAAAACAAGTTATCACCTAAGTGACCACAAGAAGAGACCATGTATATAGTAAATAACAGTTCTTATACTATTACAGTATAGTAATAAGTAGTGCAGTATCTCTCATGGTAGACCCTGGTATATATAAATATTAACTCTATAACAATTTGGCAAAATCTCGGAATATTAGATGTTAGAAAATATATAAGGAAAACTATAAATAGTATTTAACTGTTTCTTTGAAAAAATCTGCAATTCTTGATAGTATTAACTGAATACAGCTTCTCCAGCAGAACCAAGATCTTGTACTATAACTTTGCTGATAAAATTTGTTATTTTAGAGTTAGACTGACAGTTTAAAACTATATATTCATTCTACTACATACCATAGAAATCTTTAAAATGTACAATAAGGGATCTTTAAAATAGTGAAGATAATATTTATATTTGCAGGTATGTTCAAATGTCTACTTAAATTTATGGAGGTAAGAAATATTTAATTTTATTTTGGCTGTGATTCCCAATATTATTATATAAAGTTACCTAATATTTCTTTAAGATTTTTTGGGTTAAAAATATTTTTAATTTCTCATAGTATTCCTTTTAATTTATAACATACATCTTTTATTATAAATGTGATCGATCCTAAGTAGTATTTTCGTTGATCACTTTTGGACAACTATTCTTTAAAGGCACATCTCAATACCTCATCCATTCAATTTTTCACAGTCTCCTCAGCTGTAAATCACTTCTCCTCCTTTGAGTTACCTTAATGTTTTATCTATGTATTTCTCATATGATGCTAACCACTTAATACCTTATTATTTTAGATTTATGCACACATGACCTGCCTCACTGGAATGAACTTCCAAAAGGCAGGGCCTACATTTGATTCATTTTTGTATTCCTTTTGTAATTAGTGGAGTGTGTTACATGTAGAATTCTCTAAGTAAGTATTTGCTGAATTCATAATGCTTTTCTGCTAGAGGGAAATACCTAGAAGGTAACTGGAAGCAGATAAAAAGGTTTCTTTCTCTGCTTTAAAAATATCCCAGTAAAGCACTGAATCTTAATGAATCAGGTCAAAATTTGACACCACATATAACACTCCCCAATAAAATTGTACCTCCTTCCCTTGGTCATGTGGTGAATGTCCTTGACAGCTTTTCTCTGACTGACTAAAATCTGCCAGCATTGGCAGAACCACTACTTTTATAGTGGTTTTAGAAGGTTACTTTTTTAAAGTCCCATGTTTTGCTAAATGTCATTTACAGATCCTCATAAATCCCACTTCAAAAAATATCACACAGGTAACACTGAGCTCATAACATTTCCAGGAACAGAAATAGGTATAGTTGTTTTTAATATACTTCTGAATTTAATTCTAAATAATATAATGGTTATATGTTATAAATATTTGAAAATATCACTATTATCTCTACAAAATAGCCACATGAATGCACAAAAATGTATTATTGATACTAGTTTTGATATATTTCATATCAAAGCAATAGCAAGATAACATATCTATACATAATAAAATGAGAAAAATATTTGATATTTTCAAATATAAGAAGGCAACATAGGCTGTAATGTAAATAAAACAAGGAGGTTTATTTTTCTTCTAACTAAAAATACTTACTACTGATTGCTATAACTTCTGTGACAGCTCATGCAAAAGCTCCAAAATAGTTTTCTACTTATCCTATTTGAATATACTTACTAAATTTCTACAATGAAACACAGATAATATCCACAGCTTATTGTTTTTCTAGGACACATAGCATTTAAATCATGAATGCACTTGAAGGCACCATTTATATTACGGTATGGGTGGCCCTGAGTTTTCTTCAGCTTGAAATAACCTAACAGTTAAAAAAATTATTTTAACATGATTTGTTGTGTGTGTGTGTGTGTGTGTGTGTGTGTGTGTGTGTATTTGCATGCAGTACTAAACAAATTCCAGTATTACTAAAGTGCTCACTGAAGCAACATGAGTTCTTTGACGTAAAGATCAAATGAAGGTCTTTCCCTTCATTTGTTCAGGATGCATATGTTCAGTAGGCAGAATTAACTTTCTGTTAGGGGGACCACTGGTTTATTTAAAAATAAATGAAAAGGATAACTATATGCATTACATGGATTTTCTCATGATGATTTCTGAAGACAGCTTTGATTTTAATTAACTAAACAGTTGAGATCACAAATCTTAATTACGAGATTTAAAAGGTTTTCAAAAAGGTTTCCCTTCATATACGAATTATTTTAAATGAACTTACTGGTTTTGATAAAGGCATATGGCTATTTTATATTTCTATATTTGTCTGCCTCTTGGTATTTATGAGAGACTCATTTTAACTCCCAATCCACTTTTATACATTTCTTCTTTTCCCATAAATACCAACTTATTTTATATTTGCTATATCAGTTTTAATAATCTATAATGCATCAATTAACTATTTTACCTTTTTATATTACTCTCATTGTGGAAACTATTTGAGGCTTGTAATTTAATTACTAATTTTTATGTTTTTAAAAACATGATCCCCTTGTGGCTCTTTTGATTCACTTCAAATTCATCCCATCTGTTATTCTTTTTTGACCATCTCAAATTAGTAGAATTTGCATGTGTTGGCCAGAGGGGTAATAATAAATTATTTCTTTATTTACCTATTAGAATGTTAACAGGAATGAAGGTTCAAAAAAGTTACAAATATACAGAGTAAGATAATTAACCCATGAGAGATGGCAAAAATTACTATTAAGAATTCTTACATGGACAAGTTGAGAAAGACACACACAAGCTACAAAAATGCAGTGTCAAAATTATTTACATTAAAATAGTTTTCCAGAATCTCACTCTAGTTTCTATGGTAATACTCTTACTAGTTGTGCATAACCGGTATCTCCTGCTATCTGAAACAACTATTCCCTCTTAAAGTTTTTATTAAAAAAACAGTATTTCCTGATATGTAGAAACCAATATAAGTCTCAGAGAATTCTTATGTTTTTCAGAGCATAATCAAACACTAAACTAAATAAAGGTTTCTATACCTAATGATAAGAATACATGATTTATCAATGATTTTTTGAAGTCACAATTTTTACTTTGCATTTCAAACATGCTGAGATAGAAACAATGAAATATCTAGGTCATCTGAATTTCTGCATGTTAAAACCATTACTTTCCTTTTCACATGGACCAAAGAGCAAAAATGTATTTGAAAATGCTGAACCATGTTTGAGTTTCTCTGTTTTGAGAAACAGAATTTACAGGGGTTTTAACCTTGATTTACTTTTTATATTTATATACTTAGATTTAAATATACACCTATCTTCAAATATCACTTGTTCGTTTATTTCAAAGGGCTAGATGTATCCACTTTTTGAAAGTCTGGCCCAGAATAAAAAGGAGTACTAATTTATTTGGGCTGAATCTTATTAAAACGCATCCTATGGGATTTAACATATTTAAGCATAACATATCACATGTTCCATGTCCAAATTGTCCACCCTGGCTTATATACTTAACATACTGACAAATGCATTTACGTGGATTTTGGAGAAGATCAGAATATTATTTTATGTAGTTAGAAGAAGAGTAAGAACTAAAAGATATTACAATTCTAAATTCCAAATTCAGAAATAAACAATCCTAGGAGACAGAAAACAGTTCCTGCTTCATATTATTCATTCAAACTTAATTCTACCAATGTTAAAACTTATCAGGTACTAATTATGTGAGCAATTCTTCCATATGTTTTATTAGTTTAATGAATAAATTTAAATATGAAGTTTAAAGAACAAGAAAGTCAGAAAATGCATAGATACATTTTAACTTTAAGAAATAATCAACTAGTTTAACATCAGGAAAACGCAATTGTAAAAGGAAAACATCATAAAAGCTTTTGCAGTCTTAGATATAATAAAATATTACACTAAAATGTGAGGGAGTAAAACAAAATACTCTTGTCAATATTTCCCATTCTGACAATTGTTTCTGATGTAGTATACCAGCTACGGAAGGAACAAAAACTGTCTTAACAACAGTGTTACTTATGCTATGAATGATCTTTTCACTAGAAAACTGGTGAATAATATTAACTTTATGAAGGATTAGAAAAGGATCAATCCACCAAAATAAAATAAATTCAAAATCTTGTTAATTTTAAAAGGTCTCCAAAAATAATAAAAATAACATTCTTTTGAAATATTAATATATGCATAAGTCACATAAAGACCCATCTATAGATAAGAAATGAGAACTGCTTTAATACAGCTATAAATATATAAGAAATTATTTTCATCATAAATAAAAATACATGCAACTAGTCTATAATTATTCTAATTGACCATACTCATGACTTGATTATAAGTGTTAAACATTTTTTCATAATGTTTAAAGATTGTAGATAACTAAGACATTTGATCCAATGGTAAAGAGTAAGATATATTTTCTATAAAAAAGGTGTAAATATAAGAAAGTTAAATAAACAATTACAGGATTCTCAGGAGGTGAAGTTTTGGATTTTTATTTAGCACAGCTACATTTCTTTCCGCTTAATCAGAAGTCAAAGAATGCAGTTAAGATTTTAAGGATAAATATATGACACAAAAGTTTTTGTAGATGTATTTTAAATGCATCTCTATCAAAACGTACACTGGTATGCTATCTTAGATTTTATAGAATCGTAATTATTAATGAAATTTAAAAAAAAACAAATTACCAGAAGTTGGAGACTTGCAGCGATCCTCTGGAACAACAGTCCCTTCACTAATATCACATAGACCGGCTACAAAACAAAAACAAAAAACAAATCAACCCATAAATTTATATAAGTGCAGTTTTGTCTTTTATTTATAGTACATATTTAACTATCGTCCATTTAAAAGAACCCAATAAATTAACAGACTGTTGGTATTGATACCATGCTCATTGGGTTTGAGACAGAAATATTTTATATTAAAATACCTCAAACTAATACAGCATTCATCAGTTAAAAATATAATCTATGATAAAATACAAAGTAAACAATATGATTATAAATTTCCCTGGTGATTGAAGTTATAAAAACCCCTGCAAATTGTCTAAACACTATAAATAAAGACACATCAAGAGTTTGGACTAGCTGGGCAAGGAGTCACATGTCCGAGCCTTAGAAGTCAGGTGTCACATCGACGAACAGGATGTGTATGTATCACCAGTATCTGCTTTTCTATTACTTTGGTAAACACATTTCCAACAGTCACTGAGAAAGCTTTCAAAGTAACATTTTCTGAGAACATGAGTACTGAACTGGGCTTCTAAGAAAAGTTTTCTATTTTGAGGCACACATTAGTTTTTTTCATTAGATAGGAAGTTCTTGAATGAGAATTAGTCTTTTTGTTTGTTTTTTAAGACAGTGTTTCCTTCTGTCGCCCAGGCTGGAGTGCAGTGGTGCGATCTCGGCTCACTGCAACCTCCACATCCTTGGGTTCAAGCGATTCTCCTGTCTTGGCCTCACAAGTAGCTGGGACTACAGGAGTGCCCCACCAAGCCCGGCTAATTTTTTTGTATTTTTAGTAGGGACGGGTTTCACCATGTTGGCCAGGCTGGTCTCGAACTCCTGACTTCCAATGATCCGCCCACCTAGGCCTCCCAAAGGGCTGGGATTACAGATGTGAGCCACCAACCCAGCCTGATAATTAGTAGTTTAAAAAAAAATCTTCATCAAACTAATGGTCCTGGAAGAAAACCTGGTTTTTATGGTTCTAAGATGATAGATGTAATTATAGGTATGCATTTAATCTTTGATAAAATATTTGTTTATATACATGTACTCTTTCTTGATAGCACACTCAGAGGATATCTAAACAGTAGTGATAACATACTCCAGTTTTATGATGTGCCTAGCACTGAATAAAAATGATCAAATTTGAAATTTTACCCCCTTGGTATTTTGTCAAAACTGCTACTAAAAATTATAGTTAGGGGAAATCACTTTGAGGTTTCAGTTGAGGGTCCTCATGATATAATAATTACTGAACTTATTGACTAAAAAAGTTATTAGACTTACATGATATAGTTATCATTCTTAAAAAGGCCAAGGAAGAAACATTTAGGAGTTGAATTACGGAATGTGGATAGAGAGGATTTCGTTTAGATATTAAACAACTGTTAAATAAGCTAAAAATCCATTCAGTGCCTTCTATCTCACTCAGGGTAAAAGTCAAAGTCCAACCCTACTTGGTGGAGTGATGTATACGATCCTATAGTATATTGTATCCTGTTACCTCTCAGACTAACTGCTGTTTTCACTGACTTGCCCACCACTGGTACTCTCTCTTCTCCAGCCACACTGACTCCTCATTGTTCCTTGAACTCACCAGGTGTACTGCTTCAGAGCAAATTGTGCTTATTCTCTTGCATGAAATATTTTTTGTTTGATTGTTTTCCCAGACATCCTCATGGATAATAGCTCTCTCATTTCCTTTAAACTTGAAGTCATCCAGACACTCTATTTTATTTTAAATTTAACACTCCATCATTGATATTTCAAATCCTCCTTCAATTACTTTTCCCCTCGGCACTATTAATGTAATCTACTGTATATTACTTATTTTTTTAAGTGTGTGTCTCTTCCAGTAGAACATGAGTTCCGTGAGGGTAGAGAATTTTGTCTGTTTTGCTGCCTATAATGGTGCATAGCACATGGTAGTCTCAATATTTGTTGAATGTTTGAGTGAATACATGTGAAAGAATTTCATAGCATGTAACCTAATCTATCCCCTCTATTGCTGCCAGAATCCCTTCAACAAATATTCCTAGCAATACATCTACCTAGGCTCTGCTCAAACGTATCTCACTCAACCCAATTAGTTAAGTGGTCTTAAGTGACATTTACTGAGTACTTACTATGTGCCAGATATGGTTTTAAGTGCTTCATTCATTTAACCCTAACGGCAGCAAATGAAATAGACAGTATTATTCTCATTTTACAGAAGAAGAAACTGAGGCACTGAGTGTTTTAGGTATTTTATATAGGAACAAAAACCTAATTACTTATAGAAATGGTCCACTTAATTGCCACTCTTAGAGTTTTTTTTTTTTTTTTTACTGGTAGAAAAGCTCTGCATGCTTTAGGACAAAATCTGCTTTTTATAATGCCCTGATTTAAAAATAAGGAGAAAATAACATAACATAGACATAGACATAGAACTATAATTTTAACTGTTCTAAACTTCTCACATTAGTATATTCAGCAGTTCTGCCACATTACTGGCACACACAAAGTTGTGGTCAACAGTAACAAAACAACCTCCTGAATGCCAACAACGTTCACTCACATGATTAGGTATGCCACATGTGTCCTCTCACTTAATAATCACACCAACTTTATGAGGGAATCACCATCTGCATTTTATAAATGAGGACACTGAGCCTCAGAGAAATATCCTTTCTAGTATCACAAACTTATACAAAGAGTGGAGATTTAAACTTAGATGTGCTTAAACAAAATCTCCAATTATGTTTGACACGAACTACTCTTAAGCCAGTGTTTTCTGTTCTATATGTAAACAATCAATCTTTATAACCTAAACTCAGGACTCAACATGTATTGTTGATAAATCTCATTTCTTTGGTTTAAATTTACTGTTTCTACCAATAAATTATCTTTTTGAGTTGTTACTCTGCCATCAAATGTAATACCTACCTTGCCCTAATATAGTGACCATTCTGATAAGCCTATCTTATCTTTCAAAAGTCCAGATAGGAAGCTACATTTACTATTTGAAATATTCAACAAAACATAATCCTATGTTATTCAACACAATATATGCATTAACTGAGGCACACTACATCAAGGTAATTAGACCACACATTAATCCAGTACCATTAACTGAGAGGGCTGGCAAATGTTTTCTGTAAAGATCCAAGTAATAAATAGTTCAGGCTTTTTCAGCCAAAATCTCTGTCACCAAATATTCAGCTGTTATGTTGCAGCACAAAAGCTGCAACACATAACAAATAAACATGGTATTTCTCCAATAAACCTGTATGTACAAAATCAGGCACTAGGCTAGGTTTTGGCCTACAGACAATAGTTTGCTGACTCTTGGTTTAATCAAACTTTCCATCATTAAACTGAAATAGGTATTGAGGTCACTTCTACCTGTCTGGTTCACAGAAATATCCTAAAATTAATTTTCAAATACCTCATTAACTTCAGGCAACATTAGGTCAACAGGCTGCCATAAGTCATCAATGTAGTTACCAGATTAAAAAAGTAAAATTGATTTTGCTACAACTTACTTTTAGTGAACTTCTGCTGACTTCTATCGATCATTTCTATTTTCTATATGCACATAGCAACTCATTCTAGAATTCTGACTAATTTGTGCCTCAAATAAACTGAAATGTAAAATGTTTGACCTTCACCAGCTGGGGATACCTTTTAAATTCACCAATTATCTTGATATTCTTTTTATTATTGCTTGGTCTGCCTCATTTACATAAAGGACCTTAGGCTTCAATTTCTCTTATTATAGCTTTCATACTTTCCAGAAAGGAAAATGATTCTTCTTAATGTAGCACTCAGAATCAAAGTTACTTAATTCTACTTTCTACTAATATACACGCAATCATTAGTAGATTTAATATACACACAATTATTAGTATTTTATCATTCTACTGAATCATAAAACTGACCAGCAAAACAAGATATATATTATCCAACAGTTCATTTTTAGCAGAATCAGGTTTTTAGCAGATATGAGTAGCTGAAATACTTCATTACTGTTTGTCCTTGTGACAGTTTTAGAATTTTTATTATGAAAACATGGCCTATATTTTACTAAATAATACAACTGCATTGTAATACAGCTATGACACATTTAAACTTAGCCGAAACAGTTTTATCTTAAAATTCATATGAACTACATTCTTTATAAAATATATCAGCATCTATTTGTAGCAAAACAAAACATTTCTCTAAACTGTTCTTCTAAAACAGCCTGAAGAACAATTTGATGATATTTGGTCTACACCTAAGAACATGTTATAAAATACACGTTAGGAAGAATATCATTTTTTACCTCACGACAAAGAACTTTTATATCAATCATTCTATATTTATTTCAAATATTTATAAATTTGGGGGGGATTAGTGTCAGAAATATTCTTAAGACGTTATTTTAAAACATATTTCAACATAATTTTAATTTTTATTTAAAATATAACCCTAAATATCGACAAAGTGAGGCATAATAACAATGAGTGAGTATCTTAAACTAATAAAGAAAAACTCAAATAGTTCTCCTGTGCCTACATAGCTAATTCTTCAATAATAAAATAAAGCAAACAATAATATAAATAATATGTATTATAGGGTTTACTGGAGAATAATGTAGGATGCAGTGAAATTTTAAAAAGTATTTTTAAAATTAAATGCTAAAAATCAGTCTCTATCCTTAGATAAATCTAGGCATTTAATTTCTAGCAATTTTATATAAGCTAGTATAAGGTATAAAGGAGAAAGGTTAATTTTATGGATAGTGAAATTTTTACCACATTTGTAAAATAAACTAAAGGTTTTATCTTCAAAAAATATTTCTTCTCTATCATGACAACTTTCTAACATTCTAGCATTAAATATTAGTATCTTTGCTTTATAAAGAGATAGAATTGGGGCACAAGTATTTAAATACCTGTTTTCATATACGTCATGAGATGAATCTAAGTAATGAGTACAGTGTTTTAGACATAGAATGTTTTAATAAGCTCTTTTAAAAATGAACAAAAAAACTCCCAATGATTTTACAAAGAACAAACAAGCCAAAGCATAAATGACTTACTTAAAAAAGAAGAACGAAGTTTTTTCATAGATTCAGAATATAAGCTAGAAAGGCCGCACATGCAAGAAGTCACAATCAGCACACCTTAGTGAAGCAATGAAAAGCAGAAGGAAAAAAAAAGGAGACAAAAATACTAGAATGGTATGGTTGGGACAACAATCTCTGCTGAAGATATTACATGACAAAATGATCACATTCAAACAAAAATGGAGAAACAAAACTTTGAAAAGAAAAATTCAATCATCAAGCCAAAGTAATAGAAAGGTCTATATCCCCTCATTTTTCTTTTCCATGAACTGTAAAATTTGCAGTATTAGTTAATAATGTACTGAACACAACTGAAAAATGAATTGCAGAATGACTTTTAATTCAGAGCAGAGTGAGTTAGGAAGTGCAGACCAGAGCTTCTCGAATGGTGTTTCAATACACACTGGTATTCTGCAAATGAGTTAAGTATGCCCCAAATAGGGTTGCCCTCAATCTCTGGTCCAGCTGGGCAGGCCCTGGGGAAACTGGGTATCACCAGGCCAGTTATAACTGGAAGCCTCATTAGTGTACCCTGTGTGCCATATATCAAACGCCATTTTTTTGTGTGTGTCATGAAATAAAAAAAGGGCAAGAAGTACTGGTATATATAGCTAAGTATACATGTATACCTTGAGGTATTATGGTAGAACATTTAAAATTACGACTAATTACCTAGCAAACATAAAAGAACTCTATAAAGAGAATTCTCAATGGCTGTAGGCTTACATTTAATCAAAGCTATCTGAGAATGCTATATTTTCAAAGAACTAAAATTTACTTTTGCATTTTCCTTTTTTTCCCACATGGGAATGATTCCTTTGAATTAAATAGTTTAAATAATAAATCATTCGTCTTACAAAAACCAAACAATGAAAAGGAACAAAATCTCTGAAAGTAACTTTTTTATATAATAATGATACAAATATTCCTTTCGTTATATATCAGCTGAGAAGTTTGATCCTGTGGTTCTTTCTCAATGTGCAATAAAATCCTATAATATTAAAAAGAAAAGCAGGCCGGGTGTGGTGCCTCACACCTGTAATCCCAGCACTTTGGGAGGCTGAGGCAGGTGATCGCTTGAGCCCAGGAGTTTGAGATCAGCCTGGGCAACATGACAAAATCCCATCTCTACAAAAAATACAAAAAATCAGCTGGGCTTTGTGGCATGTGCCTGTGGTCCCAGCTACTCAGAGGGCTGAGGTGGGAGGATCACCTGGGCCCAGGAGGTCAAGGCTGCGATGAAGGCACTACTGCACACCAGTCTGGGTGACAGAGTGAGACCCTGTCTCAAAAAAAAAAAAAAAAACAAACAAAAACCACAACTATAGAAAACATGGCACAAGTATACATATGTAACAAACCTGCACGTTATGCACATGTACCCTACAACTTAAAGTATAATAATAATAAATAAATTAAAAAAAAAAAAAAAAAAAAGAAGAAGAAAACAAAAATAAAAAATAAGACTCATGCCTTTTGCTAGTTTTTGGAAGTTTATATATACAGACTAAATCAGGCAAGCTATTTACCTAACTGAAATACTTATATTCACAGAAGTAAGTCAGCATTTATAGAAATCCTAAAGCTCAGGATTTTCTTCTTTTTACCTCCTGAAGGTTGTCGAGATTTACGAGGAGATCGGGGTTCTCTCCGGTAGGGATCATTAGAGCCATATAATTCAATAGTGCCCAGGTTGAGCAGCACTGCTTTCTGGAGGTAGTCAACCATAGCAATGCCATTGCAGTTGCCAAAAACCACCCTGCAAATAGGAAAATAACAAACATTTTAGCACAATCAAATAATTCCAAGAAAATGTACTACAGTCTACAAGGCTGAAGAAAGAAGCATGGTGGGTCCTTCAGAAAATTCTTTGAAACAAAGGATAACTACAGGAACTGAAATACAGGTTACATGTGCCTTCTCATGGAACTGTTTAGATCTTCTGCAGACATTAATTATTTAATATCACTAAATCAATCAACTGTATTATTTATAAAAATATTTGGCATAGGAGTTGAAACTTGATCAGAGATAGAAATCTCTCACACCTCGCAATGCAACATCTATTTTTCTACCTTGGGGGCATTTTGAGCTCTTCACGGGTGGGAGACATTCCCTTGTACTAGGCAAGTAGGAGATTAGACATTGGGGTAAGTTTTGGTAATCATTCAAGTAAAGAATAAAAAGTAGAAAGTATACATCTTGGAGGCCTCCCTTTGGGGTGTTCTAAATATCTTCTCAATTATGAGTCAGGAACTATGAATAAAGGAAATTTATTCTTTTAAGATATTTTAAGCCAGGAATGGAAAACTGATATGTATAGAGGGCTATATAAGTAAGTAAAAGAGGACATGTAAGCTCACGGTTACTTAAGAGGGTATGGCACATCTAATGAAAAGCTTCAACTCAGTTCCAGCTGAAGCTGCCATGTAGAAACATGGACACGGCCACATAATCAGATTTTTAAGTTGGAGCTCTAAGTATGGATTTATATAGTCTTGGTAACTAATTAAAATTCTAAAAATACACAGAAATGGCCAAACAAAATACAACTGTAAGCCTAGTGAGGCCTGTAATTCATTGATTTGCACCTTCCTATTGGTTCTTTTTCTCATTTCCTATGTTTTTTAATGGTTGTGGACAATAAAATATTTAAAATAGGAAAGTTTGTGCTCTTACATTGTATGGCAGCAAATAAAATATATGAAAGAAGACTATCTCAGACTGTAGCCAGTGTTAGTTTGATGTATAGTTGTCCCTTGGTTTCTTCAGAAGCTTGGTTCCAGGACCCCCACAGATACTAAAATCTGCGGATGTTCAAGTCCTCAATACAAAATGGCAAAGAGTTTGCATGTAACTAACATACAGTCTCCTATATACTTTAAATCATCTTGAGATTATTTACATATACCTAATACAATGGAAATGCTATATAAATAATTTTTATACTGTATTTTAATTTTTTTAATTGTTGTATTTTTTTGTTATATTTTCTGAATATTTTTCATCTGCAGTTGGTTGAATCCATGGAAGAAACAGGTGGATACAGAGGGCTAACTGTACAGCTGCAAGAGACAGAGTAGGTGGTGGGAGCTACTGGCAAGAAAAAAAATGAATGAGTCCCTAGGGCTAGCATCAAGCAAGGAGACAATGAGCTACACATGATAAATAGCTCCGGGACTGAACAGTCAGGAAGCAGTTGCTTACACTGCAGTGTTGACTTCTGAAACAAGGAAATAACAAATGCTTTACAAGTCTATCATATTGTAATAAAAGTATGTATAACTAACACTATATGGCTGAAGGCATGAATTGATAAATAAAACAAGTATACTGTAGTATAGGTGAATATTAATTATCAGGCCTTTACAATTTACACAAGTTAATTGAAAGTAGAAAGAAAAATTACACAACTACAGTTCAACAGTTACAAAAATCAGTTTTATAACACAGTCTTCTGGGTTCATGTTGTTAGATTTCCATTACAGTAACTATTAATAAGAAAATTATTTCTGGGGGTATATCTAGGAGAGGATATACTGACTTTAAAACTTCATCGCAAATAATTTATTGGTCCATGAGGCATTTAACTTTACATCAGGAAGTACTGCATGCATACCCGAAGTAAGTTATTCAGAATGAAATTATGTTCCAAATAAACAGTGAATTTGGTCTGAAATTAAAGTTATAGAATGCCATTTTAGGTGACGATATAACAAAGACCATCCTTTCTATTTTTAAAAACAAAATGATGTATGGAATACTATGAAGAGACTTAGAAAAAAAATAACTTATACTTACAGTCCATAGGAAGAGTTGACTGCCAGGCTGGTTATTTGTTGTGGTGGTTCTCCACTCACCCAAACCAACTGAATAACCAGTTCTGTCTGATAACCTGGAGACTGTTTAAGTGGTGAGTTTTTAACTCTAAAATAAAAGAAAACATGTTATCTTTCAACCCATTTTCAACTATTGTCCTATATAATTATAAACATCTTTTTATATTAAACGATACTAGATATTTAAATATACAAAAATCAGAATCCTGTTATCTAGAAGCATTTAATCTATGCTTGGAGGGACTAAGTATGTAATTAACAAAAATAATATGCAAACTCTGCATATAAAGTGGGGGAGGACAGTAGGGGTGAAGGAAAAGAAAAGAAGTGAGGAGGAAGAAGAGGGCTTAGAAAGAAGGCAGGAAGGGCTGGGGAGAAAGATGAAGAGAAGCGGCAGCCCAAGGATTAAGAAGAGAAAAAAAATCAAGTTAGAAAAAATGTAAGTTAGAAAAGCAGTTTTAAAAACAGCTGGGCGCAGTGGCTCACACCTGTAATCCCAACACTTTGGGAAGCCTAGAAGGGCAGATCACCTGAGGTCAGGAGTTTAAGACCATCCTGGCCAACATGGTGAGACTCTGTCTCTACTAAAAATACAAAAATTAGTCTGGCGTGGTGGCGTGCGCCTGTAGTCCCAGCTACTCTGGAGGCTGAGGCAGGAGAATCACTTGAACCCAGGAGGCGGAAGTTGCAGTGAGCCGAGATCGTGCCATGGCACTCCAGCCTGAGCAACAAGAGCGAAACTCTTGTCTCAAAAAACAAAACAAAACAAAAACACAAAACTTAAAAACATGATGTAACAAAATGAAAATTGTCCAAAAACAAGTTAAAAAATGAGTTAAAACAAATATGAGCAATTTATCTGTGTGTGTGCCTACTTTCACCATAAAATAAATCTACCTTGACTTTGAGGTGACAGTATTTTTGATCGCAGAGACTCTTTTTAAATAATTACTGAATAATGCTACAAAAAATGCTCTTGCAGAATATTCGCAGACAGAAAACCCAAGTTCAAGGATTGGTAAGTGTTAAGTTTGGCTACAGTGGTAGGAGTGTGTAGTAAAAATGAGAAGATAGCAATACAGGCCAGGGCCAGACTTTAGAGGGTCTTCAAGTCCTGTCCACAAAGGTTTGATGTTGGTAGAAAGAACTCTCAGCAAGCTGGACTTTGAGTACTGATTTTGTTACTCACCAGCTGTCTTTTCACCTAGAAAGTGGGACTATTACTACCTAGTCACAATATGAGGAAACTCTGAATGCCTATGAAAAGTGCTTTGTAGATGGTCACATTAGACAAAGGTAATATATTTTCATTATTAAAGAATTAAAAGACAGGCCAGGTGCAGTGAGTGGCTCACACCTATAATCAGAGCACTTTGGGAGGCTAAGGTGAGCGGATCACTTAAAGTCAAGAGTTCGAGACCAGCCTGGCCAACATGGCAAAACCCCATCTCTACTAAAAATACAAAAATTACCCGGGTGTGGTGGCGAGCACCTGTAGTCCCAGCTACTCAGAAGGCTGAGGCAGGAGAATCGCCTGAACCTGGGAGGCGGAGGTTGCAGTGGGCTGAGATCGCACCACTGTACTCCAGCCTGGGCAACAGAGCGAGATCTCCGTCTCAAAAAAGAAAAAAAAAAGAATTAAAAGCCAATGAAGGTTGATAAGAAATATTTGGGGAAGATTAATTTGGTGAATATAGGTAAGATGAAGTAGAATAGGGACACCAATTGGGAAGTTCCTGTGATTCTGATGTGAAACAAGAAAAAGGCAGATTGAAACACATTAATGGAGTAAGAATAAACTAGGCTTTACATTTCAGGAAGGCAGAAACCTTGCAGCTATTAATACTTATAACACTGGCACAAAGGAGGTACTCAATATTTACTGAATGAATGAATGAGTTGGAGGTTGAGTAGAGGTAGGGTAGAGGAAGAAGACACAGAGAATCTACAATCAGACAGAAGGGAGGGAGGGAGGAATAAAGAGGTAGTTTTAGAAGACTATGGGGTTAAGTTTGAGATGATGGTAGAGAACTACTAGCGAAACTAATCAGCAGGTAGTCAAATCTATTCCCAAACCTCATGAATAGTTAAGTCCATGCTGAACTACACTTGTCATTAGGATTTTAGAAATGAAGAGTTAAAGAGGGGCTTAAAAGAGTCTGAGAGCTTCTGAAACAATACCTGCTATACTTGTTCCAGAAAACTTCAACTGTACTTGAAAGACACATTTTTTAAAAATGTGAACAATTTTATTTTTGTGTGACTGCTTTTATTGTAAAAAAACTCTACTATGACTTTAAGTTAAAAACATTTTTGATTGCACAAACTCTTTGCCTAGTAATTGCTACAGCAAAACACATGCAAAGCCTGGTTACTTCAGCAATTCTTAAGGCTTCTGCCTTGAAATGACAGTGTGTGAAAGCAGGAAGACTACTCAATGTTGAATTTCCTGCCACCAAACTCAGAGGTAAGAACCCTTCTGAATCATTCAGTTGGTATTGCTAATGAGGAAGACCGTGGCACCTGATGTTTTGATGACATACATGCTAGGAAACAGCAAAAGTTGTTCAGACTTCAGGGTAAATGTGAATCACTCAGGGCACTGCTTACACGAATTGAGCTATAGTTCACTTCTGGCTGGTCAAGGTTTGCAAGGCAATGCATTCAGAACTGTAGACTGGCTGAGGCAAAATTTCTAAATTATTCTCAGGGAAATACCCACTAATCAGCTATAGCTCTCCATCTCAAGTGACAGAATAACAACTGAGGCATTTCATTTCTTCCCAGAGTCAGCCTTAACACAGGAGTAGACTGAAGGGTCTGAGTGGTCTATCTTCTCTTTCTACGAATTAGGTATAGAAGGTAAGGGTCAAGGAAGTGTCCTCCCTCCCTCTGGCATATTAAATGTGCATAACAAATTCTCAAGAGCAGAACCAGGCATCCCAGGGATAATTCTAGAAGTGCATATATGGGCACATTGAAGATTTAAGTGACTAGGACACACAGAACTCATACAATTCTTACTTTAATCAGTATAAGGAAACAAAAAATGTTCTTAAGTAGAAATAAAAAGGCAGCCAAACATGATGCAAAATGGTAAAGGATGAAAAACCTAAGCCAAGAAATGAAAGCAGGTAAGTTACATTTTAAAAATATGAAATGGGAAGACGGTACTATGTTTTATTCTAAACGGTTATGTTATCATTTTAATGTTTTTAATATATTCAAGTTAATTTGTTTGCTTTTTAAGGAAAAAGTTTTATAAAAAGCTGCATAATTTGTACAAATGTATTTTAAACGTTAAAGTGATGGTAGAGGCTCACAGTTTCAAAATGATGGTTTGAGCAAGTACCTTGCAAAGGGACAATAAAAACGCTTCAAAAACATAAAATTTAATTGCTAAAAGAAACAAGTCAAACAGTTGCCTTTTCTTCTTTACCTTTCTTTTTTTTAAGAGGCAGAATCTCACTCTGTCACTCTGGCTGGAGTGCAGTGGCATGATCATAGCTCACTGTGGCCTTGAACTCCTGGGCTCAGGCAATCCTCCCACCTCAGCCTACAGGTGATGGCGCCATGATGGCTAATTTTTAAAAAACTTTGTTGCAGAGGTAGTGTCTTACTATGTTATCCAGACTGGTCTTGAACTCCTGGTCTCAATGAATCCCCCTCCTTGGTCTTAAACAGCTGCTTTTAAAATGTTTCTTCAAATAAACCAATTTTGTACAAAGGCATTTTGTATAAAAAAGGCCTCAATATTAATTATATTTTAACATCAATTTTTGTTATACTTCTCACTTTAAGAAACTGGCCTTCAGGACCGTGGACTAAAACAATGTGAAATTAATACATACCCACACTTATTTGAAGACAATTAAAAGAAAAAAATGAGGTATAACTTGTTTGTGATTTTTAAAAAATCACTTATACAGATTTTAGACAAAAATGTCCAAAACTTGTACTTTCTATCTTTCACTAGCTTATACAATATTCTACTAAAAGACTAGTTTTCCCTCTCATGACTTTGTCTCCAAAAATTGGTCCTTTAGCAATGTAATACTAGAGAATTATTACTACCAATGAATTAATTTTAAGATAACGGCTGAAGAAAAGGAAATAGTTATCACGCAATCCCTACGTTTACAATCTTCCCACGCGTTCCTGTTCTTGAGTTTTCTCTAAAATCCAGAAAAAGGATCAAAATAACCGTAACTGTATCAATAGAGCCATTATTTTATGATTTTTCTAGTATGATTTGTTTATATTTCTAATTTTAAAAATCAATATTTAAAATTTTAAGTAATGTTGTAATTTAAACGTATAACTTGATGTAACAATATATAACATTATCTATTAAAGTTAGTAACGATTTGTATTCGTGTGACCAGCAAAACCGCCCCCTACCGCCGCCAAAACCAAAAATCAGGCACATGTGCACACGTGCACACCCACACACACATATATATACACACACACACTCAAATTATCAGGACTGCTTCTCCACATCTTGTGTATCTTCTTGAGTGTCAGCGGAACACCTGGGCTTCTCTCTACCCTCTTTCTAACTGTATCCCAGGAATGGTAGAGTCCCTACGTAGCTGGTAAATATGGAAATAATTAATGAAGCCCTCTCATTTCCCCCTCAATCTGTGTTCATTTGGGAGCAAGTCTGCCCAGGGGGTGTATTTTCTTTTCTGCTCCTGCAAAAGCAGTGTTCTTAATACTGCCATGGCGGGGAGGATAAGGCTATCTTTGTATACAGGTCAGTCGGTACCAGGAAAACTACCAGGCTCTTGTGCTAGTTGGCATCTTTTACCTTTATCAATAATTAAGGTGATATTTTTAGCCACCATCTGAAATTATTTTATTTCTTAATGTGTTAAGAATACAGATGGGGGCCAGACACAGTGGCTAACATCTATAATCCCAGCACTTTGGGAGGCCGAGGCAGGCAGATTACCTCCAAGGCTGAGGCAGGCAGATTACCCTTTGGGAGGCCGAGGCAGGCAGCCTGGGTAACATGCTGAAACCCCATCTCTACAAAAAAACCACAAACTTAATTGGGCACGGTGGTGTGTGCTTGTAGTCCCAGCTACATGGGAGGCTGAGTTGGGAGGACCGATTGAGCCCAGGAGGTCGTGGCTGAAGTGAGCTGCGATCACGCTACTGTACTCCAGCGTGGGCAACAGAGTGACACCCTGTCTCTTAAAAAAAAAAAAAAAGATGAATCCAGATAGGTAAAGAGAAGTATAATTACTGGGCTCCTTCGTAGACTCTAATAAGCAATTACAGGTGACAGGACTCTGGCTGAATCTCCTATGTGTGTCTTTAAAGTCTGAACTGCTTCAAAGTTCCATCCATTTCACAAAACATACTGACAGGGCAGTTTACCTCTATCTGATAACAAATGCTACTTCCAAAAAGAACTGTCCCTTAAAACATTAACAGTCTCAAGATAAAATGAATTTATAAAGTTTTATTATACATGAGGTTAGTTGTTATAAAGTTTTATTTGTGCACAAAAAACCAAAATAGAAGAAAAATTATTAAAGTAACTCAAAACAATGTAATTGCCTTATACATCACTTGTCATGTGCTCAAAGGTCTAAAGGCAGCTGTCATGTTATATTTTACTATTCATCTAGTGTTTTAATATTAGTGGTAATTTCAATACTGCAATTTTGGACTTACTTTTGTTAACAGATAAATAATATTAAATGGAATAATTCCAGGCTAATCAAATTATAGGAGAAGAGTGATTTGGGTAAGAGATTTAAAGTTGTTTATTTACATTATATAGTAATGTAAAAACTCAATGAAAAATAAAAGAGTTTTAATGACTGTTTTTAAAAAATAATCCCCCCCCCCCCGCTTTTTTTTTTAGCTCTCGTCACTGGGTGGTCTACTGTAACAATACAGTGCTTATTAAAAATAATGTTACAAACATTTCTAAAGATCACATTTTGGTCTGTTATCCTGTGAGGGCAAGAAGTATTTAAAGCAAGTCTAGAACATCTTGACAGAAATTAAGGATGGTCACAAAAGTTCTGAGGTGGTGTTAAGAAGACACAAACACCAACAAAGAAGCTCCCTCCAGAAAACTGTGAAAAAATCGTGTTAAGTTGATAAAATTCAGTAAGTTAAAACAAATTGCCTATAAAAAATACCTAGAGTTCCACAATAATATTCAAAAGGAAAAAAAAAATCATCAAATCACAGTCATTAGTTATTTTAGGATTCAGAACAAACTGTTAAGATGTTATTGTGGTATATCCTAGGATTGGCAAAGTGTATCCATACACAAAAGATAACACTTAATGCCAACAACAGAAAGGACTCTCCTCACATAAATCATTAATGGATTAGCTAATGAGCCTCTCTGGCTGCTGGGACTAACCATCAGCTTAAAACGAATTCCTATATGAAGTGACATTCTATTAAATAATTACAAAAGATTAATAGTGTGCCATGACATTCCAGCACAAGTATGAAAAGTCCTCCCAAACAAGAAAGATGGCCATAGCATAATCTCAGGTCCATGAACAATAAAGAAAACTCATAATTGCAGAACTAAGTCACTATTACCTTTAAAATGGATTTGGGTACTACTGAACTCTGCATTTTGGTTTGCTGGTTTTCACAGTTGCTGCTGGTTGCTGCCTTAACTATTATCCTTGCTCCTTCAGACAGTAAAAAAACTAGAAAAAAGGCCTTTCTAAGAACAGAGGACAAAGACTCGACTCGCCTATTATGCCTACCTTTAACTTTAACCTAGAAAGCCAAGGTAAGAGGTCTTGTCACTCTGGTCCAAACAGTACTGCTTCTCCTGTCAGTAGTACTTCCTCTGACCTATCTTGTCATGAGAAAGCAGTGCATTGATGGTGTTTTTTCTTTTGGTAGGAAAAGAACTTAATGTTTTATAGTGCTGGATCTCTGGCCACAAGCCTAAGAACACTTGGAGGCCTAAGAAATTATGAAGTACAAATTAAATAAATTATTCTAATTCTATTGAAGATAACGTATATTTAGATGTAATTGTTATTTTGTTAAAATGTCACTTCAGTAGTTGAAAACACTGCTTCAGAAGTATAGAAATGTTGCAAAAAAATGCCCCAAAGACAAACTGTACTATGTATGTTATAAAAATTAAATTTAACAAAGGGCTTGGAAAAAAACATTAAAATCAGAAACAAGGGCATTAACGGAACATTTACAATTTTAAGTGTAAAGTAGTACTGAAGAAGTAATAGAGGGGAAAAGTGTAGAATTCTGTATTCTCAAGTCTCATTCTAGTTAAACATGTGCTAGAACTACAGTTATAAGTGTGTATATTTTAGTACATGTATGAGACAGAGAGGGAGGAGAGAAAGAAAAACTTGATACCTTTCTGAGAAATGTAGCTGCTTAACCTCAATGGGTATATACTGTTTGGATCAGAGGTTCTTATCCTTGGCACTACTGATGTTTGGAGCTGGGTAATTCTTTGTTGTGTGCACTGCCTTGTCCATTGTAGAATATTTAACATCATCCCTCACCTCTACCCACTAAATGTCAATAGCATCTCCCTTCCTCCTGTTGTGTCTACTAAAAATGTCTCCAAATGTCCCCTAGGGAGCAAAATCATACACAAATGAGAGCCACTGGCTTAGAATGCATAACCTTAAATTTTCGTAAACATATAAATAATTTTCTAAAAATCTGTAGTTTTAAAATGACTGCAATATAAAAAAATCCATCCATTTTATCTTTGGTGTGAGTGCATTATTCATTACACAGACATTCTTCCCAGCAATTATTCAACTATCCACCAGTAGAAGAGACTCAAGTAGATTAAAGTAAAACAGTGCAAAGCCTGGTCCTTTTAATAAATGCAAATTATTTCTCTTACTTACCACCCTCTCTACCTTGAACCTAGTACACTCTGGCTTTTGTCCTCCACCTATCTACTGAATCTCTCTGAGTGCTACCTGAACCACCTTTCAGTCATTATCCTAATTGAATTCTTCGTAAATACACTATTAATCACATAGTCTTCATGTAAGTTTTCAATGATTTTAATTCCTTACTCATTGTTTTATTTCTCTGCCTATATCATTTAAACATTTTAACCACTCAGTAACAAAAATTGGACAGAAAAAATAAAACTTTATCCAATTTATCCCTGTATAAAGTAAGATGTATTTAAATTTAGGATGCAACAATAAAAGGTTTTAAAAAAGATACAGTGGTGCTAGTGAAGATTCAGAAAAAGGTAAGACAATGATTAGAAAACAACTGAGTCTTTAAAGACTTAAAAAAACAATTTTCAGTCATAGAAAGCAGTCAGAACATAAATCCAAGCTACATATAAATCAAGACTAAAAACATTGATGGGTTTAGAAGACTGAGTGATAAATAGAAGTTAGATCCTTGCTGCTTTACGAGAATGTTTGGAGATTAAACATTAATAATTTAAGGATGCAATCATATTCCTCTTGATGTCATAGAAAAATGAGTTGGACTAACCATAGCAAAACACAGGAAGAACTATTCTTATGCCATTTTGCTCCATCAAAAGAAAATGTCACCATAGCTCTACTAATGCTTACAATTTATATAAATTAAAAGATAATATCCAAAACTCCTCTGTAGTTTTTTATAACTCACTTTAAACAAGGTACATTATCACGAAGCCCATCAGATGAACTGCTACTGGTAGACGGATGAGATTGAGGAGGAATGGGCTGAGGGTTGGACCCTCCCACGGGTGTTGGCAAAGGTGGGGGCTGCTCACCCTCTGGAGTTTCCACATCATTTATCTCATACAATAATCGAACTTCGAGCATCTGTTGTAAAAGTAAGGTAGTTTACTTACTCCTAATAATTATTGCTCTTTTTATTACAATTTATATGCACACACATAAACTTCAGTGGCAAGAAGATTTTTAAAGGCAAAAATTTAGCAAGATTTCAAAAAGTAAGGATTTAGCAAGAAAGAAAATGTTCTTGACTCGGAGTACACACACAAACGTGCATTATGATTTTAGAATTTATGGTACTTGTGTTAATATCAAATTAGAGTATACTCATATTCGTATTAGCTTTCCTTAAAGGAAACATACACTATACTTAAGGATTTAAATAATCAGTGAAAATATATGCAATAATGCTATTTTTTACAAAAGAGAGATAATAATGTAAATACTAAGGTGTTTTCAAAAGTTCTGTACAAAACTGCAAAAAGTCTTCCAAATCGGCCAGGCGTGGTGGCTCAAGCCTGTAATCCCAGCACTTTGGGAGGCCGAGACGGGCGGATCACGAGGTCAGGAGATCGAGACCATCCTGGCTAACAGGGTGAAACCCCGTCTCTACTAAAAATACAAAAAAACTAGCCGGGTGAGGTGGCGGGCGCCTGTAGTCCCAGCTACTCGGGAGGCTGAGGCAGGAGAATGGCATGAACCCGGGAGGCGGAGCTTGCAGTGAGCCAAGATCGCGCCACTGCACTCCAGTCTGGGCGACAGAGCGAGACTCTGTCTCAAAAAAAAAAAAAAAAAAAAAAAAAAAAAGTCTTCCAAATCATCTACAAATTAAAAAATGTCAGACACTTGACCATGAAAATAACTAAGACATTATTACCGGAATGACTTCTGTGATTACTTCCTGCTTGCTGAATCTATAAATAATGACATGAGCTGAAACTCCAGCTATGCACAGCATTCTACTTTCTGGACACCAGGAGATGATCTGAATGGCATATGGATCTTCATCTACAATGTCTGTGTTTGGCCTGTCATCTTTATTTCTTGACTTTTCAAATACTTTAGATGTCTTTAGTTTATATAATACTTGTAGGGTTACTGGAAAAAAGATAATATATGTTAAACATTTTAACACAAAAAGATCAAACATAAGGTAACATTTAATCACTCATACTATGTATGGAAAATGGTCTATATTTATCTACACCATATTTTCATTTCCCAATCTACGTTGGTCTATTTTACATTTAGATAATATATTCTTTGTACTCATTGACCAAACAAGGGTATGCTCATTGTATTCATGAAGAAAAATCTATTATCACAATGGATTTTAGGTAACCTTAAAAAAATGAGTAATAAAAACAATTTGGAAAAACAGTGTGTAAATACTTGAAAATAATAAACAATATGGTTTGCTTCCTAAAATGATTTTCTAGATATATTCTCTAAAAAAGATACAGTACCAATATAATTAAACATTCCTACATGAGGAAACACAACATATCCTGAGTTAACTGGATTCCACCTGAAGGCTTGCCATGTGTGTTTTGCAAACATTAATCATTAAAGGCATTATTTTCTTTTTTGCTACTATGTAACCACCAGATTTATTTCACAAGGACAACATGAACCCTGGTGATACAAGTATAGAGTCAGGCATTAAAAGTGTTCCAGAAATTTCTGTTGATTTGGAACACATTCCCACTTCCCCTAACTCTGACTTAGGAAGAGAGTTTGAAGAAATTTTGAAAAAAGAAAAAAAAATTGAATACTTGTGTTGCCTATTATTCTTGATTTACTAAGACTATCTTTATTAAAAATTTTAAACTCATGTATTTAATAAATCAAGCATTAAATTTATAACCTCTAAATTTCAAATTATTGGTTATGCAATTATTATAAAACAGGATGTATAAAAGCAGTGATTGTGTAACATGTAACAAATAATGAATATTAAAAATACTTACTTGCAGAAGCATCCCAGAATTTAACTGAACCATCAGCATGCCTAAGAAAAGCAATGTTAAGAATGTGATGAATAAAATTAGTTTTTCCTTCTTTAAATGGATACTGCTATTAAAAAGTCACCAAAATGAGTAAAAAGGTAAAAAAAAAAAAAAATCAGGGTAAACTGGCAGGTTCTTAAGAATAACTTATTTCTTATTATATTACAACATAAAGGAAAACTCTACCTGCCTAATAAGTTAAATTTCATGCAGTCTTAATTATATTTGGCTATTAAAGATTTACTTGGTGAAGACAGACTTTTACTTACCCTGTAATAATTATTTCTGGGTAACTTTGAGCACCCAAGCCCCAATTACCTCCATTGATGGGCCATTCCTATAAAAAAAGATCACTGTATAAAGCAACTTGCAAGCATACTATATACCTTCATATGTGTGTGTGTGTGTGCAGGTGTGTATAAATAATCCAGTGAAAAACATATTTTGCTCACAAAAATAATTTTTAATATATTTTTTATAGAAAAGGTATCAATGTTATTAAATACTACAAGGTGATAAATATAGAATAAATACGAAATATAACACTACATACTGAAGCTCATGTTCAATACCTTTTTGCTGTAACCTTGACGTTTCTGTCTAGCTCCAACAGAATAAAGTGCAGGAATAAGGTCCACAGGACAATCAGCAAAATATTCGCAACATGTAACAGGGGACTCATGTATACTCAAAGGGTAGGGATTTTCAAATATAGGATATCTTTAACAACAGGAAAAAGAAAAGTATTTATTAATTTAATGAATTATACCATACGATTAATACAACAATAAAAACTTTTAAAAATGTACATACTATCAGAGATTAAATTGATTTAATTTTTGTAAATATATTTAAAAATGGAAGTCTTTTATAATGAAAGTTGCTCAATTAGAATAGTAAACAAAGACTCTAGTTGCAACTACATACCATATGCCATACACTACACTAAGTGCTTTAAATATCTATATCTCATTTACTTCTCGCAACAGACTTATGATGTAGGCATTTTACTGAAGAACAAAGGCTTACAGAGAATAATGTGTCAAAGGCATGCCTGCTAGCAAATGGTGGAATAACACATACCTCATCCTTATGTCAGCAGAGCTAACAAATTTTCAATTATTTTTCTCTCCATAAATATGATACCTAGTCCAATATTTAATTCAGAATATTTTCTTGTTTTGTTAATAATCTATATTAAAATTCTACCTTAAATGTTTTCTAGATATGAAGTTTTTTTATTAAATGAAGCAAAATATGCTTTTAAAAATCATGAAGGTAAAGTAGAATCCTATCTAAATATAAAATGATGTTTCTTTTCTCATTCTAAAGTCCTTAGAATGAGAATAGTCTGGAAAACCAGCAACTGGCTAAAAAATTTAAAAAGGGCAAAGTGGCTAATTTGCAAAAATTAGATCAGTCTACTCCTGACAATTTTTTAAAACAGAAGAGAGAAATTTCCAAAAAGTCCTTTATAGACTGCAAAATTAACCCAACTATCAGCACTCCCACCTCCAGGACCAAACACAAACAACATGCATTCATAAAACGACAAAACGGCAAGCAACTTTCTTCTCTTTATAACACAGATTATTTCCTTAGCTCAGTGATTCCATTATTACCATACATTTAACTGATACTTTTGCTAAATAAAATGCCTAGTCACAGGTTACTTGCATAGTATTTTCTTTGACTTAAATGTATCTCAGTACAGACCACATGTGAAAAGTCTCAATTATTTGAAAAACTTGCCTAAGGGAAAAAAATAAAAGAAAATCATATTAAGAATAAGTTATTCTAGGACTATTATATAGAAATAATATTTTCAAATTATCTTATTATTTTGAAAAGACCTCTCACAACTGATTAGTACAAGTAGCAGGTACAAAACTAAATTTAGAACTGCCTAAACATCAGGTAAATGATACTGTTCACCTACTTCAGGGTCGTCCGACCTCAGTACTATTCACATTTTGGACCAGATAATGTTTTACTGTGGGGAACTGTCCTTTGCACTGTGCATATTTTGCAGCATCTCTGTCTTCTACCCACTAGATGCCAGTAGCAACACCCTCGAACACACTGAAAAGGTTTCCACAGACATCACCATATATTCTCCGAGCGGGAGGAGGGCGGGGCCAGGGGCGGGGGATGCAAATATCACCCTTGATTGAGAAACACTGAAATACTGAATGGGTAAACTCAATTAAAACCATACTTAATGATTATTTCTCCAAAGATAAAAAAATATATATAATGTGTTTCCATTCAAATAATTTGTAAGTAAACATTATCATCTACGATCCAAAAAGCAGAATATGGCAAATACCATGAAAAATTACAAAGAACCTATGGTGGGAAGTTACGGACCAGATATAAAACATCTGGTAAACAGAGCATAGGAAAAGCCTGAAAAAGATAAGAAGGCTGACTCTGAAAGTTATGTAGATTTTTAATGGCAGTGAAACAACTAGAGTGTTTCAGGTATTGGGAATTACACAGAAGAAGACATGGAAATGTGATGTCTGTTGAACACATAGTTCTGTCTTCGTAAGGAATAAGACACTTGTGAGAAGACAGTGGGAGATCAGGTTGGAAAGAAACCCTGAATTCATAACGTTTGCAGTAGCAGGTGTTTTTAAATTAAAAAACAATACTGAACCATGGTTTAAAGAGGATAGTACAAGATTGGAGCTGTGTGTAAAATCAATCTGGCAAAAGCATGCAAAAACATTGCAATTGAGAGTGAGTACAGTGAGAGAGGTAGAAAGACTAAAATAGCTTATTTTGGAGGTAAATAGCGATGGGATTAATTTTCACAGGCTGATTTTGTGTGGCCCTAGGATATCTTAAGTGTCAGGTTGAATCACATGAAATTTCAGAAATAGAACAAATTTTTACCTAAAAATGAAAATTTTATGAGATTCAACAAAATAGAGAAATTTGAGTAAGTACACGTATGAGTTTGGAGCTCTCAAGAGGTCAAGGTTATGGATATAAATGTAGAGTTTTCAAAGAAATGAAATAGCTAATGCTATGATAAAAAGTGTCTTTTTTCAACCACATACTGATAGAATCGCTCACCAAATTTTATTTCTTACCCATTTTGTGCAAGGTCTATAAGTACTAAATCCTTTTCTAGAAGAACAACCACAGCATATGGTTCTTGAAAATCTGGAATTGGACAACAATGCATGAATTATAGTTTTAAAAATGCCAGTGGACAGCAAATTAGATAAATATTTCTTGCTTGATTTTATTTAGTTTCATTCTCTTGAGTATTTAAGATTCTGATCCTATGATACTTCATGTATGTTATTGAAGACTAGTAAGTTTTATGAGATAATCTATTTAATGACCCTTTCAAAATTATTTTACTTTTGTAAAAATGAGTAAGATAGAAATTTCTATGGCATTGCAAATTTCAAAGCTGGACATGGACAACAAAACTAAAATGTAAATCTGAATACACGTAAGAATAAATATCATTATTTAATCTCATAGGAACCCAAAAGAGTTCTACTATAATGCTATAATATCTTTCTTGGACGTTTCATATGTGCCTGTGAACTGTAAAATACATTACATCTTTACACCTCAATGACTTTCAACTGAAGTAAACAAAGGTCCAGATTTAAATTCTTCTTGAATTATATGCACTAGCTGTGATGGTTAATTTTATGTGTCAACTTGTCTATAATATGGTGCCCCCAGCTGTTTAGTCAAATACCAGTCTAGATATTGCTGTGAAAAAATATATATATATTTATATATTTAGCTGTGATTAGCATTTAAATCAGTAGATTCTGAGTCAAGCAAATTACCCTCTGAACGAATAGGCCTCATCCAGTCAGATTAAGGTCTTAAAAGCACAAATTGAGGTTTCCTGAAAAAAAGGCAGTTGTGCCTCAAGATTGCAACATAGAAACCATGTCTGAAATTTCAATCTATAGATTTCAGACTCAAGATTGCAACATGAATACTTTCCTGAATTTCCAGCCTGTTAGCCTGCTCTACAGGTTTCAGACTAGCCAGTCCCCACAATAGTGTGAGCCAATTTCTTAAAACCAATCAATCAATCAAGCAATCGATCAATCAATCAATCAATCAGTCTCTCTCCTATTAGTGTCTGCTTCTATGGAGAATCCTTACTAATGCATTACTATCTTAACAGAATTTTAAAATGTTTTTTAATATGAATAGCGTTTTTTTATTCTCCAAAACAGATTTATTAAACAAACTTCTGAAATAAAATTTGTAGATTATGAATGCAGTAGCTCTTCTCCAGAAGAATTAGCACAATAGGATGAGCAGTTTTATCTAAACAACATAGGTTTTTTTTTTTTAAATATCAGCTCTCTATAGAGAATGAGCTCTAAAGTTGCAAAGCTTACCATTTGGGTATGGTGTTTCACATAACGTTAGAAAATCCACAATTGAATAGTCCATTTCTAGCACAGCAGTGCTTTTCCCATGCATCACTGTTAAGCAAGGTCTTCTTCCTACAGTATCATATGACAAACCTCCTGATAAAATAATAAAAGGCTCCCTGGAAATAAAATACATATTAAGATTATTAATGGCATAGTAAAGATAATTTTCTTGCTACATCGTAATTTTTCAATTTAGTGAAATAAGAAAATCTTAAATTCTAATATTTTTACACATTCTATAATTGAATTATCTCATGTGGAATTTTTAATGGGATTAGGTAAGACCCGAGTGAACTACTGAAAATTAACCTACAATAAAAATAAACATTGGCTACATTTAACTTTTATACCTCCCTAAAACTTTGTTTCATCTCCTAAGTAAAGTTTTCATAAAATTCTCTCTGGGTTTCTGCTGATTAAAGTCTCTTAAATGTATTGTTTTGACTTCCAATCCTAACCAGGCCTTCTCAATAGAAGTTCCAACAGAGAATCTTAATGCCTTGAGGCATCCATTGTATGTAATGGATTAAATTCTCAAGAACGCATCAAGAATTATACTCAATACAAATCACTTTTGAGAGAACTGTGAAGTCACTCAAATCATTTCCTGTATGCCTTAATTTCTTCCAGAACCTTGGCTGATGCATTCTCAAACCATAGCTCCCATAAACACATTTATCAGTTGCCAGCCTGATAATTGTAATTAGCCCAATAACTGTTATAACTAATTTTCCCATTCTCCTTATTAGTCATTATTAAACCTAAATTATTTCTCTAGATTCATTTTTAAAAACTATTAATATATGCTTATTTTTTTCATATATTATGGTCTGAGTGTATTTCCATGCATTTGACTTGTCTTTCCATTTATTGGTGAAGTTATTTATGGTACATTATACAGATGAATTAAATTTTCTGTATATTATTTTCTTAAGTATCTCCATTTATGATTTCTTAGTTTTTAAATGCTTAATCTAAGGCCAGTGTATCTATCTTCCTCCTCACCCATTATTCATGATGTTACTTCCTTCTTTTCCATCTATAGAATTTTTAGTCTTGACATCTTCTATAAGCCGTATGTAATAATATCTAATGGTTAAAAGTGCTAGTTCTGGAACTAAATCACCTGCATTTAAATCTTAGCTCTGGCTCAATTTCTGTATGATCTTAGGCACGTTGCTCACCCTATCTGTTCCTAGCTTCTACATGTATAAAATGGGTATGTAGTGATAAGTATCTAATCTCAGATAATTCTTAAATTGGGCAGTGCCTGGCTCAGCACATCCTTAGTAAGTTATCTATTATTATTATATCATCAAATTGTCATTATCATCCATTGTGAAAATTTCCCTTCACGGTGTGTGGGAAAAACACCCATTAAAACCACTAAATTATATTTATTTTTATCTAAAACAAGAGTAAATCAGCTTCACTAAAATTTAATTAGACTGGTAATCATATGGGTATGTAAATTATAAGTAAATATAAATATCAATGCAATATATGTATGTGCTTGTGTACATAATACTTTTATAAAACTACACTCTTACATATCCTTCCTTGCTTTATTTTTTCCATAGCAATTATCACTACACAAATTTATTTATTTTGCTGTTTTTCTCATTAAAACGTATGCTTCACGAGGGCAGTGGTTTTGTGTGTTTTGTTCATTGCTGTATCCACAACAGTGCCTGGAACAGTACCTGCCATATAGTGGGTAGTAATTAAATATTGTTTCAAAGGAATGAATGAGTAGAAATGTGTGTTGCACTACTCATTTGCTAACTTACTATCATTTATTTTTTAGCACTAATTGATTTGGGTAATGTTTCTCCAGCTAAATTGCAGTTAGGGAGCTTAAAATGCTATCCTAAATACAACCATATTCATACATTCAGTGTTTCAACCTCTCAGCATACTGTGATTATTATGACCATGCTCAGGAAAGTATATTTAATTTTCTTTCACTTTTTTATCACATATAACAAATAAACAGAATACATCTCCTCTCTTGTATACTTAAGATGCAACATACAACTGAATTAAAATAATCCAAGGACAGGGATGAAGGGATCAATGGGGAACTTATACGTGTTAAATTTTTAGAGTGCAAGACTTGAGCCAGGTATTCTAAATGTAATATTTCAAGAATGGCTGGTATGTGTACTTTCAAATATAACCTATTTTTAAAACTGTGTTATTAATGTCAGAACAATGAAGAGAGATTATAGTGTACATTACATAATAAAATGGCCACAAAGCACCCAGGGAGATCAGCCTGGGTAGGTGACCAGTTTATACAATCTTCACACTATGGTAGCTAGGTAGATTTATCCTCAGAAGGCAAGTAAGTCTTTCTTCCGTGGCTTTCTAAGCTGCCTGTACTTATTTTCTAAACTTATATTTACAAAAAGAGAAACAGTTTGAAAGAAATGCCAAGTGACCTGTCACCAAGGTAATTTTCTTTTTCATAATAATAAACATTTGCCAAATCTATTTCACTTGTGCTATTTTATGTGCTGTCTCTTTAAAATTGTCCGATTGCCAGGCAAGAACCATCCAAACCGTGAACCTTCATAGGTTATATGTTTTTTCATTGTAATGCCTCACACTTGAAGAGTAAATATTAATAACCATCTTAAAAAAATTAGTCATAAATACAGTGATAAAATAAAGTTCAATATTTTAGCACTACACAGCAAAAGTTATGAAAATTCAAAGTTTTTGTAAGCATTTGGAATTTTATTAAAAGTTCTAGGGATTTAACTATTTCTAGGTAACATGAATTACAAAGGTGAAGAATATTTTATTTTCTTTTAAAATAAAAAGGTAAGCCTTATGATAAGAAGGTCTAGAGATAACAGTTTTTATTCTATTACTTTAAGTAGAATTTGGTAGAATCCCTTCTAATGATATTGGGTGTTAACCAAGACTCTTCTCACTTTGGAAGACAGCCAAGTTAGAAAGACATCAGTTTGGAAGCCTAACAGTTTGATTAGATTTTTTAAGAACCTAGACACTTGATGGAGTATACATGCTTTCTGCCAATGATTACCTTCCCAGGCCTGCCTTAACAATAGGTTCCACTGAAGCTATGTTTCCATATGACACCTTCTTCACTTAAAAGTGCCACTTCTATCCAAAAAGCCATTTGTATAACTAACTTGTTAAACTCAGTTCCATAATACTACATATTCATTCACTGAAGTATTTTTGAGCACCTGTGTTCCAGGGAATAAAGCAGTGCTCCTACGTCTAGTCTAGGCAGACAACACATTGTGATAGGTATTATAATACTATGAAGACCAACACAAGGCTCAGTGGTGGGCTGACTGTGAGGGCAGAGCCACAGGAGTGACAGTGAGATAGCACGATGAGGATAGATCCCAGAAGGGATGGCAACTGGGCCGGGACCTACATCAAAAAGAGCCAGCCGTTCAAAGAACTGAGTTTGTGGAAGAAGGAGGTCCACTCTAGTCAGCAGGAATTGCCACCGCAAAGACCAGAGGTCAGAAACGAGCTGGGTGTACCTGAGGAACTAACAAGCCAGTGGGGCTGCAGGACAGTGAGCAAGCCAGGACATGATAATGGGTGAAAGGACTCCAAATCATGCAGACACATCCTGTTTACTCCATCAGGATCTCTAGAATCTGTCTCCTCCTTTTCATCTCCACAATTACTTTTGTGTGATAGCATTCAGTTGAGTTGTTCATTGACAGATGTACTTTCCCTCATTTTCTGTTTAGTCAGTTCCCGTTCCTCCTTCAAAACTCATTCCAATCATCATCTCCTCACAGAAACTCTTCCCAGCCCACTCACCCTGACAGAGTTGGGGGCCCCCTCCATGTTCCTAGCTACCTTCTGCATACCTCTACTCAGCATTACCACACTTCACCGTCACTGTTTATCTGCTTTCCCTCTGCATGTTTTAGCTCTACATCCCCAAAACTGCAGCTAGGTTCTTTGACAAGGTGTTTGTCAAAGAAATATTTAAAATACCACTAACCCTACAGCTGAGCTGATCACTGCCTCACCAGACTTAATGGATTGGAAATGCTGGAGCATGGGGCCCAGCATTTCAGATGCTTCCCATACATGGCCAGATTTGGGGAACATACCTACAGGAGGGTGAAATTTAATTGCTGTGCTATTTTAATAATTGTTCTGCATAATTAGTACCTATATTATTCTATATCTCTATGTATTTTAAAAATTGGGATTTAAGCTCTAGTCAATCTCATATGACATTGTCTACATTACTAATTGTCTGCATTACTGATTTAACCAAACCCTCAACAATTTTTTTCAAATGGATATGTACAATTCCATTTTAGAGGGAACACTTAATAACTATATATTTGGTAAGCAGAATTGTACCTTAGCTCTTGAGAGCTACCTGGTAACTAATACCTAAACTTTACCACTCTATTCCTAGTGCTTAGCAGAAAGTCCAGAGACATATGTATTTAATGAATGAATAAATAATTATTGACTTTATACGACCCTATATCAAATTCCTAAAATTCTTAACTCAAATTTCAAATATAAACTATTAATACCTAATTTGAAAAGTCTAATAGAAATTCACACTCTCCTATTTGGTATTAAATTATTTTTCACATAAAATAAAAATTAAAAGTTCAGATTTATTTTGCAGATTATATGTCAATTAAAATAGGCTCATATGCATAAACTGTTAAGACTAAAAACCAAACTTGTGAAGGACACTAAAAAAAATTAATAATTTTTTTCTACTAAGTTTTTAAATCTATCAAGTCAAAGTGAAATAATCCAAAATAAAATTTTCAAAAATCTCTTTAATAGAAGGGCTGGAAGGAAAAAAGAAATAAAATTGAAAATATCAGAAGATGAATCTGAAACACTTGCCTAAATACATGTTGTCTCAAACACTGCTTTCCAAACTGTGGTCAAGAAGTATTTAAATTTTTTTTTTTTTTAATTTGTTGAAAAGCTATGCTTTTGTAAAACAAACACCAACTGTGAATGTGCATGTAAATGCTGCAACAATGTCAAGTGCAATTCAAGTTTCTATATTCAGTCTTGATTTCTGTACTTATCTTATCTCAGATAATTTAGCACACAGAAACTCTTTACAGCCATAATTTGAGCAACACTAGCCTAGCACACAAGTTGAGACTTCTAATACCATTACTCGACTTATTCTATCACTGTGGGTTTGTCAGAGGAACGTGAGGATGTTACAGAGGATCTCAACCCAAGCCTCATACCCCCTCAAACTCTGGATTCAATATGAAACCATGTAACTCTAGCTACATACAATGGGGATACAGGCATTGGGTAAATAACACTCATTCCAAATGGGAGAAATTGGCTAAAATTAAGGGGTTACAGGCCCCATGCAAATCCAAAATCCAAAAAGGCCATCATTAAACCTTAAATTTCCAAAATGATCTCCTTTGACTTCATGTCTCACATCCAGGTCACGCTGATGCAAGAGGTGGATTCCAATGGTCTTGACAGCTCTGCCCCTGTGGCTCTGCAGGGTACAGACCCCTCCTGGTTGCTTTCATGGGTTGCCATTGAGTGTTTGCAGCTTGTCCAGGCACATGGTGCAAGCTGTCAGTGGATCTACCATTCTGGGGTCTGGAGGATGGTGGCCCTCTTCTCACAGCTCTACTAGGTAGTGTTCCAGTGGGGACTCTGTGTGGGGGCTCTGATTCCATATTTCCCTCCACACTGCCCTAGTAGAGATTCTCCACAAGGCTTCCACCCCTGCAGCAAACTTTTGCCTGAACATCCAGGCATTTCCAAACACCCTCTGAAATCTAGGTGAAGCTTCCCAAACCTCAATTCTTGACTTTTGAGTATATGCAGACCCAACACCACACGTAAGCTGCCAAGGCTTGGGGCTTGCACCCTCTGAAGCAATGGCTTGAGCTCTACATTGGCCCCTTTTAGCCATGGCTGGGACACAGGGCACCAAGTCCAGAGACTGCACAAAGCAGCAAGACTCTGGACCTGGCCCTCAAAAACATTTTTTTCTCCTAGGCCTCTGGGCCTGTGATGGAAGGGACTGCTGTGAAGGTTTCTGCCATGCCCCAGAGGCATTTACCCCATTGTCTTGTTGATTAACATTCAGCTCCTCGTTACTTATGCAAATTTCTGCAACAGGCTTGAATTTCTTCCCAGAAAATATGCTTTTCTTTTCTAGTGCATCATCAGGCTGCAAAGTTTCCGAACTTTTATGCTCTGCTTCCTCTTGAACACTTTGTCACTTAGAAATTTCTTCCACCAGATACCCCAAATAATTTCTCTCAAGTTCAAAGTTCCAAAGATTTCTAGGATAGGGGCAAAAAGCCACCAGTCTCTTTGCTAAAGCACAGTAAGACTCACCATAGATCCAGTTTCCAACAAGTGCCTCAGCTCCATCTGAGACCACCTCAGTCTGGACTTCATTGTCTGTATCATTATCAGTATTTTGGTCAAACCCATTCAGCAAGTCTCCAGGAAGTTCGAAACTTTCCCATATATTTCGGTCTTCTGAGTCCTTCAAGTATCTAGGAAGTTGCAAACTCTCCCACAATTCTGTCTTCTTCTGAGCCCTCCAAACTGTTCCAACTTCTGTGTGTTACCCAGTTCCATAGTCACTTCCACATTTTTGGATATCTTTTCAGCAGCGCCCCACTTCTGGTGCCAATTTACTGTATGTGTTAGTTCTTATGCTGCTAATAAAGACATATCTGAGACTAAGTAATTTACAAAGAAAAGAGGTTTAATTGATTCGCAGTTCAGCATGGCTGGGGAGGCCTCAGGGAACTTACCATCATGGTGGAAGGAGCAGCAAATATGTCCTTCTTCGCATGGCAGAGAGCCGAGCAAAGAGGGAAGCCTCTTATAAAACTATCAGATCTCGTGAGAACTTACTCACTATCAAAGAATAGCAGGGGGAAACCACCCTCATGATTCAATTACCTCCCACCAGATCCCTCCCACTACACATGGGGATTAAGGGAACTACGACTCAAGATGAGATGCAGGTAAGGACACAGTCAAACTATACCAGTATTAAATTGACAAAATAAAACAAAAATCATCCTATACTGATCAGGTTATTTATGAAATTGGTATATTTTATACTCACTTCTTTAAAGTATACACAGATACTACTGAAAAGCAATATGGCAATTTGTCAAAAGCCATAGAAAACCTCTTTCCTTCAAAATTTCACCATGGGAAATTCATTATAATGAAATAATTCAACAAAAGACTCTCACTACTGTATTATCTATGACATCAAAAAAGAAAGCATACTCACTCCTATATTTTTATTTACTATATAAAAAAACCTGACTATAAAAATCAATAAAGATACATAATTGATACCTGTATCTCACCAAATACATGTTATACGCCAATATGCATTTTCCCTTGTGAATCCACCAATTTGTCTTTTTTTTTGTTTTTGAGACTCACTCTGTCACCGAGGCTGGAGTGCAATGGTGCCATCTTGGCTCACTGCAACCTCTGCCTCCAGGGTTCAAGCAATTCTCCTGCCTCAGCCTCCTGTGTAGCTGGGATTACAGGTACATGCCACCATGCCTGGCTAATTTCTACATTTTTAGTAGAGATGGGGTTTCACCATACTGGCCAGGCTGGTCACGAACTCCTGACCTCGTGATCCACCCATCTAGGCCTCCCAAAGTGCAGGGATTACAGGCATGAGGCACCATGCCCGGCCTTGTTTTTCTTTCTTTTAATGTCCCTAAATCCTGGCTTGTGTTTGAAATGATGCTAATAAGGTATTCTCACAAATTAATCCTTCCTACAATATATCTCCTGGCCTTCCTTCTGTTATCATTCTCATCAATCATTCTGTGGCCCCAAACTATCAAACCAAACTATCTTAGCCTCAGAGCGTATTACGCTGGCTTTCTTTTTGTATGAGTGTGTCTGTTCAGAATTTCCTAGTCCTCTTTTCTACTTGTTTATTTTAGTGTGTTTCAAGATAAAATACCAGTGTTGGGAGTTTTGACTCTAAAGGGTTCGGAGCTGGCAAGAAACCATTCTGTAGGTGCTCACAGTAGGCATATAACAGTAGGCTTCGTTATATATGTAATATCAATTTAAATTCAACAGTGATGAATTAAAAAACAAATATAGGGAAGAGCTTAAAAATAAAGGGGTAAGGATTTTAGAACTTCAAATTGAGTCATGGATAAGCTCAATCTTGGGCATATACTCACACAGCTACTAAAAGAGGTGTTCTAATGTCAAAAGGCAGAGTTATCAATCTAGTAGATGTAATTTTCTGGCAATATGGGATTATAACACAAAGCTATAATAGTCACCTTTCCCCAGAAAAGTGATTAAAAATACAGCAGTAGCAGGTCTGAAGTCACAAGAACAAAAAGTAGTGTGGTAATCTCACCATGTGAGCTGGTTTGATTGCTCCCTGTATTTGACTACTTACTACAGGTAGAATTATCCATTAGTTTATTATACAGTGTAGGGAGAAGACATCAGAATTGTGCTAAGCAAATGTAAGTCAAAATGTTATCTTAGCACCGAGTGTGGTGGCTCACACCCTGTAATCCCAGCACTGTGGGAGGATGAGGCAGGCAGATCAATCATGAGGTCAGGAGATCAAGACCATCCTGGCTAACATGGTGAAACCCAGTCTCTACAAAAAAATACAAAAAATTAGCTGGGCGTGTTGGGGGGCACCTGTAGTCCTAGCTACTCGGGAGGCTGAGGCAGGAGAATGGCATGAACCCAGGAGACGGAGCTTGCAGTGAGCCGAGATCGTGCCACTGCACTCCAGCTTGGGCGACAGAGCGAGACTCCGTCTCAAAAAAAACCAAAAAAACAAAAAAAAAAACAAAAGTTATCTTAAAAACAAGAAAGTGAATGGCAATTTATCATAGTTAGGTGAGAGATTTGGGGATTAAGAATGAGAGAAAATATTCTAGTTTTGAGAGAATAAAGATTATATAGACAAATCTGGGGCGGGTTGTAGAATGACTATTTCTGAAGACAATGATGAAGTAAAATTCAACAATTTAAGGTTAACATTTTTTGACTGACATACCAAAAGTAACATGAAAAAGGGTAAGGTTAACTGATGAGGCACTCCAAATTGTAAAAGTCTATAGACTCAAAGAGATCTTCACTCATTAGATGAAATTACATACAAATATGCCTGTGGACTTTTTCTTAACAGATGTAAGACCAAGTGCCAAGATCACAAAGGGAACATGGGAATGCAGATATTGCTTCAACATACTGATTTCATTTCCTTCAGATATGTATCAAGTAATGAGATTGCTGGATCATATGGTAATTCTATTTTTAATTTTTTGGGGAACCGCCTATGATTTTCCATAATGGCTGCACTAATTTACATTCCATCAACTATATGTATGGGTTACCTTTTCTTCACATACTAACACTTTCATCTTTTGTCTTCTTTGATAACTGCCATTCTAACCAGAGTGAGGTGATATCTCATTGTGGTATTATTTGTATTTCCCTGATGTTCAGTGACGTCAAACATTTTTTCATATGCCTGGTTGGTTGTTCGTATTTCTTCTTTTGGGGAATGTGTATTAAAGGTTTTCTGCCCATTTTTTAATCAGATCTTTTTTTTGCTTTTGGCTATTGAACTGAATTCTTTATATATTCTGTATATTAATCTTTAGTTAGATGTACAGTTTACAAATATTTTCTCCCATTCTGTAGAGGGTCTCCTCACTTGGTTGACTGTTTCCTTTGCTCTGAAGAATCTTTTTAATTGGATGTAATTCCATTTTTCTATTTTGGCTTTTGTTGCCTACACTTTTGAGGTTCTACCCAAGAAAATGTTTGCCCAGTCCCATATCATGAAGCATTTCCCATGTATTCTTCCAGTAGTTTCATACTTTCAGGTCTTACATTTAAGTCGTTAATACATTTTTTAGCAGATTTTTGTATATAGTGAAAGATAGGGGTGTGGTTTTAGTCTTATGCATGTGGATATCCTATTTTCCCAGCAACATTTGTTGAAAAGAATGCCCTTCCAAATTTTGTTCTTCGTATCTTTGTTGGAAATCAGCTGGCTATAGATACACAGATTTATTTCTGGGCTCTCTATTCTACTCCATTGGTCTATGCATCTCTTTTCATGCCAATAGCATGCTGTTTCGATTACTACAGTTTTGTAGTATATTTTGAAGTCTGGTAATGTGATGTCTTCAGCACTGGGTTTTGTGTTTACTTGTTTGGATAAATACTACTTTCACTATTTAAATTTATTTGCGGTTTCATATATATTTTAGAAAATTTTCTATTTTTGCCAACAATGTCATTGGTTTTTGAAAGGAAATACATGGAATCTGTAGCTCACTTTAGGTAGTATGGACATTTTAACAATATTAATTCTTCCAATCCATGAAAAAGAGGTGTACTTCCATTTGTGCTCTTCAATTTCTTTCCTCAATGTTTTATAGTTTTCAGGGCAGAGATCTTTTGCCTCCTTTGTTAAATTCAATCCTAGCTATCTTTTTTTTTCAGTAGCTATTGTAAATGAGATTGTTTTCTTGACTTCTTTTTCAGTTAGTTCACTATTAGCATATAGAAATGATACTGACTATTGTACGTTTTCTATCCTGCAACTTTACTAAATTCATTTATTAGTTTTAAGTTTTTCAGTTGAGTCTTTAGGATTTTCTATACATACAAAATGTCATTCTGTTTGCAGAGAGGGATAATTTGACTGTCTCCTTTCCAATCTGGATGTGTTTGTCTTGCTTAATTGCTCTGGCTAAGACTTCCAGTACTATGTTGGATAGAACTGGTGAAAGTGCACAAGAAATTCCCTACGATGAATCTCACTTGATTGTGGTACATGATCTTTTTAATGTACTGTTTAATTCAGTTTGCTAATACTTTGTTAAAAACTTTTGCATCTATGTTCATCAGAGGAGGTACTGTTGATAGCTTTATTTTCTTGTTGTGTGTTACTGGGTTTTGGTATCAGGGTGATGCTGGCCTCACAGAATGAGTTGGGGTGAATTCTCTTCAATTTTTTAGAATAGTTTCAGGAATTATTATTGGTATGGGAATAATGCTGGTTTCATATAATGAGTTTGGAAGAATTCCCGTCTCTTCAAGTTTTTGAAACAGTTTTAGGTGGACTGATATTCTTCTTTGTATGTTTAGTAAAACTCAGCACTGAAACTGTCCGGGTCTGGGCTTTTCTTTACTGGGAGACTACTTTTATTACTGATTCAATTCCCTCGTTATTGGTCTGTTGAAATTTTCCATTTCTCCCTAAGTCAATCTTGGTAGGCTCTATGTGCCCAGAACTTTATACACTTTTGTTTAGATTACTCAATTTGTTGGCATATAATTATTCATCATAGTCTCTTGTGATCGTTTCTATTGTACTGGTTGTAATACTTCCTTTTTCATCTCTGAATTTTTTAATTTGAGTAATCTCTCTTTTTTCTTAATCTTACTAAAGGCTTGATTTTGTTTAACTTTTAAAAAAACAAACTGTTTCATTGACATTTGGTATTTTTATTTAGTCTCTATTTTGTACACACTGTTTTCCTTGCTACTTTGTATTTTTATTTAGTCTCTATTTTGTACTGGTTGTAATATTTCCTTTTTCATCTCTGTATTTATTAATTTGAGTCATCTCTCTGTTTTTCTTAATCTTACTAAAGGCTTGATTTTGTTTAACTTTTCAAAAAACAAACTGTTTCATTGCTACTTTGCATTTTTATTTAGTCTCTATTTTGTATATTTCTGCTCTAATCATTATTATTTCTTTCTTCCTACCAATTTTGGGTTTGTTCACTTTTTTCTCATTCCTTGAGGTGCAATGTTAGGTTGTCTATTTGAGATTATTCTACTTTTCTGATATTTATTGCCATAAATTTTCCTCTTAAGACTGCTTTCGCTGTATTCCACAGGCCTCAGTATATTGTTTTCCCATTTTGTCTCAAGAATCATTTATTTTCCATTTTCAACGTCTTTATTGACTCATTGGCTATTCAGATCATGATGTGTAATGTCCATGTATTTTTATAGTTTCCAAAGTTTCTCTTGTAATTCATTTCTAGTTTTATACCACTGTGGCCAAAAAGCCACGATCTTTATCTTCTCACATGTGTTAATACTTGCTCTTGCCTAATATATGATCTCTCCTCAAGAATGTTCCATGCACAGCTGAGAAGAATGTGCATTCTGCAGCTATTGGATGGAATATTCTGTAAATGTAAGTTAGATCCACTTGGTCTGCACTGCAATTTAAATCCATTGTTTCTTTGTTGAATTTCTCCCTGGATGATGTGTCTATTGCAGAAAGTAGGGTGTTGAATTCCTCTACTGCTTATGTATTGCAGTTTATCTCTCCTTTTAGATGTAGTAATAATTTGTGTGCTTTAGTGTTCAATGCATATATAGTTATAATACTTATATCCTCATGCTAAATTGATGTCTTCATTGTTACATAATGACTTTTTTTGGTCATTTTTTATAGTTTTTGATTTAACGTCTATTTTATCTGATATTTTATAAACCCGATCACTTTTGGTTTCTGTTTGCATGAAATATCTTTTTCCATACTTTCACTTTCAGTCTATGTGTATCTGTACAAGTGACGTGAGTCTATAGTAGGTAGCATACAGTTGTTTTTTTTTTTTTTTTCATTCACACTGTCTCTTTTACAATTGGGAAATTTAATCCATTTATATTCAAGGTAATTACTGACAGGTAAAACTTACTCTTGCCATTTCGTTAACCGCTTTCTGGTTTTTCTGTATTCCTTGTTACATTCTTCCTTTCTTGTTGTTTGGCTTTGTGGTTTGGTGGTTTTTCTACAGTACTAAGCTTTGATTCCTTTCTCTTTTTTGTTTGTGCATCTGTTGTGATTTCTTTCTTGATGGTTATCATGAGTGTAACACAAATAATCACGTGGTTGTAACAGAGTATTTTATGCTGCTAAATTGTAACAGAGTATTTTATGCTGCTAAATTATAACAACTTAATTTTAGCTGCATAATAATATTCTAGACTTTTACCCTTCTCTCAACATTTCTCAACCCTTCTCTCAACAAAAATGACATTTTTGTTTTTATATATATATATCCTTATTTATTGCATGCTCCTTAACAACTACTTGTGGCTGTAGTTATTACTGACTGTTTTGACTTTTAACCTTAATAGGTGAGGTATGAAAGATTTACATAGCATCATCATAGTATTGGAGTATTACAAGTTTGCTTACACATTTATCTCTACCTGTGAGTTTTATAACTTCTCATGTTTTCATGACAGTAATTACCTGCCTTTCACTTCTTGTCATAGGACTCAGCGTAATCATTTCTTTTTAAGTCAATCTAGTGGTGATGAATTATCTCAGCTTTTGCTTGTCTGGGGAAAAGTTTATTTCATGTTCATTTCTGAAGGATAGTTTTGCTGGGTATAGTATTCTCAGCTGACAGTTTTTTTTTTGCTCTTTCAGCATTTTGAATATATCATCCATTCTCTACTGACCTGCAAGGTTTCTGCTGAGAAATCGGTTGATAATCTAATAAAGATACCCTTACATGTGACAAGACACTTTTCTCTTTCTGCTTTTAGAATTCTCTTTGACTTTTGACAGTTTGATTATAATGTGCCTTGGAGAGGACCTTTTGAATTTAATCTACTTGAAACTCCTAAGCTTCCTGGATCTGAATATACATATCTCTCCCAACTTGAGCAATTTTCAGCTACTATTTCATTAAATATGTTTTCTGTGCCTTTCCTCCATCTCTTCTCTCCCTCTATAAATATTATGTGAATATTTGTATATTTAAATGCAACTCTTCAGTTCCATGGGTTTGCTTCATTCTTTTTATTCTTATTTTTTCTCCACCCTCTGGCTGGATTATTTCAAAAGACCTATCTTCAAATTCAGAAAGTGTTTCTTTTGCTTGATGTAGTCTGTTGCTGAAACTCTCAATTGTATTTTTCATTTAAGTTCTTCAGTTTCAAGATTTCTGTTTGCACTTTTCAAAAATGCTAACTATGTTGCATTTCCTATTTTTTTCCCACTTTGTTGAATTGTTTATCTGTATTCTCTTGTATCTTGCTGAGTTTTGTTTTTAAGAAACCATTATTTTGAATTTCTTTATGGCCATATGGTGAATTTCCTCTTCTTTGGATTCTGTTACTGGAGAATTATTGTGTTCCTCTGGGGATGTCATGCATCCTTGCTTTTTCATATTTGTGTTCCTACACTGAATCTGCACATTTGGTTGAACAGTCACCTATTCCAGTTTTATGGAGTAGCTCTTTAGGGAAAGATTTATTCCTGTATATGGGTCTTATGTTAGTTGGGTAGGGTGTGTTGGCTTTGGTTCTGGGTGGAGGCACCATGCAGTCTCCATGCAATTTCTTCAGCTATAAACCATCTCAGCAATGTCTGTGAGTGCCTCAGTGACTTAGGCTATAGACGTCTGTGGCAAGAGTGGTACAGCTTAGCCAGGTTTAGGACTGATTGGCTGATTTTCAGGTTGACTTGGGGGGTGAACCTACTACAGGCAGGTTTGCTGAGCTTTTTTTTCCTACTGAAGGCACAGGTTCATGCCAGTTCAACTGGTTCAGGTGCTGATCTGCCAGGTGAGGGTCTGCTGGGCTGTTTTTCCTGTAAGGAGCAAGGACATGTAGTACTGTAGCCAGCCCAGGGCTGTCTCCCTCATTGTACAGGACCATCTGTTTTTTGGGGGGCAGTATGCTGCATGGGTGTGGGCACCAGAGCCACAACTGTTCCTGGCCACAGGCTCTGAGCAACTGGGATCATGGCATTGTAGTCACCCATGTGAGCACGGTGGAATGACAGTGGAGTCTCAAGAGTGGACAAACGAAGTGGCTACTGGTCCCTGAGCAGAGCACTCAAGCACTGACTCCAATTTCAAGATGGCACCATACTATATAGCAGCTTGGGTTACGGGGTGGTGAGGATACACACATTGTTCATTCTCTGGAGCAGTGCAATTTCATGGAAGTTACTTGAAGCTCTACAAACTGGGCTCTGGGCCTATGAGTACTGTAGAATTCTATCAGAGAAGGACTGCATGTGCCTGCAGTGGTAATGGGGACTGTTGTGGGCCTATGGCTTATGTTTTCTCCACAAGGGGAAGTGCCTCCTGGCTCAAAGTGGGAGACAGGGCAGCAGGGTCAGGGTGTTTTGCTCCCCCCTATGCTGTCATCCTGGGTTGCCATGCTCCATGGGGAACTGGCCACTCCCTTTCTGTACTCCATCACTTTCCTTCAGAGGCTCTAGTCTGTTCTTTTTGGTCCTTTTGTGTGTGTGTGTGTGTGTCGGGAGGATGGTGATGAACACCAGGCACCTCTAGTCAGCTGTCTTGCTCAAGGATCCAATATTCGCTTTTAGGTTCCATAATAAATAGATGCTTTTCCCAAAGCTGGTAATTATTTGAATGGTGATCATTTCTGAAGAAAACTAACTCTTCTAATGCTCTGTAGCTCAAAACTCTAGAGTTAATCTGAGTACCTGTTTGAACCCATCCAAAGTTGTTTCTTGTTGAAAATCTGGCCCCACTGACACCTTCTTATATAGTCTACTAGTGAAAAGAAAAGTGTAAAAGTAGAAATGAAAAGAAACTAGAGTTTATCAAATACTTATAATGTGACAGATACATATTATTTCATTTAGTCCTTCATGAATAATTTCATAAAGTGGGAATTACTGTCTCTGTTTTACTAAGGTAAGGAAAAAAGGTCAGTGAGGTTAGGTAAGTTACCAAAGATAATACAGTTAGTAAGTGGCAGAACTGGGATTTGGACCCAAGTCTAATAATCCAAATCGTCAATTATTTCTACTAAATCAGGGACTTTCAAATATTTTAATCATGACCCATAGGAAGAAGTGCATTTTACTTCATGATTCAGTATACAGACAAATATATGCTACTGAATAAAAGTTTCATGAATCAATACTTACCTTTAAAATATGCAGCGCTATTTCCTATTCTAGTTTATAATTTAGAAATTGATGGTCACAACTGGCAAAATTATTTTCACAACCCACTAATGAACCATCATATTTGATATCTAAAAATTTTTTTTTTACATCAAAAAGGACTAAAATTTTTTTTTAAATCACAGCCTTTCTCTCTCAGATAAATACGATTCTCAATTTAGGAAGGAATACTAGATTCTTCAGTTATAAAATTTGGTTAACCTTGCCACTTGTACACTTGCTTTGTGGAAGCACGATAAGTGAACAACTGCATTTTAGGTGTTTGTCAGAGGTAATCAAACATCTGAAACAACCAGTATGTGTGAGACATATACTAGTGATGTGTGTGAGACATATACTAGTGATGCATGTGAGACAACTGGTATAAAGAGCATGTTACAAGTGCTTTATATATTTATCTAATTTTTGTAACAACTCAATGAGGTAGATAATATTATTATTATTCCCATTTTACAGATAAAGCAACAAGCAGAGAAGGCTTATTTGGTTTGCCTTAGATTACACAATGAGTAAACACCTGAGGTGGGATTCAGACCCAGGTAGTCTGACACCAGAGTTCACACAACACTGTGCTGACTGCCATTCACCACGAGACTTCATACCTGATTCACATTAGTTTCTCAAAGAAACAACTTCAATGGAATTGACTTAACATTTAACTTCCGACTTCTTATTAAGAAAGAACTGGTTCCATGTCTATTAAAATACTTTATTTCCCTATGCAAGAGAACATCTGGTTTCTCCAGATCTAAGTTTTATTTGCTTTATTTCATCAGAAAATAAAAGCTATGTAACCTCAATTTCATTTTTTTTGTCAGAATTTGCCTTTGCCTCAGAATTAAACTAAGCATTTTTAACAGTTAGCTCTTTATTACTATCTTTTCAATATATCTGCCTATCTTCTTCTTCACATTCAGCACCACCATGCTTTCATTGAGCTGAATGTTTAATAGAGGTGACATACATTCAATAAATAATTTCATTACTAATGACATGTATAGGGTGTAGAAAGAAAAAGTACTACATGCTTTGAGAGTATATTATTAGAGGACGTAATCTGGCCAATGAGGCTAGAGTATCTTTAAGGTTGCATAGTTTTGCTGAGCCACAAAGGATGATAGGGAATCCACCTCAAATTATTTCTTGGTAAAGAGAAGAAAACGTAGAAGACCCTGAGAATAAAAGGATGGCTTTTTATACAATTTGGTAACTTGCCAACAGGAACTGTACAATACATTCTGTTGGCATCTGCTTATGATACCTGATAGGAACAGAAAAAAGATGAGCGCTGCCCAGCTTAATGAATAGAGGCTGATTCTGCTCTAGGTGGGAATGGGTAGCACAGTTCTCAATTTCGGTTGCATATTGTAACGTGGAAAGCTATTTCAAGGAAAGAGGCCAGGGACTGAGAGAAAAGAAAAATATGTTTAAGTTACTGAATTTCCCATCTTAGGTGACAAAAGAAATTGAGAAAGTAGAGAACACTGTAACAAAATGGTGATCCTATTGATCCACTTAACAGTATAACAATGTCATTCAACGACAAAGGATACCTTCTGAGGAATACATCATTGGACAATTTTGTCATTGTATGAACATCATAGAGTGGAACTTAACTTAATCTCGATGATATACTACATATCTAGGCTATACTGTATAGCCTATTACTCCTAGGTTACAAACCTATATAGCATATTATTGTACTAAGTATTGTAGGCAACTGTAACACAATGGTATTTGTGTATATAAACACAGAAAAGGTACAGTAAAATACAGTATTATAATTTATTGGGACCGTCATTGTATATATTGTCTACCATTGATCATGACACTGTTAGGCAGTGGATGACTGTATTTACAAATGCTTTCAAAAGAGCAGAACACTTTAAATTTTCATTTCTAATTCTATGAAAGAAAAAGTATTACTGCCATCTTGAAGAAACCTGAACTCATAAATATTAACATTTTTTAGGAGTAAACACTGGAACAGGTGAAACACAGAGGAAAAAATCTTCCCTGAACTATTGCCTTTGTTGCCAGTCAATACTTGTTAAAATAGCTAGATAAGAATAGAACCTAGTCACTATTAATTTAAATATTTAGCCAATTCATTTCACTTTGTATTATAATCATAGATTTTTTTTTCTGGTTTTCTTCCTGTTTTTCTTTCTTTGCTACCATGCTTTTCCTATTTTAATTCCTTTGCCGTAGGACAAATGTAACAAATAAAAATCAATTGGTGGCAGGGGATTTCCTAAAAAAATGGTTTCTCAATCATTTATAGAGTTTATTATATACCAGGAACTGCTTGAAATGTTTTATATACATTATCATCTCAATTAATCACAACTAATGTCTGATATTTTATCCATCTACGTCATAAGTGAGGAAAATGAACCACAAAGAAGTCAGATAACTGCTACAGGTCACATAATGAAGGATGCAACAATCAAACAGATGCTACACCTCTTAGAGTTTATTTAATCTATTGTTGGGATATAGTGTATCTGTTAGATCTCAACAAAGGCTAACAAGAATGAAGGAAAAGACAACAACATTCTTATATATGTATTTTAGCCTGGTACCTTTACTCGAATGAGTTTAATTGAAATAGAAGGGGAGATTAAAAAGTGAGTGGGCCAGTTGTAATAACCAGTGGTTATAAACTGGCATACAAAAAATACACCAGTGTTTCTAAATGTTAGAGTGCATCAGAATTTCCTGTAGGTCTAGTTAAAACACAGATTGCTGGGTCCCGACCCCAGAGTTTCTGATTCAGTAGGTATACGGTGGAATCTGAGAATTTGCATTTCCAACAGGTTCTCAACTAATGCTGTTGGCCAAGGGACCACAAATTGAGAACCTCTGCACTATACTATATATATATTCACTGTCCAACATAGCTGTAGCAAATAAAAGCCATAGTAAATAAAACCACATACTTTTCCTGGGGAGCTAGAACATAAATAAAAGGCTTTCTTTTGGAAGTTAAAGAGATGTGGAATTTTCACAGACATTTTACATTTTTTTCTTTATTATATTTTTTAATCTAACATTTGACACATACAAAAATATATGTAAAATATATAAATGTTTAAGCAATCTAATTTTCATACCTAATTCATATAGTGACAATCAATATCTTCAAATACAACCAACAAACTCTCAATATTAAACAGTAATTATTATCATAATTGGCAGATACTCTTACATGAGATTTAATTTCTGAAGAATACATATAACTTTCATAATATATATAGTAAAAATAGTTCAATCTTAAATATTTTTTTCTTCACTGATTATTCCACAATGACCACTAGTGAATAAACACTATTGCTACTGAAGACTCATCTAGAGAAGGTACGAAGTTTAACAGGAAAAATAATTCAAACTTTCCAAGATAATGTGTAAAACTACTAAAGACAAGAGCACAAAAAGTATTTTATCCTAAATTTACCAACTTTACTTCTTTTGTTAAATAAAAAAAAGCATAAAATTTAAGAATGGTGGAGACCATGCTAAAATAGGCCTTCAAAATTAATGATAAAATAGCCTTCCATGCTATTTGAGGAATTATATACAATGAACATTGGCAATGAAGTAAAATCTTACCCAGATCTAGTCGTTTTGAATTCCACCTTGAGGATAGGTTTGCATGGTTCTGGCTTCTTCCCATCCTTTAACTGTTTTCCTAAAATATATTTTCCTGCATTAAATTCTAAAATTCTAATTTACTCTACATTCTTACATTGATAGTTTACAAAATGAAAGTGAAATATAATGAAATACACCATGAAACACTTTAAAGTGATTTTGAAAGAGGCATTTAATACACGATAAGATATTTTTTAAATGATCAAGCAAAGTTACTCTTCGAAATTTGGTGCTAAAAAGCAAATATAATTAATAACGTAGTAAGAACACTTATGTAACAAAATTCTAGCAGGAGAAATCGATAGTTTTTCCAATGTTCTTAATTGCAGATAAGCAAAATAAAATTTTAACTTGCTAAATGAATTCATTTTAAAATAGCAAGATTTGAGAAAAACAAATGTACATCACATTTTCACCCCAGTGTGACAGGCTGCAATATTAAGCCCTATGCTAATAAAATCATTTATATTTATTCTCAAGTAAATACATCCACTGTAATACCCAAAAGACTGCTAAAATACACCAACCTCTATAAAATGTGTTAGAGACTCATTTTGTCAAAGAATTCTAAATATTTTTTAAAATGTTGATTTCAGTTATCTATTTCTACATATTCACTGCAGAAACTATAGAAAACTAAAAAAAAAAAAAAAAAAAGAAAGAAAATACAACATTTATTTCCCATATTTCAGAGATTAACCACTGTCTTGGAGTTCATTTAATCTATTGTTGGAATACAGTGTATCTGTTAGATCTCAACAAAGGCTAACAAGAATGAAGGAAAAGATAACAACATTCTTACATATATATTTTAGCCTGGTACCTTTACTCAAATGAGCTCAATTGAAATAGAAGTGGAGATTAAAAAGTGAGTGGGCCAGTTGTAATAACCAGTGGTTATAAACTGGCATACAAAAAATACTCTCAATGTTAGAGTGCATCAGAATTTCTGTCCACATTATTATATTTCTTCTGACAAATCATCTAACTTAGGAATGGTCTGAGGAATTCCTGACACTCACCCCTAACCCAACACCTCTTACCTCTTTCACAGCTTTATTTTTTCTCCATAGCACCCGTCACATTCTAGTATTCTTTATATTTAACTTCTTTGTTTACTGTTTGCCTAACTGGCATGTATGTAAATTGTAGGCAAGTAAATTTTTTTTTCTTTTTTTGAGACAGGGTCTCACTCCTGCAGCCCAGGTTGGAGTGGTGGCATGATCATGGCTCACCACAGCCTCAACTTCCTGGGCTTAAGTGAGCCTCCCATCACAGCTTCTCAAGTAATTGGACCACAGGTGCATACCACCATGTCTGGATACATTGTTTTAAATTTTTTGTAGAGATGACAGATGGGGTTTTACCATGTTACCCAGGCTAGTCTCCAACTCTGGGCTCAAGGGATCTGCCTGCCTCCGTCTCCTGAAGTGCTGGGATTACAGGCATGAGTCACCGCACGCGGCCAGGAAAGTGAACTTTTTTAGTGTATTTGTTTTCCGTTGTGGTATCCCGGTGACAAACATTGTTTGGCATATAGTATATCTGGGTAAAGTTGTATTCCAGAGAGGTTGTGCCAATTTACAGGTCTATCAGCAGCGTAAGACATGTATTTTGCCATACCTTCCCGTAGCAATTTTTTTTTCTTTTTGCTGATTGTTAAATAAAAAGGGTAACTTATTTTAATCTGATTTGTTTGTGGTCATGTATACTTCTTTTAAAAAATAGTTTGCTGTCCTTTATCAATGCTTCTATGTCATCTTCCTTGTATTAGAAAATAAATTTTATATTCTAGGCTTATTAACATTCTGTCAATCATGTATGTTGCAAATATTTTCCCTAGTGAATTCTTACAAATTAAAAAAAATTGTACAGAAGTCCACATCTAAATAATCAAGTTTATCAGCCTCAATAAGTTGCAATTTAAGAAAATATGAAATCCTAAAATATCTATTCTTCCAAAATTAATTTATAAATTTAATGTAATTAGAGTTTCAACAGCTTTTCTTGAATTTGGACAAAATGATCTTAAAGTACACCTGGTAGACTAACTGCCTATGAACAGCTAAGGAAACTACCAAAAAGATCGACTTCCAAGATGATACAGTGAATATTACAGGTAGGGAGACAGGCATGAGCAGGGCAGGAGAGGGCTCTAGAAATGTTGGGTGATGGTTCGACAGTGGTTTGACAATTATCACACTGCCTCACTAAAAGCGATAAATGGGCAGCTGGTGCCAGGGAGAACCCATTTCCTGATGGTCCACACCTGCTGCACTGAAGTGTTAACTGAATGCTAGTGCCAGGGAGAGGCAACTTCCCAGGCATGGGCGGTAAGTAACAACATGGTGGAGTATGACCTTCGGGAGGGGGGCACTCCACTGGAAAACGGAGAAAAGCCTCAGATGGACAAGTGTACGAATTCCTAAACACACTGCACGTGTCCACCTCCCAAGGGTAAGAAGGGCACCACACATACGGGCAGCCCACCCTAAGGGAAGAATCGTGGGAAGGGGCACGCCTATGAAGTCCTAGGGTCAGAGTTAAACACTGCACTCATTCTCCAAGTTGCCCACCTGGGTCTCTTTCAAGTGTTTCCTTCCCTGTTCTAAAGCCTTTCTAATAAACTTCCACTCCTGCTCTGAAACTTGCCTTGGTCTCTTTTTCTGTTTTGCCCCTCAGTTGAATTCTTTCTTCTGAAGAGGCAAGAATGAAGGTTACTGCAGACCCATACTGATACACTACTGGCAACTCAGATATATGCCACCAATAACAGGAGGACCTCGGTGAACTTGCTCTCCCACAAAAATGAAACTACTAGTAAAACAACTAAAGTTAACCATTTCAGAACTCTGGAGAATGACCAAGCTGCTAACAAGATGAAAAATCATCTACCCAATAGAAACTACTGAACTTCAGTAACATGAGGGGTCCGGGGACAGGGAACTGTGATATTTTTAAGGAAGGTCTATTTCTATCCCCTGGCTACCCAGCTCAGTGGTAGGCTAGCCATGAAAATGCAGTAGTATTAGCCAACAGAGAGGACTGAAGTTTTCTTGGAGCTCTGTTAAAAACATTTTTGCTACAGCACAATCGACATTTTGTATGAATTTGCAGTTCTCTGGAAAACACTATTCCCAAAGTGCTGTGGCTATCTCATTTGACACCTCAAATATGGGAGACAGAAGTCCCTGCCTCCAGGGCATTTCAGAATAAATGCAATCTGTTAGAAGTATTACAGCTATCTAAGGCTGTAGTTTCAGTTGAAGCAAATGGAACTCAGGCAGAAACTTAAAAGAAAAGCTCAGAAAACTAGACACATTCCTGGGGGTCTAAAATGCTGCCTGCCCAGGAAAGAGTGAGGAACGGAGAAGGACCCAGTCACTCATTTCTGGCCGACTTTGAGATCCTGAGCAAACAGGAAGTTAAAAAAAAAAGTAAAATGAGTCATAACACCTATTACTGGCAAGTACCTTGGGAAACGGATACTCATACATGGCTGGTAGAAATCTGAAGGATATAGTTTTTTTGAAAAATGGTTTGAGAACATTTATTAGAAATAATAAAACGTCAATATTTAGGGGTAGAAACTGTACTCCGAAGCATTTATTCCATATAAACAAAAGGACCAATTTCTATGGCATATGTACAAAGATGGTAGCTGCAGCATAGTTTGCAATGTTTAAGAAATAAAAACAAAGGGAATGCCCACTAATTTGAAATAGCTGAATAAGTTGTGATAGAAACAACTGGCTCTTACACAGCCATTAACATAAAAGAAATGCCAGAACATTTGGAGGAATCTTCCTAAAGTACAGTGATTCAGATGCAAAAAAGGGTTAAAAACAATCCAGTTCTGCTCTTTAAAAGTTATTTTAAAATGTACAATTATTATTGAACTATAGTCACCCTACTGTAACTCAAAGGATAAATGTTTGAGGGGATTAATACCCCATTCTCTATGATGTACTTATTTCACATTGTATGCCTGTATCAAAATATCTCATGTACCTCACAAATACATATATACCTATTACGTACTTGCAAAAATTTAAAAAAATTTTAAAGATGCAGAAAGACTAACATAATCCTACTTTTTGTAAAACAATGATCAGAAAAATAATCTCATGTTTATTTGTGTGTATATGTGTTAATATACAAAATTTCAGAAATATCTATATTTTAGAAGAACATCTGTAAGATTTTTGACACAGCTTACCTCGTGGGATAAGAAAGGAGAATGGGCTGCTAACATGGGAAAAGGCTGAGGGAGAAGGAACTGGTAGGATAGGATTGTATGTAATGAGGTATGTGTATGAAAAAAAAAACTATTAGTGTTTTTGGTCACTCCCCTCTTTGGTTTTATGCTTGGAAAGTTCTTCCCCACACCAAAATCACATAAATCTGCTTTTTCTTATAGTTTTGAATAGATTCATCTATTACATTAATTATTTTCTGATGTGTATTTTGATACAGGGAAGACATTTTCCTCTTAATAATTAATAAGCTATCAATCATCTGAGTGCTAGGCTAGTTTTATAGCTCTAATGAGCTATAACTGCTCAACAAAAGTACACATATTTAAAGTGTATAATCAGATGGGTTTTGACATAAATATTTACTTGCCAGGCCATTTTATTGAACCATCATTCTCTCCTCACTAGTACCAACTATCACCCATATTAAATTTTTATAAATATATACCTGTATACTGACTGGTAATGGAACATTTAATCCTGTCTTAATTTAAGATCCTAGAGAATCATCGCTTCCCCTCCTTATGAAGATATGATTGTACATGGAATCTTGAATCTCTAGCAGCCCAATTTATAAGAACCAAGAAGTGACAGAAGTAACCAAGGAACTGGAAAGAACTGCCAGGAGAAAGGAAAGGACTGCTGAGGTGGGAGAGACAATTGCAAGGAAAATACAAGGTATTGAAAAAAGGAGGCTTAAATCTGAAAAGTAGTCCCTTGTGTCATACAAGGAATAAATTAAGAACTTCAACCTCTATTCCAAACTATATAGAGATGTATATTACCTTTCAGTAAAAAATTTAAATGTTTGCTCTGAAGAAGTTCAGCTGGTTTATATCCTCTTTCTACCATGCAGAGTTCTAGCGGGAGAGTCAGGCTGACAGAATTTAGGATTATAGACACAAATTTTATATGTAGGTTCAAACATGATTTTGTTTTATGAAGTGAAACAATTATTTAGAAATAAACTCCTTTAACTTATTTCAATATTCAACATCAATCTTTCGGAGGTTGGAACAAATTCTAAAGGACATTAGATGGTATTTGCTAAATCCTTCCAAGTCTGAGCTTCTATAATCTTGCAAAAAACCTGGCTAGGTACAAAACTCCTAACTTGCTTCCTGTTCAATAGTCCTTTGATACTGCTCTATTGTGTTCTAACATTCAGACTTACAAGTCTAAGTCAGTCTGATTATTATTCCTTTATAAGTTAACTTCTATTTCGGTCCCTCTGAGAGGATGCTAATAGAGTCGTTTCATTTTCTTTGCAAATGAAAAATGTTGCAGTGTTTAGAGTGATCATCCTGTATTATTTTTGCTTGGAAAAAAACAAATCTTTGATATGCATAGAAGATATTTTAAATAATGTCTCTGATTACTGCTTATGGTCTAGATAGGTTTATTTATTCATCTATGATTCTAGGCTAAGCATTTTCTAAATCAAATCAAATAATAAGCCACTACCCATGATTTTAAGCACATACAAATGAAAAGACATTTAAAGGATTTCACCACTAGGTGTCATTTTACTTCTTAAATGCTATGCCACTGGAGGAACAAAAATATGTGCTTGTTCTTTTAACTACCTATGAACTACCGTGACTAGTCAGTTAAAAGGTCTGATTAATTATAAAACCTGACTTAATAACTCACATAAACTTCCATGCCATATCTGATTTCTCCTTCTTACTATGCCCTATTTCCCCACCCCTCAAACCACCAAACCACAAATAATTGGTTTAAGTCCTACTGATTCTAATTCCAGAATTTCATTCCTACATGTCCATTTCTTCCCATTTCCTCTAATGAAATCTCCATTATTTGTTTATTAATGCAATAGCTTCCTAATTAGCCACCCTCTTCTGCCTCCAGCCCACCAGATGTACTATCATTAAACTGATATTTTTAAGATGTAAACTTGATGCTTCTCACTATAAACTCAATTACTAGGCCTCCATTATGAAGTTCAAACTTTTTATCATACTTTGATATATAATCTTGCCTCTCTACATGATTCTGTTTTCATTTCCTGCTACTTGCCCAAAGGTGTTTTAAACTCTGGTCATATTAAACTATTAGTAGTTTTCCAAGAACACCCCACTTTTGTTTATGTCTTTGTGCCTTCTAAGATAACTTTGCCCTGCTCTTTGCTGTCTTATACCACCACTATCATCCTTTAAGACCGAGTTCATATACCCTGAATTGGTGAAATAGTTCAACACCTTTTACCCAAAACCAGTCACCACTTATTTGTTTCCACGTCATGTTATACATGCCTTTATCGGCATTAATCACGATGTATTATATTTATCAGTTTATAGATCATTTTCATTCACTTGACAATGAGCTCTTCAGCCCAGTATATTTTCAGTAATTAGTCTCTGGTACATAGGAGGTGCTCAATAAATGTTTATTCAATGAATAAAGATGTATTAAAAATGAATAAAGATTACTGACAAAAACAGTTGCTTTCTAAAGTTTTAATTTTGCAGGTTAGGATGAGGAATGTATTTTCAGTGTTACACTTGTTACACTGAAGTCCTCAGTCTAGCGTGGCTATCCAATAGGGTAACCATAAGTCTACTGTGCACTTAAAATGCATGGACAGCAGGGCACTTAAAATGTAGCTAGTCCAAGTTAAGACATGCTAAATACACACTAGATTTCAAATATTTAGTACAAAAAAAGAATAAAATATCTCAATTTTATACACTGATTACATGATGAACTAATTTTGCATATTTGGGATTAAAGAACATGTTATTAAAATTAGTTTTACCTGTTTCTTATTACTGTTTTTAATTGGTTACTAGTAAATTTAGAATTACACACACAGCTCACATTACCTTTCTATTGGACAGTGATGTTCTAGAAAATAAAAAGACAAACTGAAGAATCACATTGCTAATAATACTAATCTGAAAAGGGGAGGAGGGTTGTTCCCTCCTAAATGAGTGTATAGAGTTGATTTACGGCTGGACTTGGACCCCTGAATATCTGTTTTTTTACTTTTGGCAAAGAAAAGGACAGTGGGATTTATGACGTGTCGTTTAAGGCCCAAAACTTGCCTGGTAACCACCAGAGTATAGTTTTGCTGAAGGTTGGCAACCGGCCTAGCTGATTTATTAGCAAGACTGGCTTGATCATTACAAGGGCCTTCCTGAGAGTTTCTGTGGAGCTCTTCAGAAGCCAGATCTTGGTGACTCGAGGTGCACTCAGTACAATCCTCGTGTGTAAGTAAGTGCTCACTGGGAGCTCACATAGGGGAGGGATGTTTCAGAGCACCTGCCTGCATTCTCTTTCTCCTGCTGTATCACATCCTTTGCCTTTAAATCATGGTCTTATTTGAGTATGCTCTGCGGAGTCTGGTAAGTCTTTTCAAATACATAAACTGGGGAAAGGTTTGTAACGAATCATGTAAGGAACTGAGTAGTATAGTTTTATTATTTACTGAATGTTTTAGGTTTCAGGTGAATCTTAAAAGCAGATTAATGGAATTCTTTGCACATCTCATCCTTAACATATTAAGCTGATGCACTTAGGTGAAACTGAATTTTATTTTTCCCTCAGTGACCTTCAACAGATTAAAAGTTCCCCAATCTTGGTTTACTTTTTGATAAACAGATTGATTGCACTGATGAATAAGCTTCAGAAACTAAATTTAAAACACCATTTCCTACAGTAAAAATCTACAGGTTTTGACTGTCTAGCACAAGCTTGTCCAACCACAGACTGCAGGCCACATGTAGCCCAGGACAGCTTTCAATGTGGCCCAACACAAATTAGTAAACTTACTTAAAACATTATGAGATTTTTTTTTTTTTTTTTTTTTAGCTCATCAGCTATCATTAGTGTTAGTGTATTTTATGCGTGGCCCGAGACAATTCCTCTCCTTCCAATGTGGTCCAGGAAAGGCACCCTGGTCTATAATCTCCATTTCCTTAGGAAACCATCTGATTCTGGTAAAGCTAACAATCACAGAAAATCTTACTCTGTAACACATCACCCCCATCCCTGCGCCAGAGGGGAGGTCCTGTGAGGCCCTGGCCCAGCAAATTACAAAACCAAGATGAGTGCTTCAAGGTAAGAATGTGAGCCATGCGGATACCTCCTAAGTAATAATGAAACCCTATCTGCCACGGGAGAGAAACAAGCCAAAAGAGAAACAGTTTACTCCTCGACGTACCGTACAGAGATACAGAATCTATGGCCCGCTGAAAGGAAAAAACTGCAGAGTCATCATATGGAACCAAATCCTGCTTAATTTTCATATATTCACTAAACTTTATAGCTTAAAAATCCTGTTCAATCTTGACATTTTACAAATAATAAAGCTCAAGTCTCAGAGAAAAGAAATGATCTCCACAAGGTATTTCACACATAGCACTTGCAAGTAGATTACAGATTGTCTGATTGCCAGGGAAATGTTTGAGATGCATAAAAATGAGATTAAAGGGAACTATCACTGTTGGTTTGTTTTTGGTAGTCAAAAATAACCTGCTGAGTGTTAAAGTGAAGAAAAATGCTCATCTTTAATTCAGCATTTCTAAAACTTCATTCACTATGGCGTACCTTTTCCACCAAACAAATCATCAATATAAGAAAAACTGGTCTTTGTGGAATATATTTTGGGGGTTCACTAATCTGTTCTACCAAGTACATAACCATTTCCATACTGACATTTCCTAGAGCCATATATGAATAGCACCTCATAATTTCTGGGTAATTTCACTTACATTTTGATTATCTGAACCACAGCTAAGAAAAGTGCCTATCACATAGTAGAACCAGCAAATATTTGTAGAATGAGTAAATATAATCTTCACAACAACTATATGAGACTAGGTAAAGTTTCATTATTATTTGCATTCATGGGTGAGAACATTAAGACTCAAAAATGTTAAATGACTTCCTCAAGGTCACAGAGCCAGAAACTATGGAATTAGTGCTTAACTACCAACTCTTCTGGCTTCAAAATCCCATGTTATATAAATGTAACATAATATCTTCTGAACAGATTCTTCAAGGATATCTTAACCTATTTTTAACACTAAATACCCTAACACTACAACTCGTAGTAAAGTACTGGTAGGAGTCTTAAATTATAATCAGTTCTTGGCAATCAAGGTAATACTGTAAATGTTTTTTAAGACTAAGATACTTGAACAAGCATTAGATGAACGTAAATAAGAAAAAGTGAAAAAGCACTCAATTGTAAAAGGTTAGTATATTTAAACTAATTTACCGTAACTGTTTGGTTAGAAATTAAGAGCAAGAAACCACAACAGAAAATAATAATGAGAAAGTAGAACAAAATTTCAATCCTTTGCAACAGTTAATATAATGAAAATGATATACCACAAATGTGATCTCTATGGAATAGCTGACACCTTGTTATGGTATGCCGAATGTAGTTTTGTACTTTAAAGTATAAAAATGTACTCAGTTGGCCAGGCATGGTGGCGCATGCCTGTAATGCCAGCACTTTGGGAGGCTGAGGCGGGTGGATCACCTGAGGTCAGGAGTTTGAGACCAGCCTGGCCAATATGGCGAAACCCCATCTCTACTAAAAACACAAAAAAATAGCCGGGTGTGGTGGCAGGCGCCTGTAATCCCAGCTACTCAGGAGGCTGGGGCAGGAGAATCGCTTGAACCTGGGAAGCAGAGGTTGCGGTGTGTCAACATCGCGCCATTGCACTCCAGCTTGGGCGACAAGAGCAAGACTCTGTCTCAAAAAAACAAACAAACAAAAAAAAGTACTCAGCTTTGCCATGAATTCAGTTGTAGTCAACATGAATTTAGCTTTGGTAGGTTACCTGTCACTCGGTAGTTTTTACTGCCAAAAAGAAAGGTGGAAACCTTATTACACTTGAAAGGAATTCAGATTTTCTACATATAGTTTATATAAAATAAAATAAATATGCCTTACTTTATATAAAATTCTGGCCATCTACTACTAGACTGCTACACTGTACACAAATACCACGCTAATTTTTAACACCAGCCATAGAAAAAAATCCACTTCATTTATATTTCATTTGGATTCTAATTTTGAGAAAACATTTAAGTCACATATTGTCTTTTTCATTTAAAAATAATTTTAGCTTTTCTGCTAAGACAATATAATCACTGTAGAAACTGATTTATACCACTTCCTAAAGTCTGCTCTCAATAAACTAAGCTTTCAATATAAAAAAAGATTAAGACCAGACAGACAATCAGTATTCGGCAACCATCATAGTAATAGTTAATTCAGCTAAGAAACATCCACAGATGCTAAAACTAGAGGGGAAAAGTTTGATGAAGTATAATATGTTCATAGAGTCTTGGGGAACTTCCTTCAAATCAAAATATGTAACAATTATAAATACACATAAAACTTATTTCTCAATTTCAAAGGTAAAAAGAAAACCTGTTTAATAATGGACAGAACTAGCAGAAGACAGAACTTTAACCAAAGGATCAGGATGTGAGATACCACCAATATGGGACAAATAAAAAACGAGTTCCACTTGAGAGGATGCAAAAAGAACACCTCAATCCTTTTGGGATACTCCTGTCAAAAGCGTGCAACCTAAATCTCATCATGAATAAACATGAGACAAAACCATACTGAGGCACGTTCTATAAAAGAACTGACCTACAATCTTTGTAATTTATCAGATATCAAAGTCAAAACGTTCAGGAACTGTTTCAGTTTCGAGAAGAAACATGACAACCAAATCTAATCCATATAAAACTCTTTTGAATAAAGGCAAAAGTTGGTTATATAGAAAAACGTCCTTATTTAAAAAAAAAAAAAAAAAAAAGACCATGGAATATTTGGGAGTGAATCAGCACCATATTGACAACTTACTTGCAAACAGATCAAAAGAAAAAAAGATTCTTTGTACTATTCTTACAAAACAAGATAAAAACAGATAAACTTCAAGCTGCAAGACTAGCACTATATATTTCTATCATCTTTGACATGAGTTTCATTTTCTTCCGGGTTTCAAATGAAAGATTTTTGAACTAACCGCACCTTATTGGTACTTTTTTGTTTATCTGGATTCATAGGTTCCAGTGGGGTTGGGAGATTCTAAGATTCATAGGAATTTTTAGGAGTGTCGAGATGAGGAACCTAGATACTAATAGAAGGAAGGAACAAAATATATTAAGAAAAACTTGAACCTACTATCACAAGAAATATCTTCTAGATGCACTCATAAATAGATGTGTAGGGAACTTAAAGTCAGTGCTTTCCCAGAAGATGACTGCTGTCACAAGCAGTGGTAAAGTATTTCACAATATGTGGTTTCAAGAACTGTTATTTTTCCCAGAAAATAAGCCTAAAAATCCCATATGCCACAGATAGATAAAACTTGTTTTTAATTTTACTGTTTCTTTCACTTCTATATAATAATAAGTTAAAATATATCAACTTTTTTAAAAAGTAGGTATTCAAATTTTAAAGCAAACGATGAAATACTAGCAATAGCTACAAGGACACTCTTGAATATACTATCAATTTATAGAAGAGTTCCTTTAATATGAGCTCCCTAAATTTGCCAGGAAGGATTCTCTTGGGGTGAGGGTGGAGAATGCAGATTAATAAAGAAATACAAATTCTAAAACAAAAAAGGTGGCCTTCATAATCTGTTTTAAATAAATATTCTAATAAAAATTTCTCATAAGTTTTGTAGGTACTACTTATGCAGAAAATAGTTAACACAGCAGGTCTGCTACAGGTATCCCTACAAAGATCTGCTTACAAGGTTGGCCCTTGGCTGATGTCCAAGAAACGCTCATTATTCCCTGAGAAGGGTGATTTACTCTGCCTCATTGGTTTGTACAAAGAATATAGTTTATGCTGAACCCCTGCCTTCCTTTTGGGAGTTTAGAATTTTGGTACTTGCTAAAGCAGAGGATGCCTGCATAACTGATCCCAATAAAAACTCTGGACTCCAAGGCTCAGGTGAGTTTCTCTGGTAGACAATATTTCACACATGTGGTAACAACTCCTTAATAGTGGGATTAAGCATATCCTGTGTGACTCCGTAAGGAAATAACTCAAAGAAGCTTGAGCCTGGTTTCCTCTAGACTTCATTTGTCTTTTCCCTTTGCAGATTCTGCTTTATGCCTTTTTGTTGTAATAAATCACAGCAATGAACATGACTTAAGGCTGAGTCCTGTGAGTCTTCCTAGTGAATCATTAAACCCGTGGTGATTCTGAGGTCTCCTGACACCATATTTTAATATATAAAATTACCTTCTACAGGGTTCCAAGTATTTCAAGTTCACTGTTATTTATATATTAACAACCTGCAACTGATAGCTTTGAGAAGGAAAAGCTTAATGTAAATCCTGCATCATTTTCATTCACAAAACTATTTGTTTTTTGGACTGTTGGAGACATGATATTCAGAAAATAATGTAACATTTTCTAAAATTTCAAATTTGTAATTTCAACTGTAAATATGCTTAACTTGAAATTTTATTAACTGGTTGTTAGATACTATTTCTGTAAGTGTAAATTTTTTAATTCCCTAAAAATGAAAGGAAACCCCTCCTTATCCTAAAAATCAAATAAACAAATCCAAAGGCAAACTGAAACAAAACAGTTTACTGTGCATTACAATTAGGTGGTATTTAAGACTGATGCATTCTTACCATGTGGAGTGATTGTTTGTACAGGTTTAGCAGGGGACCTCACATTCCATATAGTCAAGGTGCCATCTGAATGACTGCAAATAAACTGTTTTCCTTCATGATGCCAAGCAACAGAGTGGATAGCCTATAGAAGGATGAAAAATACCATTTTAAAATCTATTTAAGTAGCAAACTATTTGTAAATGATCTGATAATCAATTAATTTTCATTTTTAACTTTTCTTTATTTTCTAAAGTTAATATGTGAACTTAACATTTCCATAATAATATGGCCCTCTTGTAATACAAATGAGATTTTATTTCTTCATATTAACACTGTTTTAATTCTCTGTACTTACTTTACTCCTTAAACCAGCATAAAGAAGGCATAATAGTGACATCTACAGACAAGTTCAGTAAAACAAAATGTTTTCTTACATTATTTTTAGCATAAACAATACCTAAACATTAATTACCAAATTATTACAACCAACGTCCCAATGGAAAAACTCGTTGCATTGACAAGATTAGAATAAAACGTGTTAATTGACCACAATCCTCAGAGCCAAAATGTAGATTTGGATTAGAGATCAATAAAAAATGCTCCAGGTTGAGCTACAAGACATGCTCCTCATCTTTCACAGTAATTACTGAGGCAATTTTTAATCTCAGGGACCCTCTTCTGATAAGAAATTTATTTTGTACTTCTGGGTCGCTTAAAAACTATCTGGAAAATACTTTTATATCACCGAAGTATTATGATACCCCTCATTTTTTTGCTCTAATATTATTTAAATTTTGGTATGTAAAAAAAAACTTTAAATCACTCTCCCATGCATCCTTTGAATTACTTCTTTTAAACTCAAGTTGATAAAATTTTAGTTCTTAATGGTCAATTGACTTAAAGTTACCCTACTGGAATGCAAGAATTGCAGAGTACAGAGCAAAAATCATATAACTGAAACTCAAAACTTCTGTCACATATAAAGTCAACATTTTCTATCATGTCATCTACTTATTTGGGTTCTTTCTATACTTATAAATTTAAACTAAATATTATAAAATATCTTAGTATAAATCAGATACAGATAATCAGCTATACTTCTAATGCCAATATTTAATACAATGTTTTTTATTCAAAGTACAGATGTTCTTCAATTTATGATGAAGTTATACCCTGATAAACTCATCATAAGTCAAAAATATCATAAGTCAAAAATGCATTTAATGGTACCAACACAACAGACGATCCCTTACTTACAATGGCTCAATATGCAAGTTTTCAGCTTTAAGACGGTACACAAGCAATAGACATTCAGTAGAAACCATAATCGCATTCTAATTCCTAAGGAGCTCCTTTACTTAGGATGGGGTTATGTCTTGATAAACCAATTGTAAAGTCAAAAAAATCTTAAGTCGAAATACTGTAAGTCAGGGACCATCTGCATCTCTTACAAAATTCTAAATAAAATCTTAATAATAAACTGAAATACACATATGACATTTTGAAAACTCATTTTTAAAATAAGCAATCTCTTAGTAGCCTTTACAAGTAAAATTATTTCTGCAAAAACATGAGCAATGCTAAAAAGCTATTTAATGTTTTAAAAAAAATTGATAAGGGAAAATACAAAAGAGGTCTACAGTGCTATCTGGAACCTATAGATAAAAACATCTTAATAGTATCATGTATAAATGTATATCATATATATAAATACGTATCATATGTAGAGAAACATTTCTACTTTGCTAAAGAAAACAATGTCTATCTTTGTTTAAAAGTGCCTTCTATTTATGAAATGTTATTAAATTATTAGGCATTCCAAAAGCAAATACTGTCGAATTACTGGAACCAGTGGTTCACAATTATCTTGGACAACAGAAACAAGTAACAGAAAACACCCCACAAAAAAGCAAAGAAATAAAGAAATATGGACATGCAACAAACATGCACTATTTATTTATACAATTTTCTATATGCAAATCCAACTTGATATGTGTTTTCTTTCTAAGTACATATGTAGAACATATGTAGTATTACAAGTATTTAAAAATATGTATACAATACCTACCATATATAAATTATACATATATAATTTATATTTCACATATAAATTATACATGTATAAAATATGCAATTTACACTTTTTCTTTAGTCTTAAGAAAATGACGTAGAAATTTACGTAAACAAAGTGAGAAAATCCAATCTCACCAGCAAATCTGACACATGCTCAAAATCAGAAGCAAGGTGGTTTAGGAGCAAATCTGAACAATTCATGGGAGAAGATATGAGATATAACGTAGGAAACATAAATTGGGGTTGATAAATTTTGTGTGTAAATTGGCTTATCTGTTTTTCCAAGGAAAAGATATACAATTTCCAGGTGATTAAGAATATTTACTTGTTTATGGCCGGGCACGGTAGCTCATGCCTGTAATACCAGCACTTTGGGAGGCAAAGACGGGCGGATCATGAGGTCAGGAGATCGAGACTATCCTGGCTAACACAGTGAAACCCTGTCTCTACTAAAAAATACAAAAAATTAGCCAGGTGTGGTGGCAGGCACCTGTAGTCCCAGCTACTCGGGAGGCTGAGGCAGAAGAACGGCATGAACCCAGGAGGTGGAGCTTGCAGTGAGCTGAGATCGTGCCACTGCACTCCAGCCTGGGTGACACAGCAAGACTCCATCTCAAAAAAAAAAAATGAATATTTGTTTTAAAAACTTGAAAATTATACATACATATGAATAACAGGATTATCTTAGAAAGAGGAATAAAGGACAGATGAATGGAAAATAGAACACAATACATAAAAGACATACAAAAGTCATGGAGGACAAGATGAATCCAGGGTAGAGAAAAAAGACTGAAGACAGAATGAACGCAGATGATATAGCTGTTCGCATAAACCACAAAGCAACAGTACATGCAATTCTAAAAGCTCTTTAAAAGATGTAGTATCTGAAAAAAATCATAAGTGTAAAAAGGTTCATAAAGGTAATTAAGAGTCTGACATCAGTATTTTCATTTTTGATAAAATCAGAGAAAAAACAAAAGCACTGCCTACTGTGACATATTTTTCAAAAGGAGTAATATTTAATTATTAGGCTTTGGCAAAAGTAGTACCTATGATGCTTCTGCTATTCTTATCGGACAAGACAGCATCTTGTCTAGGAAGACAAAACAGGCTAACTGCTTACCTATCAAATTTTACATTCACTAACTCAAAATTGTACGGAAATTGAATAAATTCTCTACTTACTGGTTTTGCAAACTAATCAGTATTATTAGAATCATGTCACAGTAAATGTATATATTAATAAATCCTAATCCAGCTGCTCTTACGTTACATACACTAATTAATATTTTAAATTTTAATTATTTTAAAATAATTTTTCTCATAGATGTTATTTAACATTCCATTAAAAGCTGCATTAATTCCCAATGTAACTATCTATTATTGTCGCAGCCCTTAGAAAAATGCCAAAAAATGACAAAAGAAAATGTATAATGTAGACTTTCATTTAAAATTACATTTGCAATTACATGAAAATATTGAAAATACTCTGTTGTTTTATTATTCTTATATAATCAAATAAAGTACATGCTTACAGCATGAATGATTTCTTACATATATAAATAATACATTAAATTGTATAGCTTTTGTCCCAGTATTTTAAACTTGTGAAATGTTCAATATTAGTTACACCATAGAAGGGAGACAACCATAATACTATATAATTAAATGAGACAATTATTGAATCATACATTTTGTAAGGTAGTTGATAAAAGTTATTATACATTGGACATTAAATTATTTAAAGCTTTTTTCCTTTCTCTCTAAAGATTATAAACAGTTATAAACTGAAACCACTGCCCTTTCCATTAAAAATAACCTCCCCCAACCCCACTGTACTCCAGCCTGGGCAACAGAGTAAGACAGCCTCTAAAGAATGAATGAATGAATGAATACATAATGCAACTGGAACTTTCTTCTGTTATTTTGAAAATGTGACCAAATTATTCATTGTTTTAAGTACTGTTTTACCTTTGGGAAAGTGTATTTGTGTGTGTGCATGTGTATGTTTGTAAAAATAAGCAGAAAATAAGCTGACTTAAAAGCACCAATCTAAATATAGGAGAAAAAAACCCTTAAGGGAATAAATGCTTCCATGAATATATATAATACAAAAAAAAAAAATTCATTTAAAGCTGTTACGATTCCTGTGCTGTGAGTTGCAAACATATTATTTCAAAGTTCTTTTTTTTTTTTTTGAGACAGAGTCTTGCTCTGTCACCCAGGCTGGAGTGCAGTGGCACCATGTCTACTCACTGCAAGCTGCGCCTCCCGGGTTCACGCCATTCTCCTGCCTCAGCCTTCCCAGTAGCTGCGACTACAGGTGCCTGCCACCATGCCCAGCTAATTTTTTTGTATTTTTAGTAGAGACAGGGTTTCACTGTGTTAGCCAGAATGGTTTCGATCTCCTGACCTCGTGATCTGCCCGCCTCGGCCTCCCAAAGTGCTGGAATTACAGGCATGAGCCACAGTGCCCGGCCTCAACGTTTTTTTTTTTTTTTTTTTTTTTAAAGTTTTCTGATGGTCTTGAGACTTAAATGTACCGAGAGAGCTAGAAAAGCACAAATTATTTTTTCATCATATTTTACTACCAATATTTCTGATGCTTCTCAATCTACCAGGAAAAACCAACATGAAACCAAAATACAAAAGACACTAATAGATGACCCTAGACATATGACAAAGAATAATCATAAAATAAAGAAGTTCATAAGTATTATTGTCTTAAAATATCAGTAATACTGCATTTCTTTCCTGCCACACCGATTACTACAAAAGGAATATTGATACTTTATTTTTAGAAACAGGGTCTTGCTCTGTCACCAGGGCTGGAATGTGGTGTCATGATCATAGCTCACTGCAGCCTTGAACTCCGGGGCTTAACCCATCCTCCCACTTCAGCCCTTAAGTAGATAAGACTACAGGTACACGCCACCAGGCCTAGCTAATTTTTTTTTTTTTTTTAACTTTTTGTAGAGGCAGGGTCTTGCTATGTTGCCCACGCCAATCTCAATCTCCTGGCCTCAAGTGATCCTCCTGCCTCTGCCTCTCAAAGTGCTGGGATTACAGACATGTGCCATTGCACCTGGCCAATACTTGATATTTTAATACATTATAGCCTAAAAAAAATGGGATGTCCATTAAAGAGATAAAATTTTATATAGATGAAGTATCATCTGTAGAAAATATCTGTAAAATACTGAGAATACTATCCAACTACACTCAAAATCTATCATTGAGACACAACCAGGGTAGAGTAGAGCTTGTCAATTAAAAAAATAACAATGGTTACAAAGCAACAAAAGCTCAAGGGCGCAAAGATACATTTCTGTTCCCACTACTCCCACCCATCTTAATCACCCCCAAGAGACCAAATGAACAATTAAAGCTATACTAAGAACTTAAATTATATTAGAAATGTTCAAAATTGTTACGTCATTTAATACATTTGTGCCTGTGTAATAAAAATAAATTTGAATACAGTAATATACCATTGAATAGAACATAAATATTAGGGGAGGGGAAAGGTAGCGCTTTGTCAAAATCTTAAATTTTTAACTCTCACTAGTGAGAAAGAATTATGACTATAATAATTTCTTGAATATCTGAAACTGTACACCTGGCAAAAACGGCACTGAAAATCAAATTTGATGACAGAATAGCATAAATTCATGGAAACAAAGCCAGAAATTTTTACTCAGTTTACAACAAGTTAATTTAGAAGTTAGAATTTATACCTAACACCACTGTTATTTAAAACACATGATTTTCATTTTGTATATTAATATGTGTTAAGAATAAGTTTTATGACTTAGGCATCTGTGTGCACCAAGGATACTGATCTGTAGTCTCCTTATAATCTTTTTTCTAGTTTTGTTAAAAGGGTAATGCTTGCCTCATGAAGTGAGTTGCAAAGTATGCCCTTCTCTTCTATTTTTAAGAAGAGTCTAAGTACAACAGGTATTATTTGGTAAAACTCACCAGCAAGATTTCTGAGCCTGGTCTTTTCTTTGCGGGAAACATTTTCATTACAGCTTTGATTCTTAAATTACAGAGCTACTTAAGTATTTCATTCACAGTGAGCTTTGGTACTTCCAAGAAATATGGGATCTTTCAAGGAAATTCTCCATTTCATCTAAATTGCTGGATTTATTGGCATTAAGGACATATTTCCTTATCAGTCCCTCTGTATTTCTGCAGAAACTGAAATGATATCCTTTTTCACCTCTACAATGGGTAATCTGTGTCTTTCTTTCCTCACCACTCTGACTATATGTTTATTAATTTTATTGATCTTCACAAAAATCCAGCTTTTAATTTTATCAGTTTTCTCTATTTTTCTGTTATCTATTTCACTGATTTCTGCTCTTTATTATTTCAGTTCTTCAGCTTACTATAGATTTAATCCGCTCTTTTTCTTCTGGTTTCTTGTGGTGAAAGCTGAGGCCACTGGCTTGAAACCTTTCTTGTTTTCTAATACAAAGCATTTAATGCTATAATGGATAATTCAGCTGCATCCCACAGGACATGGTAAATCTTTCTTTTCAGTTCAAAATACTTTAATTTTCTTTGTTTTCTTCTTTGACTCGTGGGTTATTTAGAAGTATGTTGTTTCCCTTTTCAATATTTATAGATTTTCCGTCTATCTTTATATAACTGATTTCTAATTTAATTGTATAGTAAAATAACATTTTGTATGAGTTTAATCCTTTAAAATTTATTGAGATTGATTTTATGACACTAAATACAGTCTGTCTTGGTGATGTTCTGTGTATAGCTGAAAAGAATGTGTACTCAGCTGGTGGGTGAAACACTCTGATACCTACTTTGTTGATATTAATATAGTCGTTTCAGTTTCCTTTTGATTACTGCTAATATTACTTTTTCCATCTATCTTTTTTTCCAACATATCTGTATCTTTAAAAGTGGGTTTCTTACAGACAGTATGTGGTTAGATCTTGCTTTTTTATCCAATATGATAATCGCTATCTTTTAATGGGGTGTTTAAACTATTAATCTGATTATTGACATAGCTGCATTTAAATCTACCATCTTGCTGTTTGTTCACTGTTGCTTCCATTTATTCTTTGTTCCCTTCAACCTTCCTCTGGATTGAATTTTTTTTTTTTTTTTTTTTTTTTTTTTTTTTGAGACGGAGTCTCGCTCTGTCACCCAGGCTGGACTGCAGTGGCCGGATCTCAGCTCACTGCAAGCTCCGCCTCCCGGGTTCACGCCATTCTCCGGCCTCAGCCTCCCGAGTAGCTGGGACTACAGGCGCCCGCCACCTCGCCCGGCTAGTTTTTTTTGTATTTCTTAATAGAGACGGGGTTTCACCGTGTTAGCCAGGATGGTCTCGATCTCCTGACCTCGTGATCCGCCCGTCTCGGCCTCCCAAAGTGCTGGGATTACAGGCTTGAGCCACCGCGCCCGGCCATGGATTGAATATTTTTAAATTCTCATTTTATTTCATATTTAGCTTAACTTTCTGAGTTGCTGCTGTCATTGCTTTGGTATTTCCTTTAGGATTTATAATACATATCTTTATCATAGTCTACTGTCACATAATATTATGCTACTTTATGTATAAAATAATAATCTATTAACGGTCCTCTGTCTTCTGACCATTGTGCTATTATTGTCTGTTTGTTACCTCTATGTATGTCAAAAATCCTACAATACACTTTTATTATTGGCTTGGATAATTAATGATCTCTTAGATTTAAAAAATGAGAAAGTTTTTATATCTACCACATATTTGCCATGTCTGGAGTCTTTCATTCTTTTGAATAGATCCAAATTTCCATCTCATAACTTTTTCTTCTGCATGCAGGACTTCTTTTAACGTATCTTATAGTTGAGGTCTGCAAGTGATTAATTCTTTCAGTTTTTATGTCTATAAAAGTCTTTATTTTGCCTTTATTTTTGAAAAAAAAAATTTCACCAGGTATAAAATTCTAGGTTGACAAATTTTTCTTTCAGTACTGTGAAGGTGGTGTACCACTGTGTTCTGGCTTACATTCTACCTAAAAAACCAAAATTTGCTGTTTTTTTTTTTTTTTAAATGGAGTCTCACTCTGTCGCCCAGGCTGGAGTGCAGCGGCACAATCTCAGTTCATTGCGAGCTCCACCTCCCAGGTTACGACATTCTCCTGCCTCAGCCTCCCAAGTAGCTGGGGCTACAGGGGTCCGCCACCACATCCGGCTAATTTTTTGTATTTTTCAGTAGAGACAGAGTTTCACCGTGTTACCCAGGATGGTCTCAATCTCCCGACCTCGTGATCCGCCCGCCTTGGCCTCCCAAAGTGCTGGGATTACAGGTGGGGGCCACTGTGCCTGGCCTCTGCTGTCATTTTTATCTTTTTGCTCCCCTGTATTTAATTTAGCTTTTAAAGTTCCTCTAATTGTTCCTACGATTTTCTCTATTACTAGTTTCCAAGAATTGAAAATTGTGCTTTTATGTAGTTTCTTTTGTGTTTCTTCTGCCTACAGTTCATTGAACTCTTAGAATCTCTGAGTATATAGTTTTCATCAACTTTGAAACTTTTGGTCACTGCTTCTTCAAACATACTTTCTCTCCACTCTCCTCCTAGGATTCAAAATACACATATTAGTCTGCTTGAAGTCGTACCACAGTTCACTAATGATCTGTTCTTTTTTCCTCCATTCTTTCACATCAAGTAGTTTCTACTGCTATTTCCTCAAGCTTATTAATCCTTTGGTAGTACTATTCATAGTATTTTTCACCTTATTTTATTTTTCATCTGTAAAAAATCCACTTGTGTGATTTTTGCCTTCCATGTCTTTTTTCAACATGTTCATGCTTTCATCTACTTTCTTAAGCATATGGAGTCCATTTAATAATACTTGTTTTAATATCCTTGAGGTCAATTGTATCATCTTTGTCATTTCTGTTTCTATTTTCATTTTCTTCTCATTATGGGTCATATATTCTGGCTTTTTGCATACTTCATATATCTCTATTTGGATGCTAGACATTGTACAATTTATATTGGGCTACTATTCATATTCTTCTAAATGTTTTTGGGTGTTTTTCCTAGGATGTAGCTATGTACTTAAAAACAGTTTAGTCCTTCCAGTCCTTTCAAAGTTTGCATTAAAGATTTGTTAGGATGAACTAAGCCAGCCTTTATTAGTATAGGGCTAGTTTAGTTCTACCACTGAAACAACAGCTTTCTGAATACCCTTTCTCATACCCTGTATATCACAAAGTTTCTCTATTCTGCTGGGAATGTGAACTATTCCCAGTACTGTTTGTGCTACAGAGATGGTTCTACTTTTCCTTTTCAGTGGATCTCATCCAAGCCTTATACCCATGCAACAGTCAGTATTCAACTGAAGACTCAGGACACGGGTCCTCTTGTAGACTTCTATAACTCTCTTTCTAAGCTCTTTGCTCTCTAATTCCTTGCCTTCTAAGCTGCAGATGTCTTAGTTTCCCCAATTTCCCAACTCTGACTTTTCAACTTAGGGAGACTTCTCAGCTTCCACCTAGGTTCCCTCTTCATGTTCTAAGAACTGGAAAATCTCTTCAGGCCATTAGCTGAAGCAATGGAGGGGTTTACCTTCTTTGTTTCTCCTCTCTAAATAATTCTGTTCTGCATGACCTGCTGTCTAACTGCTGAAAACTGTTGTTTCATATATCCTGCCCAGTTTCTTTGTTTAAAGCAAGAAGGTAAACTAGTCCCTGTGACTCCATAATGGCTCAAGCCAAGATCACTATTTAAAATAATAAGCAAAACCAAAATATTCAATTTTTAAAATCTGCTTTCATCTATGGACCACAATTACAGATCACAACTACACAGAAATGTAGGAACTCTTTATTCAAAACATGCTTGTTTAATTTGAAGATTCTGACTAGTGAGCAGCAAAAAGTATACAGTCATAAAAACAAAGGGAATTCCCTTCCAGTCATGCCTACAAAGATAATGTACAAACATGTGCAAAGTATTCAAATGTTGCTATAATTACTCAGTGTACTCTGATGTTTCAGTAACTGAACATATCAATATGATTATTATTAAGATTATGATGTATTTTATCTTAACCACTTATACATTTCCTAGATATAGCTGTATTCGCTGAATTGGAAACCATGAACACTCTTGATGTCTAAATTATGGCCACCAGACATGGCACTGAAATAAGTTAGAGTTCCATAGAAAAATACCTTATTCTAAATTTGATTCAGAAATATACAGATCAGTAGGGAGGAGGTACACTGACCAAAGTTAGGATAATGTGAAAAGCAACTATAACTTCAGTGGACTGAAGTACATCAAATATGTTTAAGTTGTTGAGCACATAGTGAAACTAAAAGTAAGAATAAATTGGTTATCATGGAAACTATTATAGAACAACCCCTTAAGATGAATATTAAAATAAAGGGAAAGAATCACATATTTATCCTGTCTTTGCTATATGAACTATCCTATTATATAAACGAATAGCAGATAAAAGAAAGGTTCTCTTTACTGAAGTGACCTACATAATAAGTAGAGAAGGAAAGACAGAATTCGAAAGTCTCCTATTTTGCAACTACTATACAGTAACAGATCTCGGCCTTAACCACCACTGGCTTCCAACATCTGAAACAGACACTAAAGTTCCACCAGCTAAATGAGTATCAGTATCATCTATGAAGTAGTCTTGCCAAAAAAGAAAAATAAACCTGCATTTGATCAAGCCTCAGTAAATTATCCAATTTATAGGAAATCTGAGGGCAAAAAAAAAAAAAAAAAGAAAAAAATGTCAAAGACAATGGGGATGCAGCCAGAAAAAGCCAGCATCTGGAAGATTCTATCTTCAATAAATAAATGCCAAAAAAGGAGAGGTAAGGTAAGGAAGGGAAGTGAGGAGCAAGAGGAGAGAAAAGACATATCTATCAATCACAATCCTTACTGGTTCTTAAAGTTAGCGGATTATAAATGTCTATAGTATACTATCATTCGTACAAAAGAAAAAATAGAATATATTTATGAATTTGCTTGTAAATGCACACAGTCTCTCTGGAAAAACATGAGAGAAACTGGTAACACGGTACCTGTATGGAAACTAGATAACCAAATGGCAAGTGGGAAAAAGATTTTTGTATCTTTTGAATTGTGTGAACATATTATCTATTGTAAAAAATAAATTGTGTGCTATTGCAATTACAAAGCTTGCCTAAACTAAAATAACCAATTAAGTTTTTAGAGAAACTGCTTTATATTAGAGAAATGACCATAGCTTTTACTAGCAAAAATAGTATTACCTCATCATATGTGTATCTGTAGTCAGCTTTCTTTGATTTGAGGTCCCATAAAACTACTGTTCCAGATTCAAAGCCAATCAAAAGCTGTGATAAAAGAAAAAGGCATATTACCTAGGAATGATATCAATTATAAAACATTTATTTGCTGACAATGAAAATAACTACAATCATTCACATGCGTTGAGTATAAATGTATGATATAAACAAATATCTGTACTGCTAATTAGTAATCACACAAATGACAAATGAGAACACTGCATATTTATATGTCTTTGATGATTAGGGACTCAACATACAACTGACTTTTGAAAACAAAAACAGTACCATTTTGAAGTCTTTTCAAAACTTTTGTATGTATTTTCAAGTTTACAAACTTTTCAAATTCTACACACTATGAGGCAATCTCATCTATTCCATCTATATATCGATTAGTTTCAAATCATATCCAGCTTACATCCCTCTGGTGAGATTCAGACACATAATTCCAATGGCCACATCTCCACTTATCTACATAAAAGCCTCAAAGTAAATGCGCCCCAAATAGAATTAATTATATTCTTCTCTACTCTGCTTCTCTGGAATTCCCTGTTGCAGTGTCTCTCACCATTCCTTATCATGTCTATTCAGTGGCACTGGCTAGAAACCTAGAGGTCATTCATAACTCTGGTCTCTCCTCCAACAGGTAAAATCACCATGTAAACTTAAATTACATTCTATTATCTAATTTACTTCTCTTCATTTCTAGTGCCTCTTCCCTGGTTCAAGACACAAAGATTCCTTTTCGGGTCTCCTTGACTCTACTCTTGCTCCTATTTTAACCCATTTCATATTGTAGCTAGAGTAACGGTTCTAGAATACAAACCGAATGGGGTAATGTATGCTTCTGTTTAAAACTTTCAAATGCCACACCATTATTTTTAGGATAAACTGCAAATTCAGTAATATGATCTACAAGATCCAGCATGGCTTAACCTCTGTTTACCTCTCCAGTTCCATCCCTTACCACACCACGGCCACTCAATACATTATAGTATATTCTTAAGTTCATACTCTCTTTTACCTTTGAGCCTTTGTACATGCTGCCTCACTACCTGGGCCACTCCATTTGAATGTCATCCTTTTTGCCTGACTAGTCCTACTCATCTTTCAGGTGTTACTTTAGTGATCATCTCCTCTGGGAAGCCTTCCATGACCTACCAAATGTAAGTCAATACCCTTTCTATGTGCTCCAATAACACTTATCTTTTTTAAGTCTGAAGGATCACCACACAATAATGGACTTTTCCTTATCTGAATTATTGTGCAGTCTGTAAAACTGGTGCATCTGGGCAAAGATTAGTTTTTATCTTGTTTACCGCAATACCTCTAACATAACACATAGGGCCAGATATGTTATAAATACTTATTATGAATGCATCTATTTCAGAATGGAATGCATATTCCTGCCTCACAAACAATGTACACTGCCCATAGAACCTGTGCTGCCCCCAGACCCCACCTCAGTTTTTTCCAAATCTCAGTATGAGATTTCCTCTGCTTAAAACCTCCTCCCCTTTCATTCAATAAGCAATCCTCTACTAATATTTTAAGTCTAAATTCAGTGTTGCTTCCTGGTTAAGTCTACCCAGTTCCTGTAGAGAAATTAAGATGCTCCTTTTCTTAACCTAGTACCATGCATTTTCATCTATATGTCTCTAATATCTAATACACTTCCTAAGACATAGTAGACACACAATAAATATTTGTTTAATAATTAGAAAAATGATCAGTCTATATCTGTTTGGGTAATCTGGGGATATAAACAAAATTTGGGCAGAACCAGTAATTTTAATAAGACAAATTTAGAAGATTTCAGAGTAGAGGGGCAGCTGGAAGGGCTAGCTATCAAAACTAACAAAATAAGTTTTCCTACTTTAGTACAGAATACAGTCAATTTTTCTGACCTTATCTCTTCTTTCCTAGGTAATCTGAGATACACCTAGGCAATCTGAGATACACCTTTTGGAAAAAAAAAATGGTATTTGTTTCCTGTTTCTTTTCCCACTCTTTTCAAATATCTTGGACATGTGATACAGCATTTGAGAAAAGATAAACTTGAGGAATAAGGAAAGAGAAGAAAAAGAATAAAATGTAAGGGTTGATGTAAAAAGCACTGCACTGCTTAGGACCTTATAAGTAACCTGAGTTCTAGTATTAAATCTGCCACTTAATAGCCATATAACTTTAGGGAAATAATTTTATCTATCCAGACCTTAATAACTTAAGAGGGTTAAACTTTAACCTCTCTAGCCAGCTCTAGTATTCTAAGGATATTAGAAATACATGACAACAGGTTAGAGTTTTATGCCCATAATCTTCTAGCTTTTCAATTCCTTTCCCTACAAAAGCAAGATAATAATAAATATTTAAAAATAGAAAACTAAAGATAGAGCACTTAATTAAAATTGGAAAATTCTTCAATGCTTATTCCTACTGGAATCTTTTATAACCCAGAAATGTTAATGAGCTTATATACTAGTGACTAATTCCTGTCTAATTTTTCTCTTTGAAAAAGCATTAGTGTGTATGTGGAATATGAATACATTTCTCTACAACATATATAACCAATCTATATCTAGAAAGAAAGCTTAGCATAACAGAGAGTACTCCTGGGCTGAAATTAAAGTAACTGGTCTTCAAATCTCAGATCCGCCAAAGTCTAGCTCTGGAGCTATGGAACACATAATGTCACCAAGTCTCTGCTTTATCATTTGTAAAGTAAGGGAAATTTCTAATTTACAATTTGTTGAAAAGATAAAATGAAATAGTGTATATAAAGTGGCCTGCACAGTGCCTGACACATAGAATTAAATAAATGGTGGCTATTCCTATCATAAGTCTAACCTATCTAATGTCTAACCTTCCTTGGCCAAGACCTTCACTTAATGTGGCAGTATCCACCTGTAAAGTTAGCACTGAAGGAACCTGCCCTATCACCTTACATCATTGTTCAATGACAAATGTCTAGGAGTTCTTTGCAAACAGGAAAGAGTCTACAAGAAATCAAAGTTTAGATAATACAGTTTATTCTAGCACCCTAATAGTTTTAAAATTTTATATATATATATAACTTATTTACTCCATCCTCTTTATAGAATGAATTATATATATAATTCATATAATTGTATATTGAGTAGTTGGTATTTTTATTGTAAGTTAGATGCTAGGGAAAATAGAAACCTGTATAAATATTACCTTTGTGCTCAAGGAGACTTTCAAAGTCAGGGGAGCTAAGATATGCACACATTTCTAATAAAAGCATTACGTCATAAATAACAAAAAATTTCATAACTAAAGTACTAATAAATGTGAAAGAAAGAAAAAGCATTTTCTGTCAGGATTATCAGGGAAGAAATCATAAAAGAAAAATATTTAATCTGGGCCTTAAAGTATGGGTAGGAATTCAGCAGAGAGATGGAAAGAGAATTCCAAACAGAAGGACTCATATAAACAAAGGTATGGAAACATTAAAGAGCAGTTCATAACTGAAAATATAACTATTTGCTTCAGCACAACATTCAGGTAAAGACATCCTGAAAAATAAGGAAATGCAGGGCTATATTTCACGAAACACTGATTTTACTTGTTAGATACTACAGACCCACTGAAAGTTCTGAAACAGTAGAACATTAAGATTAAAATGGCACTCTAAGCCAGGCACAGTGGCTTCTGCTTGTAATCCCAGCAGTTTGGGAGGTCAAGGCAGGAGGATCACTTGAGCCCAGGTGTTCAAGACCGCCTTGGGCAACATAGTAAAACTTTTAGGAAATGAAAAAAAAAAAAAAAAAAGAAAGCAAAGGAAAAGCAAAAGACACAGGAAGAATTACAATGACTTGATGTCCAATTCAAGGAGGAAAGGAAGTTTTGAATTTTCCTATCACGCCTCCCATTCAAAAGCTTGGCTTTTAAATAAGTATCTTGTATAAAAAGAAAATTAAGTAAGGATCTAAGTTACTTCATACTTGCTTTATGTAAAGTTTCTTTCAAAGCATACAATGCTATAATTATGACCTAACTCCAAACAGTCTAATTATCCTTTTGTTTACCCAATGGCAAAGTAAGAGAACAGTGTTAAACAGTATATCAGCTCAACCTCTCCCACAATTGAGGAAATGAAAAACCTGATTAAACTCCTGCACAAAATTCAGAAGTTTCACTTCACTGATTTCTTTTTTTTTTTTTGAGACGGAGTCTCGCTCTGTCACCCAGGCTGGAGTGCAGTGGCCGGATCTCAGCTCACTGCAAGCTCCGCCTCCCGGGTTCACGCCATTCTCCTGCCTCAGCCTCCGGAGTAGCTGGGACTACAGGCGCCCGCCACCTCGCCCAGCTAGTTTTTTTTTTTGTATTTTTTAGTAGAGACGGGGTTTCACCGTGTTAGCCAGGATGGTCTCGATCTCCTGACCGTGTGATCCGCCCGTCTCGGCCTCCCAAAGTGCTGGGATTACAGGCTTGAGCCACCGCGCCCGGCCTCACTTCACTGATTTCTGATAGCAATAAACTTCCTGGTATTTACTTAGCTTAAGATCATAAAATTATATAGGTAGAAAAATATCATTATTAAATAGAACTACCTGAAAGACTGGTTTGAAATAGAAAATAAATATTCATCCAAAAATATTTATTATTTTAAATGACTTAAATAACCTAAATTAACAATAGCTAGATACTGATTATATGAAACTGGTTTCAGAGTATTAAAAATTAAATAACATTAAAAAAACTCTACATTATTAATTGGAACTATTTATGACAAAAAAATTTTAGGGGGGATGAGATATCAAGACAACTATAACATAAGGCAATCTGTGATTAGTGCTACAAAAATTGTATAACCAAAGTGTTCAAAAGAATCCAAAACCAAAAGAAAACTTTTTATCAGGATTAACAGAAAATCAGGGAAAACAGTCTGAATAAGCCAAATATAAACAAATAACCTGTAATTATAAGCATTAAGTTTGACTTATGTTTTAAGGTTTTTTTGTCCTTTAAAATTGTAAATGATTCTAATTCTTTCATTTGTTCTTCATTACTAATAAGCATTAAACGTTTATGATATGCAACCTTCAATGGCAATCTCAATGTGTAACAAATGTGATCCTGAAATAGTATGCTTATTGAAAAATACAAAAATTTGTGCATTTAAATAATACATAATTTTTTACAAAAAATTCTACCTTTCCCTCGTCCATTGGATTATCACTTATATGGACCACAGGTCCTGGATGAGATTTAGATGACCTAAAAAAGAAAAAGTTAGTAAGATTTTCCCTTCAATTAAAAACTTTAATATGGCTACATATTTCATTCCAATAAAAATAAATAGAAAATAAGTTATATTTATAAGGAAAGAAAGGATTTCAACAAGTGATAAGTAATAGGCATATAGTTCTTAATATGGATCAAAACAGGGATCAGGGAAGAAGTAGTGACTCATATAAATAAGCAAAATTCACAACTAAGTACACTTCCTGCATAGGAAAGAATCTTCAATTTAGTCAATGATTTGAGTACAGGAAATCTATTGTCAAGGTAGAATTCTCAAAATTACTATTTTTGAATAATGCAGCACCTATTTTATTTTACTCAATTCTAGCCTCCAATTTAGGCATCCCATTTAGTTCCAATAGAAATAGAAAAACATTCTATTAAAAAAGAAAAAAGTAATGCCACCTCTATCTGCTCAGAGAAAAAGAAGTTCTACAAATAAGAACATGGTTGAACTGATGCCTATAGAGTAAAAATAAGCATACCTCTAATTCAGAAACTCCCTAGTTTGACAGATCACTCCATTTCATATGAGCCATCTGTCAAACTATACAGATACCTGCACTAGGCCTATCCACTAGATGGCATCATCAATTCAAAGAACAGACCATGAAAACCCACACTACCAAAGGACTCATATGTGAAAATAACATTCTTGCTACAGGAAGAAAAATCAGGATTAATACACTATTACAGCTATGCTAACACATGACTTATGAGCTATGTCATAGAATTATTCTTATCTCAAAAAGATGTAAATACTGTGGAATGCAACAATACAAGACTATTTGCTTAAAAACAAAAAGAAACATTGAAAAGGGTCTTGCCAATATCCTTAAACTTTGATGTTGATATCCCAGAAATATAAGAAAAAAACTTGTAGAAAGACACAAGATACAAAAAATTTAAGACTGAAGGGTTAGCACTAAAGATCCTTAGGGCCCTATAGTTTAACCTAGTTTTTGTTACCAACATTAGTAAATGAAAACAAGTATCATTTATCAAATTTATCAAAAATTAAGTAAAAATTTAACAAAATTAAGTAAAATCAAACAAAATTAATTTCTACTATATTAACTTTAGCAAACATTTGATGATTTTAAAACGTATCAAGCAGTAGTTTAAACCGGTGTTTTCCAAACATTGGTGGCAACTCATTTGTGGGTCATGACCATCATTTGAAAGAAAAATCATTAGAAGACAAAAGAACAGAAAAAATCAGAGTGATTTTCATTAGTAGGAATGACTGTTTATATTTAGTGTTACAGTGTACACAAATGTAAATATATGCATATGTAATGTGCATATATCTCTATATACATATGCATAATTTAAATTTACAAATTGCCACATCAAAAGAATACTCACAAAAAACTAATAAATCTGTACTTAATATTAAGAACATCTGTCACATATTTAATTCCATACAGATTTACTGATTGGCTATGATACAATGCTATTGTCATACATAGAACTGATGCTTTCGGATACAAAATATTCGCTCAAACTCACAGTTCAATGGCTTTATTCCACATAATGACGTAGCCTGAGAGTGTGAAGGACTCCACATTGACAATATGTATATTACCTCGTTCAGTGCCCACATAGAGCCACTTACTCTGGAAAGGCAGATGGCAAAATGTAACCCTGCAAGAGAAAAACATATTCAAAAAAGAAATTTCAAAAATGGTAAATTTTACTGATTGTATTAGAGTGTTGATTATGATATATAATTCAGGAAGAGCAAAACTGGTATATAACCATCAGATGTATCTATTCATTGTGACTAATATTTAATTACGCTAATTCAGCTTATACATCAAACATAAGGCCCCACAGTAAATAAACAGCATGGCATGATAGAAGGTGAGTTTTGAAGTTAGAATGTATTTCAAAGCTGGCTGTCCTCCACTAACTGTGTAACCCTGGGCATACCACAAATTTAACCTTTAGACCATAAGCTATGATTTCAACATCCACATCACCCTTGAGTACTACTGTGTTTCTCAGGCGTTACTAAGCACACTCATCCATCTCAGTACCTGTGCTTACTACTCCTTCCAGGCAAGATGCACCTCCCTGATTCTTTCCTTCTCTTCAAAGATTCAATTCAAATACCACTTGCATTTAAACGGATGAGATACTTTTATATCTCTATCTGGCTTGCCTTATATGATTGTCAAGGTCCATCTTTCTCATTAATTTGTGGGCCTCTTGAAGGACAGAGATCCCCTGTACTCAGCCTTAGACAATGTTTCTGAAATATATTTGAGCTATTTCTTCCTATGTTCTGATGATATGGCAGGCCTTCATTAACAAATTACAATAATTTGCATGCATTTGCTAAACTTTATCATTCTGACAACTGCAGATCCCCCCATTTCGAATCTTAGAATAGACTTTACAATTTAAAGGAATAGCACTTAAAACAACACAAATGATAATAATGACTGCCAGATTGCCAATACTAACACTAGGCACTCGGCAAAGCATACAGACTATTTTCTATTTCCATTAACACACAATTTTATTACAGAGAATTTTGAAGACAATAACACTTATCAAATAAATATACACGCAACTCATTCTCATTCTTTCTTAGAGGTAACGTTCAGTTAGATAATTACTTAAGCTTCATCTACTTGTAATTTCTGTTGAGTGTTTTATAACGTTCTCTTTCTAAAGAATTCATGTAAATTTAACCAAGTATAGACATGTCTAGTGAATAAACAAAATCATTTGATAGTACTTTGTTACTTCACAGGGCTCACTTTCTCAATATTAACTACCGTCCTAAGACGTTTTTTCTCAGTCAACTATAAAACTAACTTACATTACTGAGATATTTTAAGCATCATTATGTTTTCCAGAACTGAGAAGAACAAAATATTTAGTATTTAATATGTTAACAAGAAACTTAAACATTCACTTAACTAGTTTGGCACCAATACTTTAATAAGATCTCTAGAATGACTCATTTAAAAAATATATATATAAATCATGGGAGAATTTTTGTACAAAGCACCACCAAACTTAAAAATTACTCTGCTCTATAACTACCATCATCATTTAAGTAAAATAAGAAGAAAAATTTAATGTTTTTTAAATCACAATGAACTCAAGAATTTCTTAACTGGCAAACTGTCATGGCTCTGAACATGTAGGAACAGGAAGAGTGAAAAAACTAAACTTCCAGTTGCAACCAAACAATATAATACCATGCCAGTGATATTAGAATCTTTACCTTATGGAGGGTTTAAATGACAAATTAAAGAGTATGAAAGATTTTATATAATTATTAATTATATTGATTACTTAAAAGGAGCAATGTGTTAGAGCACTTAAAACTATGTGTTATGTGTGTGCATGTTTGTACACAGAGACAGACAGACAGCTATTGTTATTTAATAGTTTTAAGAAAGTTATCCACAATAGAAGTTTTTTTTTTTTAAGGAAACGTGTGAGTCATATGCAATAGAAATCTAACATTTTTTAGTAAAAGTAAACAATGAAACAAATGGCATTGAAGAGCTTTGGGACAAACAGATTTCAAATGTAGAAGATTTCAGATTACATCCCCCTCCCACACTGACTCTAGGATTGATCGTGTGGTTTGCATTGGCCAATGAATTATTAGCAGTTGTGCCACAGGCACAGTTTGCAAAGTACTTGCAAGGAAGAGGGGCTTGGTCTCTTTTTTAATGCTTTCAGAACCCAAGTGCCATGTGATAAAGCCCAGACTAGCCTGTTGGAGACCTTGGCCTGGCCCACAGCCAGAACCAACCACCAGACATACAAGTAAGGCAAGCTAGATCATCCGACCTAGTCGTGCAGCTGGATGACTCCAGTTGCATAAGTGACTCCAGGGGAAGACCACTCCTGCTGAGCCAGACCCTGGTTGCTGACCTACAGAACTATGAGCAAACAAAGTGGCTGTTATTTTAGCCTCTAAGTTTGGGGATGTTCTCTTATGCAGACATAGAAAATTGGCCTATTACTAACAAAATAAACTCAACTAAAGTAAAGAAAAGCTATAAAAACATACAGGAAAACAAATTCTTATAGTTCTAGAGTTAAGAGGACCCCAGCAAAACTTTTCAGGAATGCAAACAGTGTACGTTTTATGAAGCTGAAATACTGCCTTGGATCAAAATCAACTCTTCACTTTTCTCAAAGATTAATTTTTATGGTGATACAGATCATTAATGATAACAAACAAATAACAATGACTCATATTTTTACTTGTATCTTTTACTAATATCAGGAGACCAAGTTAAGGTTTTTAGTGCTGGTGTCTATTAGTAAAACATAAAGTTATACTGAAAATAGTAACATTTAACAATATATACAGTAGAAATCCACATGAAAATCATTAAAACTGAGGAAACACCAATTAGGTTATTTATTTTAATATTATAAGAAACAGCATATTAAATTGAGACTGAAAAGTTACCTTAAAATGGGTAAGCTGAACCAAGAGAAAAGAAAATGATTGAAACAATGTAACAGAAACATACCGATAATGAAGTTGAATTCCCTCAGTATGCCACTAAATACAACTTGTAGTCTAAATCCCTATACTGCACTTGACTTAAATATATCTTACACATAGTGTTACTGGGAACATGACAGTTCTGTATTTGCTTAAAGAATTTGAAGTATGTATAAATGTTAAGTACTAGGGAGTAACACATACATCCTATTTGCTATAATATTTAGCCGTGGCAGGTGCCTGTCAAATATTATGTAGCCAAGCACCATTGGAAGATTTTATTATTACCAATTTTGACAGAAGAATATGTACAGCTTCGTAAGTAATGCCGAAATTAACGATTAGATTAACCCAACATAATAGAAAATGGCATCACATTTATATTCTCATCAAATATCACAATATCTTGCTGAATACTCAAAATACCCTAATGAGTATTCAGTAAGTCTTTATTAAATGAGCAAGTGAACTATAAAAATATGGGAACCTATATTAATAAAACAATCAGATATTCCCAGTGTACTCCCTCTCCATCCTCATGGCCTGAGCCTAATTTAAACCATCATCATTGATCATCAAATCCATTCTAAGCTGCCACAAGAGTTATCTTTTTGAAGCAAAGAAAGTTCACATTATCTACGTGAAAGACTCTAATAGCTTCCTCCCTTCTACCATAATGCTTCTTAAACCATATTTAGTGACATTTTGTGGTACCTACATCTGGGAAAAAAGAGATATACAGTGTGCAGGATTTGGTCACCCGGTACTCAGCATCCATGGGCACTTCCTCCCATATGCCCTTTTGTACCGCAGATGCTGGAAAACTAAAACATACTTCACCTTACAGCTAAGGTTCTAGATGATACTACATTTCTACTAATTGGATGTGCTTGAAATTTGTAGGCAGAAGTGAGGCAGAGACCGTCTTTCTGTTGCTATCTCTGCTGACAAGGATGTTTATGGAGATCTGAATGGTAGAAGACACTTAAGGAGCAGCAGCAGTGGGGACCAAACACAGTGTTTCACGTCTGCTCATGAGCTTCATGTGGTGAGAGGTGGTAATCATAAAAGCAGCCCTGTTTCCTATTCCCCACATTGCAGCTATGGCAATACGTTCTAAAATTCAGTAAGTCTGCACCCTTGTAAATTTTATTTTAAACAGCTAGGTTGTTGTGTTAAATCCTCTTATGTGTAAAGTATCTGCAGTGGTTTCTGTTCCTGCATTGAAACACAGCAATGAAATAATCTGCAATTTATATGACAGTCTATAGTCCAAAAAATACCTGCTCATAATGTATCTTAAGACGATGTTATTCGATTATTTAAAGTTGAAAAAGGTTGAGAATCTTTCTTATAATTGTACAGAATTATAAGTGGACACAGTGGCTCACACCTGCAATTCCAGCACTGTGGGAGGCCAAAGCTGGAAGATCATTTGAGCTTAGGAGTTCAAGATGAGCCCGGGCAATACAGTGAGAACTTGTCTCTACAAGAAATGTATAGCCTGATTTGGAGATTTGCGCCTGTAGTCCCAGCTACTCAGGAGGCTGAGGCAGGAGGATTGCTTGAGTCTGGGAAATTGAAGCTGTAGTGAGCCATGACTGCACCACCTCTCCATCCTTTAAAAACAAAACAAAACAAAACAAAAAACTCTTTCATGAAGTAGACCTTTCTTGCCTTTCTGCTCTTGACTACCCACCTAGCAATGTCTAACTACAGTTCCTTAAATATGGGAGATTGCTTCATAACTTTGTGACTTTGAACATAAGGTTAAGTTCCTTTGCTCTTTGTCATCTGGGAATTTCCTAGTAATCCTGAAAATCTGTTCATATTGGCTCTTTTGTAACCTTTTACCTAAAATTCACAAAACAGGATGATGCATCTTTCTTCCAGTTACCCTTTAACATTTCACATAGAAAATTTCATTACATTCATATTATGCTCACCACTGCCTTGGAATCTTCCATTTCATCTCCCTTAGTTAATAACAACTTCCATGTCTCTCCACAATTTATCACAGTATTTGCAATGGCCAGAAACTTAAACAGGAAATAGGAAAGAAGCAGATATTATTTGGTAATTTTTTCTTTTTTTCCTTTTTGAGATGGAGTCTCACTCTGTTGCCCAGGCTGGAGTGCAGTGGCGCGATTTCGACTCACTGCAAGCTCTGCCTCCCAGTTCACACCATTCTCCTGCCTCAGCCTCCTGAGTAACTGGGACTACAAGTGCCCACCACTACACCCAGCTAATTTTTTGTATTTTTTAGTAGAGACAGTGTTTCACTGTGTTAGCCAGGATGGTCTTGATCTCCTGACCTCGTGATCTGCCCGCCTTGGCCTCCCAGAGCGCTGGGATTATAGGCGTAAGCCACTGCACCTAGCCTGGTAATTTTCTGAATTGTACCTTATACTCTCCTGCTATGAAATAAAAATTTAAATATGCATTAATAAACGTATATTTTTAAAAAACATTTTAAAAAGTTTATTAAAATGTTTTTTCAAATATATTTTTAAAAACAGCAGTCAAGAGAAAGCAATTTATAAATCTCTTCCTAGGATTTATCTGTAGTCCCATATATCTTTTCTGAGACATTGTCATAGCTACTTTATAAAAATACTGATATCTATGTTACCCAGAAGTATAATATTAATGTTTCACAATATAAGCTTTAGAGATCTTTGAATGTTGTTTTACATTTGTGCTGATTTACTATATTCCTTATTAGTTATATCTTAATTTTTATAAAGTAATTTAAAACTTCTAGAAATATATCCAAATAAATCACAATATTAACATTTCTTGTGAAATGAGGCCTTAGCATAACAATATTAATAACTATCAAAATAACTATCAACTTAATATGAAGTGAAACAGTGAATATCAAACAGGAAAATCGTATGTATCAACTAAAGAAATAATAACAAATGAAATAACTGTTCCCTGCTGTATAAGCGATTTCTTAAAGATCTGTTTGTAATTATCTTGGGGAATGTAAGATGCCAGGGCATTTTTATATAACAAATGCTAGGAAAAACTGAAGTAAACTGGTATTCATCAGTGCACTGTTAAACTGCTCTTTTCAACGAAAAAAATCGCATTATCTTTCTTTTTTCACTTTCATATGAAATTATCCCTCGATTGTACTTTACTGGATAGGAGTACTCAAAATGTCTTACAATCTATGGCTTACGTTTTATTATTTAAAGTTTCTCTCTCCACACACATACATATATACACACATTACCCTGTTTGTACATATATGTAAACTTAATATCTTAAATAATTTTTGTCTTATTTTATTGTTTGCCTCTCCCTCCCCCAAAATTTACTCTCTCCATAAGTTTTATTAACAACCTGGACATACATTTCCACATTTTCATTTTCATAAAAAACACAAACATGATGAGAAACTTTGAGTGGGAAGAAAGCTATTTTTATAAAGGAAGATGCATAAATTTTTCTGAATCTTGTGATCCTCCAGCATTGGCCTCCCACAGTGCTGGGATTGCAGGTGTGAGCCACTGTTATGTTTTATCTTGTTCTTGTTCTTTTTTTTTTTTTTTTTTTTTTTTTTTTTTTTTTTTTTTTTTTTTTTTCTTT